>NW_027551568.1:16255959-16528989 GCF_008692635.1 Crocuta crocuta | reverse complement strand
AAAAATTGAGTCTGACAGCCCAGGCTTGGTTAAAATTGCAGCTGTTTGTAATAAACTTGTGAGGTCTGGGTTTTCAGCCTCCTTCAGCTGACTCCCCAAATCATCCCTGTGGGGAGTGACCCCATGGGGTGTGTGATTGTGTTTGCCTCCAAGTTTTGGAAAATAGTTTAAGTAAGCGCTGATGCAGAGCTTTCTGTACACTGCCATCTTGGAATGATGTGTCATTTTTATGATGTCTAATCCATCATCCCCTTGAATTTATAGGTGCAAAGCAGAGACCCACTTAGGGAAGAATGACATACCCAAGGTCAGAGAGCTATTGGAAACAGGAATTCCCACTTCCATTTTTAAGTATGGCACCCATTTTTAAGAGCAGAAGTGATCACCAATCTGCCATATTTAGCTTTATGACAAGATTATCAAATTCATTAAATTAATTCTAGGTCATTGGATAAGACAGGCAACACTATATTTAAAAAATATTTAAAATATTTTTAGCACTGAGTATTAAATCCTCTTTAATATCTTATTTTGAGGGATAATGAAAAGATGACTTAGGATGTTATTGATAAGTGTGACAATATGATTTCATGGGTGAAAATATGAATCTCAATGTTTTTCTCATTCCAGGTGTGCTCATGATCTTGTCAATAATTGAAATGTCAAGGGAGGGTTTGAAATAGGCTTGAAACTACAGAGCCAGATTTGTTGATGTTTTACAAAAGTTGTTCCCCAGCTATTTGGACATAATTTATTAATCCTTAGGTGTCAAGTTTATTTGTTTCTGATTTAATGTTTTAGAAGTCTGAATATGAACATGTGGTTTTGTCTTCCAAATTCTTTTGTTGTTGTTGTTTTCCTTTTTGCCTCAGTTAAAAGTTCAGAAGAATTACCCCCAGGTGAAGAGACAGATGCTATGTGAATATGTGTTTTATTTTCCTCCCTGGGAAAATATGTGACATTGTATTAGTTTTCTTTTTTTTAATGTTTATTTATTTTTGAGAGAGTATGAGCAGGGGCAGAGAGAAAGGAGGACAGTGGATCTGAAGCGGGCTCTGCACTGACAGCAGAGATTCGGGGCTTGATCTCACTAACCTGAGATCATGACTTGAGGCAAAGTTGGACAATCAACCAACTGAGCCCCTCAGGTGCCCCTTGGATTAGTTTCCTATTGTAGTGGTCATAAATTACCAGACACTAAGTGGCTTGAAACAGCACAAATTTATTCTTTATAGTTCTGCACATCAGAAGTTAGAATTAGGGCAAGGGGGGTGATGGGTATGGAGGAGAGTACTTGTGGAGATGAGCACTGGGTGTTATATGGAAACAAACTTGACAATAAACTATTAAAAAATAAAGAATTAGTGTCACTAGATTAAAATCAAGTTGTCAGTGGGGCTGGGTTCTTTCTGGAAACTGCAGGCTAGAATCTGTTACCTTGCCTTTTGGGAGTTTCTAAAGGCCTCTCACATCTCTTAGCTCTGGCATAGCACCTGCTTCCAGTGTTCAAGCTCCTTCTCTGTCCCCAACCAGCCTGCTTCTCTCTTATAAGAATCATTGTGATTACCTTGAGCCCACTTAGATAATCTGCACAGAGTTGTTGGTGACATTGACAAGATCTTTGATAGTTCACCTAATTAACTGTCAGTGTCAGAATCTTCATTTTTAAAATGAGATAATAAGAATGGCCACCTCATATGGCTTGGGGAAGAATTCAATGATATTACATACATACGATCTTCAGAACCAGTTATTTTTTTCCCACAAAGGGCATGTGAAATAATATATATCAGTCATCCATGTAAAGCAAAAAGTCAAGATGAAAAAGCATGTTTCCATTCTGAGAAGTTCTTGGATAAGATGGACTGAAGTGAAAGTTTATGGAGAATCAATTTTATTTTAGGCCAAGTAGGTAGTTTAAAACTTTGAAATGACTTGAAGTATCAAATTAGGATTCATTATAGTTTCTTTGAAGGTTACATTCCACCGTGTCATTTACAAGGAAGTACTTTGATAATTTGATGATGATGATTAGCTTCCTAATATAAGGATTATAGCCTATTTTTTTGTGAGCCTTGTGCTTGGCACAGATGTTTAATAAATGTGAATTTAATAAAAGAGTGCCAAAGCATGCAAACCAATTTATTCAACAACATTAAAGGACAAGTGTCACCCAAGACTTTTCAGTTAAGGGAAAAATGTAACTGAATCAAAAGGGAATTTTTTTGGCATATATTACTAGGAAGTGCATGTGGCTGGTTCAAATCAAAGAATGGTCTATAGAAATCATGAATCTGGAGAGTAGAATTGGAACTTAAAAGTATCAGGAATCTATCAATCTCTTATCTTTTGTTTTCTCTGCTGCCCCTTACAGTTGATCCCCCTTATCCACGGGGTATATGTTCCAAAGTCCCCAGTGGAGTCCTGAAACCACAGAGAGTACCAAACCCCATATGTGCCATGTTTTCTCCTATACATATCTGCCTATAATAAAGTTTCATTTATAAATTAGGCACAGTAAGAGATGAACAATAATAACATATAATAAAATTGAACATTGTAACAATATACTGTGATAAAATTTATGTGAATATGATTTCTCTCTCTCTCTTTCAGTATCCTATTGTGCTGTACTCATTCTTCTTGTGGTGGTTTGAAATGAGAAAATGATTATGTGATACAGTGAAATGAGGTGAATGACATAGGCCTTGTGACTTAGCATTACACTACTATTGACAGTCTGATGATCTGTCATAAGGAGAATCATCCACTTCAGACCACGGTTGACCACAGGTTACGGAAACCACAGAAAGTGAAAACTCAGATAACCAGGGGGATTAATGTATCTGTTGGTGCTGTTCTAGCCTGCTGTAATGAGTCTTCTTAAGGAGCACGGAACTAGGAGTCTCATAGTCCCAGGTTGGCGACCTTGCAGGATAAGAGAACACATTTCCCCTGGGGCCCCTCTGAGTAATCCCAGAGAAGAACACTGATTGGGCGTGATTTTTAATTTTTCTTTCTCTGATTAATCACAGATACCAGGAAAATGGGATCCTCTGGTCAGTTCTGGATCACATGACTCTTGACGTACCTGTGTGTGTCAAATATAGGGAGAGGTTGAAGAAATACAGATGGAACTGTCCCCAGAAGAAAAGGGGGAATGGAAAAGATTGCCACACACTTGGTACTACGATCTTTTATAAGAGTTAATTAGTAGTGAATGTTTTAAATTTTAAATCTATTTTTGCTGGCTCAGTCGGTAGAGTATGTGACTCTTGATCTCAGGGTTTGAGTATAAGCCCCATGTTGGATGTAGAGATTACTTAAAAATAAAATCCCCCCCCCAAAAAAAAGATTGTTTTTCCTTTTGATTTAGTAAAAGAAACATTGCATCTATGCAAACACTGAAATAACCTATTGCCATTATGGAACCATGAGTTTTTATTTTCTTTTCCTAAATTTGTTCGAAGAATCTAAAACACTCTATAGGTGCATAATAGTTCCCCTAAAGGCATTCAGTTGATAAACATGAAGCACGAATTTGTTTTAAGAGAAATAAATAATACTTTACAAAGCCTACAAAGCAGGCTGGTGAGAATGCAATGAATACTTGTAATTACATAGATGATCTAGATATTTTGATCAGTGGGTTTGGGAGCTTAAATCTTCATGTAGATTTGTGTAGGTTCTGAGTAGTGATTAATAATTGGACTGTAGTCAACACTTAATTAAAGTGTCTTAAAACTTAGGTACGCAAGTATAAAATGGTTTATGTAGTAGATCAATGGAAAATTTCAATTATGGCAGTAGGGAACCAAGTAATCGCAACAAAAGAAGAAAATCATGTAACATTCTAAAAATAACATCACAAAAGGTTCAAAAAGTTAGAAAGTTAAGATAAGTTTTTGATCAAAATATCAGTTTTTCATAACTTGACCTTCTTGGGGTTCAAATCCATAGTTACCATTGATCTGCAAGACAGCTTTGTTTTGTGGACCAATGAACTAATGAATATCAGGCCAGGGATATTGAATAACTTGCAGCACAGATTGCCAGTCGCTCATTGGATAAAGCACCTTCTTCCTTACTCTTTATGATAGCCTTTCTAAAAAGAGCCAACCCTGAAAAGTTATAGCATGACTGTGCCCAGTGGTGCCCCTCCCTTCCTTTGCTTCCCTATAGTAGAACTTTCTTCCATAATGTGAACATTGTTGCAAATTTTGAAGGTAAGATGTCAGAGTTAAATTAATTGGGAAAATATCTTCTAGATCTCAGGAAAAAAAAAAAAAGAAAAAATGCAACACTCAAGCATTAAACTATCTTTGATTTAACTTTTAGGTTTTGTGCTGTGTCTCTTTAAGGGTAAATATCTATTCTGGTGGATATTTGAAAGAAGTTTTCTAATAATGATCTGACAGTCCTTTTTAACAAGTATATCTCAGGATACAGTCTCATGTCCACCTACTGATTAATTTTTTTCAGGAGAGAGAGACAAATCTTTGAACAGTACATCATTACAACAAATTTGATTCCATTTTTATGTTTATTTTTCAATGACAGGCCTAATACCTAAATCAATGTGTTTAAAAAGAAGCCCCCTTAGGTTTCTTCAAATGATTTATTGCCTTAGTTACATTATTGCTTCAGGTATAATCAGGAATATTTGTCTTCATGTCATTGCAACGGAGATATGGGGTAGAATATGCTAATGTGCCTGTCTTTGTACATAATGTTTTATTAGTCTTTTGTTTGTTTCAGTCTCTTAATTAGTGACAGTCATTTAAAGCCATCCATCTTTGTTCAAATTTATGCAAATATTGTAAGTTAATAATGAGAGTTTCAAAGGACCCTGTTTATCAGCCTGTATTTTGAGTTTGCTAGTCTATTAGTTTGTTCATCTAAACAAAATGTCTTTCTTTAAAGCTATAAAGCCAAAATTCATCAATCAAATAATTATTAAAAGTTCTTTAGGATAAGTTTATGTTTCACATCAGAATACAAATACCATGTGTGAAACGTAGTAGTTCTTCAAATCTCCCAATATTGCCTCTGCCTCAATGCAGCCCCCATCCGTATTTTAAGTGATGACTCAGGAAAATGATAAGGTCCTGTTAATATATACTCCCAAAATGGCATCTTGAATGTATTGACTTATTGCAATTTAAAACAGAATCCTCGTAGTTTACTAATGGTAATTGGAGTTAATGCTATAGACGTTGATTAAAATGCTTGTTGGTACTATAAGAAATGCACCCTTAATTATAATCTTCTTAAGAGTTAGCTCACACAATCAAGACAAAAATTATCACTTAGCTTACAGCTTTGCATATTCATTGTGCACTTACACCTTCGTATTTGGGTTACATTGTTTTGTCTTAAATCTCATATAACAGATCGCTTAGAAGTACTACCATGCGATTCTCAGCTGTATATTGCTGGGGTCGGTTCCCATTTATTGTTATTATCAAGAATCTATCTTCTATGGAATGTATGAGGATCAGTAGCTCCAGTTTCTTTCCTTAAATCCCAGATTTTTCCAGAGACTGTGCTTGGTAGTGAGCTTAATGATATGATCCTTGGGCTAAGAATATTTGCAGGGTAGTGGTGAAAACAGACACAAACTAGACTTTGAACTCTTTAGGGTAAGGGAATGGACATTGTCTACTATAACATCTCCACTGCTTTGGACACATCATAAACATTAATAGTTACACCAGCATTGCTGGCTGGATTAAGAAGAAGTATATGCACAGAGTAAGGACAGGAATGTAACTTCAAGGGGTCAAGGAGAATGACAACTTTTGAGCAGACGCCTGTAAAATCAACTGAATTCTCCAGTAGATGGAAGAGATCAAATTTCCTTTAGGAAACTGAGAAATTTTGTGGTTTTCCAGATGCATGATGTACAGGGTAAGGGAATGACTGAGAATGAGGCTGGGGTGATGGGGTGTGCCAAGAATGCGAAGGTTTTGAGTGACAGGCTGAGTTTAAATGCTATTCTGTGTGTTGGAAGAGCCATCGAAGATGTGCATTCAAGGCACATTCCTGAAAGAAGCTGCAGGATCAGAGAAGGTAGCCCACAGAGGATGAGCTCATGTACTCCAGTAGGCTCAGGTGGCCAGCTAGCATCAGAAATACCATCATACATCCTGTGGTGTTAGCTAAATCTAAATCTGCTACATTTTCAGCTAGACAAGCTACTGCATTCTCTGCTCTTTAGTGTTCTAATCTAAAAAGTGGGGATTATAATACCAATTTGAATAATCACTATTTAAATATTTGATATTATAAATATAAATGACTTGGAACATAGTAAGTGTTCTTTAAATACTGAGAGGGTATAGAAATGACTTCATATTAATAATATTTGATACTCAATCCAATTAAAAGAGGGCAAAGCAGGGGCACCTGGGTGACTCAGTCAATTAAGCATCCGATTTCAGCTCAGGTCATGATCTTGCAGTTTGTGTGTTTAAGCCCTGGGTTGGACTCTGTGCTGACAGCTCAGAGCTTGAAGCCTGCTTTGGATTCTGTGTCTCCCTCTCTCTCTCTGACCCTCCCCTGCTTATACTCTGTCTGTCTCTGTCTCTCAGAAATAAATTAACATTAAAAATTTTTTAAAAAGAGGGCAAAGGATCTGAATAGACATTTCTCTGAAGAAGATTTTAAAAATGGCCAACATGTACATGACAAATGCTCAACATCACTAGCTATCCAGAGAATGAAAATCAAAAGTCTATTGAGATAGCATATTACACCCACTAGGGATGGCTATAATAAAAAAAAAAAAATACAGGTTAAAAACAGATGTTGGCAAAGAAGTGGAGAAATTATAGCCTCCATAAACTACTACAGAATGAAAAATGGTTTGATCACTTTAGAAGAAAAGTCTGGCAGTTCCTCAAAAGGTTAAATATTGATTTCCCATATGACCTAGCAATTCCTCTCCTGGAAAAATACCCAAGAAAAGTGAGAACATATGTCCACACAAAACTCTCATGAGAATATTCATAGTATTATTGATAACTGCCTAAAAATGGAAAACCCAAGTACCTGTAAAATGATGAATAGATAAATAAAATGTGTTATGTACAATGGGATATTATTCACCAATAAAAAGGGGTGAGGATGACACAACATGGGTGAACCTTGAAATCATTGTGCTAAGTGAATAAAGCCAGTCACAAAGGTCACATATTGTGGTTCTATTTACATGAAATTCATATGAAATATGCAGGACAGGCAATTTTAGAGAGTGGTATGGGGTGCTGGGGAGAAAGAAAGGGTGAAGGCTAAGGGGTAAGTACAAGAGATTTTTTGTTTTGGTGTGGAGCAGGGAGGAAGATGTTCTAATAATGATTGGGGTGATTGTTGTATACCTGGGAATGTATGACACACGACTGAATTCATTCAGTACAATTTAAAGAGGGAATTATTTGGTACTTGGATTATATTTCAATAAAGCTGAAACAAAAAGGGTGAAAAAGTAATCATTCATACATTGAGTGCTTATAAGATACATGAAAAGTGATATACAAGATAAATTATCTCATTTATTCATGGTAGCAGCCCTTTTTATGAAATAGGGACATTTTCAATACCACTCTACAGGCAAGAAAACTGAAACTTACAGGTACAATTTGTGAATGGGATAGTTGGGGATTTTATTCATTATATTATATATGTATAACATATTATTACATATTATATGTATTCTATACATACACTGCATATATAGAATGTACTATAAAATAAATACATATTTTTAAAAAAATGGTAAACAGTATAGTTTACTTACATGGAGTTAATTTACTAGCTTCCCTCATTCCTGGTCAGGAGCACCTTCTCAGACAACAAGTGGCCCTCTCAAGCTCTGCCTACTATTGCAGTTTTGGGTATAAATGCCCCTGAGCCCATCCCAGAGAAAAGGATGTATCTGGCTTTCGCCTATTTACCATTCTGAGCTAGCCCTGATATCAGTTATGCAAGCCAAGGTATTCAGGAGCAGAGAAGGTTCATGGAAAAATTACTGCTTAGCACAACACCTGTCACAAGTAAGCAACTTAACAGTAGTTGACTTTTTTGATGTTTCTAAGTATCAAGCATTCCTATGATATGCTTTCAAGAACCATTCTTTCATTCAGTCATCATAACACATCTGTGAAAAGAGAGAAAGTGTCCAATACACCCTGCTTTTCTGGGGACTTTCACCTTTTAACACTGAAAATCCCATGTCCCCTTAGTGTTCGGCAGACCAAAATGGTTGATCAGCCTCAAGAAAGGGTTTATATTGATTCATTTCTGAAACAGAAATTTGACAGTGTGCACTGCTCTTTTTTCTAAAAATGGAAAAATTTTAAAGTGTAATTTCTAATTCTCACCCCATTTTACAATTTATTTTCTATGACATATAACTCATTGATTGGATCACCAGGCTTCATGAAGCGAGGCTAAAGACATTCTCAGAATAGTAACCAAGTGTATTTTAGGTGACATCAACAAAAGGGTTGATACATTAATTAGCACACCTGAAATCTGGTGTAAAATGTAATTACATGGTGCATAGAAACTTTTATATTGAACCAAAGAAAAACACGTCTTCTATTTAAAATGTCAAACTGATCATTGTTCCTCATTTTTCTCTTGGCTGTAAAGTGACATTTTCATGAGCACTCACTTCTGGTTTAGCGATATAGCAAAACACAATAGCTATTACCAATTATTTACTTCCTACTGAGCTGTCCATAAAGGACATCTGAAAGCAAGGGCATCAATTGATACTTCTACTCTTCCTCTCCTCTCTGCTCTATTTAACGATAACACTTTCTGAAGCTTGGCATGAAATTAATCTGTCCTCAGGTGCTTGCCTCCAAAACGAAGTTTCTATCTTCACCTCCTACATCTCATACCACAAGGGAGTTACTTCTCTTTGAGGTCATCCACAAAAATGAAAACTCAAAGTTTAGGCTGTGCAAGAGGAGGGCTAGTATCTAGGAAATGAACTTTAAAGTTTGTGGAAATTATTTCCTCAAAGACAATAAGACCAGATAATAGGTAGCTACATGGTGAGCTAACTAGCCTGGATATACTGTCAAAAAGTAAACTAACCTTCTAATTACTTGCACAGCATCTAGTACAGTGCCTGGCACAGTAAGTACTTAAGAAATAACCTTTCTTTCCTCACTTGAGGGATGAAAGACTTAAATACTTGGAACTCAGGACTCTGTTTATTGAAGCTACTAAAAAAGTAGGATTCATGAAGGTAGGGACAAAATTTCCCTCTTCATTGCAGCCATGGCATTCCCTAATAGTGCATAGCTAATAGTAACCCTTAGGAATATTATGGATTAAGGAATGAATGAATGAATGAGTTTCTTTGTCAAGGTGTATCTCATTGGGAGAAATTGTGTGGTTTGCTAATAGGTGGTGTAGATAATTTAGAGAATAATTTGCCCAAACTTCTTAAACTCAATCTCATAAACCTACTCATACCTGGTTGAATTATAAACACCAGTCAAAATCGTAGCCCTAGTTGTTCAGCAGCTGTTCATCTTCATTATTGTCTAAGAGAGATGTCAACTCTGCTTCAAGAAAAAGCAAGGAATTGAGCAGAATGAAAAATGCAATTACATACAAACCACCAGGTTCTTAAAAACTATTATCAACTTCTTTATTGTTTTTACAGCATCTGCTATTTTTTATTAGTGTTTCTTTAAATTTATTTTGAGAGAGAAAGAGAAAGAGAGAGTAGGGGAACACAGAGAGAGAGAGAGGGAGAGAGGGAATCCCAAGCAGACTCCTCATTTTCAGTGCAGAGCCTGATGAAGGGCTCGATCCCACCAACTGTAAGATCAAGACCTGAGCCAAAATCAAGGGTCAGACTCTTAAGTGACTAGCCAGCCAGCTGCCCCAGAGTATCTGCTATTAAAAAGTCATTCCCCAAAATTTGTATCATCTGCTACAGACTAAAATTTAGTTTTATAAATTGTTTAGAGTAATATTCTTCCCTTGGTGGATGAGTATTAGATCATCGAATTCCCATGGCATGGTTTACTGTAGTTCTCTCAAAGTTGTGTCCATCAATCCTGTGTTTGAGTCACTTTTGATGTGTTCAACAAAATTATGGAGAAAGTGGACACAATTACTTAGCGGCACTAGGGATGAAGTCATTTCACCAGTAGAGGTTTTAATCTGGCATTCCATAAATAAATCTTGTGGCACTGGATTTGCCGCATTTCTGGTTGGCTCCATCCAGCACTTGACCCAACAAAGCACCATCCTCTCTAAGCTTCAGTTTCAATTCAGTACTTTGCTGACGGTGATATTATGATGGTGTTGGTGGTGATGATAATGAAAAACAACATATCCTGAGCGCTTATTATGAGGCTGAAACATATCTAGATGCTTTAAATATCTGAATCCTTTTACCTTTCATGATAATTTTATAGGTTTTGACATTGCTCCCTTATGGAGATGAAGAAACCAAATCTCAAAGAAGTAAAGTCAGCTGCTCTGTGTCACCCCTGCGACATGGAAATTCAAATGCATGCATCTTGCTCCAGGAGCTCACATTCCTAACCATGACACTATTTGGTCTTCATTCTGATGCTCTTATTTCCTGCTAGGCCAGTGTCCTTCAGGGAGTGACAGACACTTGTATGGAATATGCTGCTTAAGTCCTATCTTAACCCGTCTCTATCAGGTTGCTCCTCATTCTATCTTTCAACCTTGAAGATCTTTCCCAATGAAGTCCCAGGGAGCCTGGCCTCATTACAGCATAGAAGTTATAGTGATGGAGATTATCTTCAGGAAAGAGCCAAAGCCTCCTTCCCTCCCAGTTCCAGGACTAACTCAGTAAATCATGTTGCAAATACAGAGTTAATGATACTAGCTACAATCTATTTCATTGCCATTCCCAATTTTATCCCCAGGGAGCGCAGCTACTGAAAACAAAAATTCCATTACCTCCTGAACTAGTTCTATGCCATAAGAGACAGTATTGTCATCCATAATTTACAGAACACTTTATATTGTTAAGTATCTTATTCAGAGTCAGATGACAATGCCAGTTGGCAAATCCTTTGGATCGGTTCTGTCCCTTTTGAATCACTGTGATTTGTGGACACACATGAAATGTGTAGTATATTCTGATATTCTATTCCACGACTATCTGGGATGAGAGTTTACTGCTACCTTTATCTTCTTGTACCACAGGGTTAAATTTGTTTCTGTTCTCTAGGAGTTCAAAATATAGAGAAGTAATGAATCACTGGGTTCTACTCCTGAAGGCATACTACACTGTATGTTAACTAACTTGAATTTAAATTAAATAATAAAGCAAAAAATGAATAATCTTCCCACTGTTTACTGTATCATGTTCAAGATGGATGATGTGAATTTACAATCAGAGTCAGTTTGGATGATTTAACATTGTTCATTTAACACATGCTTATTTCATATTTACAGTGTGTCGGTCACTGCTAGAAAAAGAAGTGAGCAAATAGATAAGTCTTCTGTTTCCACAGAACTTAAATTATAGTGTGGGGGGAAAAGAAGAATGATAGGGGAAGCACTTAAGTAAACACTGTGGTTTAAAATAGGATAAGTGTGCCCTAAAACCAAACAACCCAGTTAAAAGATAGGCAGAAGATATGAACGGACATTGCTCCAAAGTCATCCAGATGGCAAACAGACACATGAAATGATGCTCAACATAACTCAGCATCAGAGAAATGCAAATAAAAACCACAATAAGATATCACCTCAGACCTATCAGAATGGCGAAAATTAGAAACAAGGAACAAGAAGTGTTGGCGAGGATGTGGAGAAAAGGAATCCTCTTACACTGTTGGTGAGAATGCAAACTGGTATAACCGCCGTGGAAAATAGTATGGGGTTCCTCAGAAACTTAAAAATAAAATTACTCTATGAAGCTATAATTGCACTATATATAGGATACTAAAAATATAGAAACACTATTTTAAAGGGACAAATGCTATGTTTATAGAAGTATTATTTACAATATCCACATTGTGGAAGCTGCGCAAGTGTCCATTGATAGGTGAATGGACAAAGGAGGTGGTGTATAAACATACAATGGAATTTTATTCAGCCATAAAAAAGAATGAAATTTTTATGACATTAATGGAGCTAGAATATTACGATAAGTGAGATAAATCAGTCAGGAAAAAAGACAAATGCCATATGATTTCACTCATATGTGGAATTTAAGAAGCAAACCAAACGAACAAAGGGAAAAAAGAGTCAAACCAAGAAACAGACTTAATTATAGGGAACAAATTGATGGTTACCAGAGGGGAGGAGGGGTTGGGTGAAATAGGTAATGGGGATTTAAAAGTATACTTATCATGATGAACACTGAGTAATATATTTTTAAAAAATAGGATGAATGCTATGAAAGAAAAAATAACCTAGGGTAATAGGATAGATATCACCATGAAGGAATTAGAGGGAGGTTCATTTTGATAAGTTAGAGAGGACTCTTCTGAGGAGGTGAAGTTTCAGGTCAGATGTAAAATGTAGAAGGAGATACTAAAACCTCATAGAAGACTTCTAGACAGAAGGAATAGCAAGTGCAAGGACGCTGAGGCAGGAGTGGATTTGGCTTGCTCTTGTGGAGCAGCAGAGAGCCTGTGTGGCTGGGGATGAGTGAGGTCAGGGGATGAAGAGAGGAACTGAGGAGGTGTGAAAGGTAGGCATGTGCTAGATCACACTGAGCTTTGCAGGTAAACATTATTTATGTATATATTTATTTGCTTAGTTGTAAATAGTGTTAAAAGTCCCCCAGGCTCTTTAAGGAGGGCAGTGACATTACCTAATTAAGGTTTTGTTTTGTTTGAAGACTCTTCTAGCTGTTGTAGAAAGACAGGAAAGTAAAGAGCAAGAATAGAAGCTGGGAAATCAATCCATAGGTATTTGCACTAGTCCAGATAAAATCTGAGGCTATTTTAAACTCGTATAATAGATACGCCCATGAAATAGTCAGCAAACACACATTGAGAGACTCATCTCTGCCAAGTGTTCAAGTCCTTCCAACTGTCAAAGTTTCCTGGGCTTTTCCACACACGTTTGCACACATTCTTCTGAAATACTCTACCCTCTTTGTTGCCTTGCTACTCCTACTCAGGCTTCAACCTAGATGTTGGTCTCCCTAGGGAGCCTCCCCTGACCCCCACATTAAGATTAGTAACCCCATTGCACCCTCAATCCCCCTTACCATGAAACTTATCTTCTCTTTGTATCGTTGCTTCTGTCTGTTCCCAGTTGGACTGTAATCTGCTTGAAGAAGAATCTACAGCTTTGACACTGTCTTAGTTAGCTGGAGCTTTGGTAACAGGGCACCATGGACTGGATGGTATAAACAGAATGTATTTCATTATGGTTCTGGATGTCTGGGATTAAAGTGTTAGCAGGGTTGGCTTCCTATGAAGTTTATGTCCTTGGCTTGCAGATGGCCACCTTCTCACTGTGATCTCCAGTGGTCATTTCCATGTTACACATGCCCTTGGTACCTCTTATGTGTCCAAACTTTCTCTTCTTACAAGGACTTTAGTCATTGGATTAGGGCCCACCTATGTGAACTCAGATTGCCTTAATCAACTTCTCAAAGGCCCTATCTCCAAATGCAACCACATTCTGAGGTACGGGGAGTTAGGATCTCAATATTCAACTTTGAGGGGGGCGGCGGATACAGCTAAGTCCATAATGGTCACTGTAGTATACACAGTATCTGGAACATTGCAAAAATTCAATAAATATGTGTTGATGAAATTCATTTTATAATTATCTTAATAATAATTATATTAAAGGGTGTATGGTGAGGTCTCATTTACAACTTCATATATTTTGATTTGGGGGTGATCAAGGGTTTGAGGCATAGGTACAGCTTCCTTTTAATAAGTAAAATAATTAAATGGTAATAGTCTTCTTTATTACCAAGATTCATTGATTACTGCAGGTGAAGATGTTGCTTCATCTTAAAGTCTTATACTAATGCCCCACTTTTAGATCAGAATTCTAAAGTTTGAGCATTAGCATGTGTTTTTGGATAATAGACTAAACCAGATTCTCTCATTTATGTCCTGAGAGTGTATTCATTAACTCAAATGGATACCTAGCAATTTTAATTTTTAGTTTGAATTTATTTGAATGTATTCATGTGATGCTCTTTAATCATTATAGTGATTCTTTGAAGTTATCAATACCATCCATAATTGTATTCAATTTTCAGTTTTGTGAACTCTTTCTAACATAAACCTGGTCAGATCAGTGCTTTGCTTAAAATTCGCCTATGTTTCCCATTGCTCTAAGAATAAAAAATGTCTTCACCATAGTCTAGATGCCCTGAATACTCCCATTTACTTCACTGGGCTCTTGGCCCACCATCCTTTCTCCTCATATTAACTCTGGCTGTGGGAGACTTCACTGTCCCTTGATCATTCAAGTGTTGCAGACATTAGGTTGTGTTGTTATCTCTGTCAGAAAACCTGTCCTTCTGTCAGTTTTCATCCTACATTCATCTTAGGTTGCATTATGTTTCCATAGGACCACTTTTTGAGATGTCTTCCCTTCCCTCAACCAGGTAACTGTGTTCCATTTGGTCAGGCTGCCTTAGCTCCTCTGAATTCTCCAGCCTCCTACATAGCACTTCAGTTATTTATTTAAATATGCATTTGTTTGACTAATGCATACCTTCACGCTAGACAGTCAGAGCCCTGTGGGAGTTATTGGGTCTGTCTTTGTTCTCTGCTGTGTCTCTAGGGCTTATCTATTTAATACCTGGTGCTCAGTGAATAGCTGTTGACAGAAAATAAAGCTGGCAGTCATGGAAACATTAATTTACTCCTTGGTAATTCCAAAGCAGTAAGAAGACTGAAATTCCAAGCCCCCAGTTCCAACATGGTTATAAATAGATATTCTTTGGGACAGTATGAAACCCAAGTAAGATTTTAGAACAGAGAATAAATCAACCATAGTGAATTCAAATTTTAGTTCACCTGCACTGATCATCAGATTAGCAGGAGAACTCTATTAGACATGACACATGATTTTTACCAAAGTTCACATTTTACCTTTTTATCTTTATCTTGGGGGAAAAAGAAAGAAGAGTAATAGAATTAAGATTCCCTCCCCTCAGTAGTTTTAGTGGCAACAGTCACCAAGATTTTGGTGGGAATTATTTCTGTATTATTTCTATATCCATGAGTCATTCAAGAATGCCAAGTACTTTTAAAAGCTGAGTAAAAAATGCTAATCGGAGTGTGCATGCATATGAATGATAAATCCAGCTCCAAAATAGCATGTGTCATTGCTAATCATTACAAATCTACGATCTGCCTGGGACGCTGTGAAAACTATCCGTTTCCTGTGACTTTCCTCCTGAAGGGATACAAAGATCTTAAAGCAAAATAAAAGCTCAGAGCTTAATTGGGTGACAATGAAAAAGCAAAGAACTATTGTTCTAAAGCTGAGTTTTCAATAAAGTCAGAGGATAACTGGAAGAAATGACATCTTGTACCTTCTCTCCAGCTGACATTTAGTTATTAATGAAGGTTCAGAACACCTCTTAGTTGTTTACTTAAAACTCTGCCGAATATGTAGACACTGACACTGCAGATCTCAGCCCCAGCTGCCTTTTACTATCTGTAAACAAGAGCTCTGACCCTTCAGATTCGAAAAGTAAAAAAGCAAACACACTTAGCCTTGCATCACAGGTTTAACAGGGGTGGGCTGAGAACGTGCACCTTCACAGAGTTCATCAAGTACCTTTTTCTGTGTTGTGAAAGTCAGTGGGCTGTTCTTGAAGTCAATCATCATGTCTGTGTGTTAGTGACATCGATGGAAACACTGTGTAAATGTCAGTGGTGGGAAAAGGTACCGAACCAGAGGAAGAGGAGCTTTGGAGATCATGTATGAATGAACTAGACCTGTCCAATATGGTCAGCAATAATCTGTACCTAAAAATGTGATTGTTGATTCAAATTGAAAATGTCTTTTTTCACTCACAGCAGTTACTGGATTAGAGTACATTTTAAGATATGCCAGGGGTGCCTGGGTAGCTCCATACATTAAGTGTCTGACTCTTGATTTCAGCTCAGGTCATGATCTCAAAGTTTGTGGGATTGAGCCCTGCATCAGGCTCTGTACTGACAGCCCAAAGCCTGCTTGGGATTCTTTCTCTATGCCCCTCCCCATCTCATGCATACACACACTCTCTCTCCCTCTCTCTTTCAAAATAAATAAACAAACATTTGTTTGAGAGAGAGAGAAAAAGAGAGAGAGTGCAAGTAAGGGAGGGGCAGAGAGAGAGAGACATAGCATCTGAAGCAGGCTCCAGACTCTGAGTTGTCCACACAGAGCCTGACCTGGGGCTTGAACTCACAAACCGTGAGATCATGACCTGAGCTGAAGTCAGCTGCTTAACCTACTGAGCCACCCAGGCACCTCAATATAAATTAACATTTTTTAAAAAGCTTCAAGGAAAGATATATCATCTTTCTCAGTATTTCAGTGATTCATTCCTGGAGGCTAATTCATCAATAACCATCAAAAACTCCATAAATGAAAAATGATCTATACTATATGTTTGGACTGGAAGCACTATCTACCATCTCTCACTCTCTCTCCCTTCTTGTTTTCCTTTTTCCCTCTCCTCCTCTTTCTCTCTCTCATGCTCTGTCAGAGTGAAGGACAGATGAACTCTGTTTTCATTCCAGTTATTTGAGGCCACCTCTACTTAAAAATTTGATCAGAGCATTAACAGAAGTTGATATTGGCTAAACAGGATAGAATCTAGCAATGTTTGCACAACATCATCTAAAGGAGTTATTCAGGAAGCCCTTCCTGTGCACCAGGCAAAGAGATGGAAGAAGCACATGGTGTGGTGGCTTGAGGTGAGGTTTTAGTGTCTGGTCATTTTGTACCACAAACACTGCCTTTTCCTAGTTCTGTAATCATGGCTCTCAATTTTCTCATCTGGAAAGCAGAAGCCATAGCAATATCCATCACCAATAGCAAATGTAAATGGGCTGCATGGGGAAGAAAATTGCCCTATGTTTGATCATGGATGATCCCAAATTAGAAGATTTTCATTTTCTCTTCTTACACACTAGGGTGTAATTGAAGACACAGTCCTGAGGTCATGCAGTTCTGTGGCAGGGAAGGGAGAGAGGCTGATGGGGACACAAAAATACATAATTACGATATGAAATGCAGGTGCAGTAATGAAAGTACTTACAATGTTGACAGAGAAAGGGCCAGCACAAATCTTTCTGGATGGGATATAGAAGAGGAGTTAAGCTGGGTTGGTGATGGAAGTCCTGTCCCTTAGAAGATGAAGGAGTAAAAAAATAAAATAATTATTTACCATCTATTGTCTCCAAAGCCATAAGCCAGCATGCTCCAAAAACATACAATTGGTATGCACATTACTGGTATGATTATAAATTGGTATAATCACTTGAGAAAGTAATATGGAAGAATTCAGTAAAATTTAAAATACTGTATGATTCTGTGTCTAAGAAACAGAATTTCATTGATAAGAATTTACCCTAGAGAAACTCACACCCAGGAGGAAAAGNCTCCTAGGAGGAAAAGGTTCTGTGCAGAATCCAAGAGATGCTAGAAAAAGACATTAAAAGTAGACAGTTTAGCACTGTTTTGTCAACCAAGAAATAAAATACACGAAAGTTTGAAATCTTAAAATTTTAAAAAGCAAAAATGAGTACAAAGAGCTCAATCTGAATATCCCACTAGGTTTAATCTAAAAGAATTATGTGATAATTTGATAGTCATCCAAGAGGTTGATTTCTAGATCTGCAGGCTATGAAATGTAACCCAGGGGGTAATTCAGGAGCAAGTTTAAAAATGTGAAATACTTGGAGTGAAGTGAATATTTGAACATGTTGGATACACCAGAATGTTGATACACATGGTTTCCTGCCTAAACAGCAGTCAGCCAACACCACCATCATCACTACCACCTCATACAAATAGCCATCTACCAGTGAAACACCAACTCATCAGCCTTGGTTGAAGTGTGTTACTGGCACTTCATTCAAACTGAAGGTCAGTAGCATGAGGTGCTGTGGTTTAGAAGTTTGGTTTAGAGAAATCAGTGGACAGATGTGCAACTCACTTCTCTCTCTCACCAACATCCCAATCAGACCAGTTATAATATGTAATTAGCTCTAAGGGGCATGAAAAATGATTATGCTACCCAAGCTTTGTCTTAGGTTCCGAATCTTTATTTCCATGTGGCATTAATTTATCGCTTCCTTTTCTGTGTGCTTAATATTCTGACAAATTGCCTGATAAACTTGGATGCTAACAACCAGCAATGAGGCAGAAGGAGGTACTGATATTGTGCAGTGATATGGTGCCTGTAAGATCAGACTTGAGTGTGTCATCTTTTTTCTCTTTAGGCAGATCCTTTGCATAAGAAGATTTGATGCAAATATTTGGTTTTGGTAAATTACTCATATATTCTCTCTAGTATTATTTAAACCTTGTTGATAATAAATGGTCAAGTGAGCTAGAAAGCAGGAGTCTTATTATTTTTAGCAATCGTCTCTCTATGCCCTATCACCACTTATTTGTCACAGCTGGACTTGATCTATAAATAGCTCTGTGACATGATGGACAGTTTTGAAGGCTTGTTGGTGTGGAATCAATACATGGCAGAAGGGACCATATGAATCAATTACATCATCCCTGGCAGGGTTACCATGGAGGCCATAGCTTCTTACTTCCCTTGCCCTCATAGTACTCCCTGCATATCTTTAATTAGAATGGATGCAATTTATTTAGTAATGGAAAGCTGACTTGAGCGAGTTCTGTGAAGGTGTCAGACAGAATTCAACCAGCCATGCATATTCAGAGAAGACTAATGTGAAAATGCAAATGATTCTTCTAATTTAATTCCCTATTTTTTAAAAAAAAGGCCTTCCTATCTTGGAAGTAAGCTTTCTTTGATTGTAAAGAAATTATGTTTGATATTCTATCTTTACGCAGACACAAAACAAGCAGCAGTTCTTAAAATAACCTCTTCCGCTGTAGATACAATAATCTGCTATATGCATTTCTTCGGTTACTCTCTGGGATTTCTTAGCACGAAGGTTGCCTACAACAGCTTCAGGTTGGGCACAACGCACAGGGACAAATGCAATAATTACTGAGTCCCCACTGCGTGCGTGGCCCAGAGGGAAGATAAAGACACACCTTGTTCTCAAGGCATGAGTTGGGGAGACAGCCACACAGGCAAATCTAACAGAATAATAAGCTTTGTGGAACTGGTCTGCAGGAAATGATTTAAAACGGGGAAGAGACAGAAACTTGGCAAGATGTGGGGGATGGGAGCATGTAAGACACGCTTTCCTAAGGTGGGAGCCCTTGAGATGAATTTTGCAGGATAGGCAGCAACTGGGTAGCTTGATCGGGTGGGAGGGCAAATGACCAGAAGGAAAGGTGTATGATAAGGCACAGATTACTGTGGCTGTGTTTGAGGAACTGCAAATATGGTGTCCGGACTGGAGAAATGCATCCTAGGGTCTGGCACCTGAAGTTGGGCACAGATCATGAAAGTTGCCTGTTCTCCTCAGATTCTGTTCTATTTTGAAGGCAGTGATTGAGAAGCAGTTTTTTAGTGTTTATTTATTTGGAGATGGAGAGTGCAAGTGGGGGAGGGAAGTGGAGAGAGGGGGAGGGGATCCAAAGTGGGGAAAGGCTTAGCTCTGAGAGCAGAGAGCCTGATATATGGCTTGAACTGAACACTGAGATCATCACCTGAGCCCACATCTGATGCCCAGTGGACTAAGCTACCCAGGTGCCCCAGGGAACATTTCTACTTTAAGGAAAAGTAACATGTCATCACGTGGGAGAGAGTTTTGTTTTGTTTTTGGTGAGAGAGAGAGAGTGTATGTGTGTGCTCATGCATGAGAGGGGCAGAGGGAGGGAGAGAGAGAAGAAGAGAGAGAATCTTAAGCAATTTCCACCCTCTGCACATGAGCCCATCCTTGCAGGGCTCACAAGACCCTGGTGTCATGGCCTGAGCCAAAAACAAGAGTCTGATGCTCAATCAGCTTGATCCACCCAGGTGCCCCAGGTTTTAGCAAAATTTTGCAAGTGGCCAATTTTTGGTAATGTTATTATTTTTGTTTTTTTTTAAGTTAAAATTATTTTAACTTAAATTTTTAATCTATAGCAAAGGTTTCAAAATATGGGGGGAAATAAGTTACACAATAATAATTTGGGCAGAAGACATATTTGTACTTTTAGTGAGAACACAAAAGCTTTCCCTGGGGGCTTTAGATATTGCTCAGTAGAAACTAGAAGCCAAAGGGTGAGACTGACTTCCAGGAAATTAGACACCCTGTGGAATGTGTGCACTTGTTTGTTTTTGGAAACCCTCCTCCCTCAGGGGGGACACTAACACATGGCAGGTACCTTTTTGAACATGGGACTTTTTCATTCACCCAGACTCTACTGGAAAAGCTAATGATGAGGCATCTGGGTGGCTCAGTCAGTTGAACGTCCGACTCTCATTTTCAGCTCAGGTCATGATCCCAGGGTTGTGGAATCTAGCCCCTCATCCACTCAACATTGAGCTTGGATCCTGCTTAAGATTCTGTCTCTTATATCCTCTGCCCCTCTCCTCCACTTCCTCTCTCTCTCTCTCTCTCTCTCCCTCTCTCCTCCTCTCTTTAAGGTTAATGATAATATAATGATTTAATACACTCTCAATAAAATGCACTGGACTAGACTTAGGCACTTTACATACATTATCCATGTTACCTTCCCCACTATTCTGTGAGCTCATTACCCCTCACTTTACAGTTGAAGGAACTGAGGCTCTGAAAATAGAAGTAAATGGCTCAAGATCAATGGGCCACCCTAGCTAAGAAGAGGTAAACCTGGTATTTGAATCCAGGCTATTTTTACTTCAAAGCCTTTATTCTTATTCCACTATGGAGGAACTTGGCTTCTATAGATATTCTTGGATGTAGCTGAGTACATGTGCACCATTCCATTAGACTATGACTCAGGATTGGGCAGAATGTAAAAGAAAACAATAAACATAAAAAGCTGCATCCTGTGGTCTTTATGACTAATGTACCTCCAGAAACTTCTGCTTCTGAATACTTGAGTAACCCATTTGCAAGCTGTTGGGAAATTTAAATCTGTATGAAGTTTACACACACTCCTTAAATTAACACACTAAGTGCTTTTTGTTCCTCATTACCTCCAAATTCTGTATCACTTCTTCTGTCTATATGATATTTGAGGTTACTTGAAACAAATATGAATGTCAAATATGCTGTATTTCTTCTGTCATTAGGGCAGTGCACAATCTGAGGTAACCATGCTTTGGGCAAGTGGTTTTATCTCATTCATGAAAGGAAAACAAAATTACCCTTGATGGTAAAAATAACTGCCAAGAAATGCTTTCCATGTCAGTGCCTCCTAAACATGAATGGTGAGCAGGCCTGGGGCTCTATACCCAAACCTGGTTCAAGGGGAATGTCAAATGGGCATTAATCTGATCCCTCATTTTTTATAAGATGTATTTACAATCCTCACATCAATAATGAAAAGGCCATCCACTGAGCAAAATAAACTGCCATCATTTTTTTAAACAATCTATTGAGGTATCATTAAATACAATACAATTCACTAGTCTTTGCCTTCACTGTCTTTTAACTTGTAATAAAACTTGCCTATCATGGTTGGTCATGCTGGTCTGCATTAGCAGGCACCCTTAGCTATTCTTCATATCTGTGTAACAATTCTTTCTCATGCATTGCTTATGTAATCTTCAAAATAACCCTGCAAAATATATCTGTGTTAGTGTTTCATTTGTGTTAGTACTAGTATTGGTTTTATTCTAAAAATGAGAAGCCAAATCTTCATAAAGTTTACACAATTTGCCCAGAGTTACACTGGGCCAGAGCCTGGCCATGAGCCTCAGTCTTTTGGCCTTGTATCCCTTGACCTTTATCTTGAGTCACAATGATACCAAGATAATATGACAGTGTGCAGTGGGGGAGGTAGTTCCCCTAAAGAAAACACAATTACCAAAATAAAGCAGATGCTGAGAAGAACCAAACACTAGATGTCCATCATACAGACCTCCTTAAGTCCCACAGATCATTTTTACAGGCCAGTTTTATTCAACTGGCTACTCTTTTTAGTTCTACTTTCTAAAATTTCACAACAAATTCGTATATGATGTCATTGTATTTAAAAGATAGTCTCATAGACTTATTTGTATCTAAGAATAGTTATAAGTAACTCTTCGATATAATATGTTCAATGGACCATATTATCCAACTCATTATGACCATTTAATGGAGAAATTATATTTAAATTTTATTCTCTGCCCAGTAATCTGGTAGGCTTCTATTCATTTAAGTTGAATCCTATTAACACAATCACATGAAGTGCATTTTCAGAAGTTAAATTTCCTCCTGTGTCTAGCAACCTGTCAATTTGGGAATAAAGTTTGTTTTGCACACTTGATTAGTACTACTGTATTCACTCCTTAACACTTTGGGACTTGCAGTATTTTGAGAACTGAACAAAAGCATCTTCCTGATAACTACTATCTAGTTGTTCCTGTGGGAGCCTCATGATTTTTTTGTTTGTTTAATATTCTTTATAGTTTTTCTTGATCAAGGGATGACATTTTATGAATCTACTTAAACTGTTCAACATCTTTGATGACAGTTCTCGATGCTAATAGGTAAACCTGTTATCGCAAACTCAAATCAGCGTCTTTTCCTGCTTTTGGTTGCAGATATTAGCTGATAGCTCCAAACAGAGTAGAACCTTATGATTACATTTTAAGAACCTACCTGCTGTGATCTTTAATACATAAAACAGGAACTGAATGATAACTGAAGTTCCTTCTCAGAGAGAGGCAATATATATTGGTACTGAACTAGAAAACTAGAAAGAACTCTATCCAAGTTGATTTATAAAGCATATATTAACCTTAAAGGAAAGGGATTTGAAGATAAAATTAAGGAATAGGTAAGTAGCAATCTATTCTTGGGATGAGTGAGATAAGATTCCATTTATAATTTGGGTTTCTGGTCAATATCAAGACCCTTTCTGACGTAGGCTTAAGTATAGTGCTATGTTCTGTATGAATTCTTCAGTGTATCGAGGCCAGCTGTCATATTCAAATAAGTCTCATTACAGAGAAATGACCATCAATCATTTTTTCTGAAGCACTGAATTTTGTTCCCAGCCCATTTGAGCTCATAAAATATGAAAATTTGGCAGCAAAAGGAAGGTAGGCATTGTGTTTATTTTAAATTACATACCTTTTTTTTCACAAGTTTTAAGAGCTCCTCATAAATACCCTTCTATTTCCAGAGCTCAGACTTCCTAATTATTAACTTTTAGAGCTATTCTGACCTCTGCATTGTCTCAAGGGTTAGCCTAGATGAATCCTGTTATAAGCCTTGGCCTTTTAAATTATGAATTTGGATATTAAGGATCAATATTTAGATTTATGTAATGTAATCAGCCTCCTGATATTATAGTGCTTTCAATCATGTTTCCTTCTATTATTGTCCTTGAACCTGGGGCCAATCTCTCATATACTCTCCCGGCTCCCAAGGCATGACATATCATAGCAGCTAGCATTTTGTGAAAATTTACTGTGTGCCAGGCACAAAAGTAATACTTTATCCATATTATTTAATTTAATTACCCTCACAAGGGAAGTTCTTTCATTATCCCTATTTTGTATAAGAGTGATTAAATAAAGAAAAATTAGGTAGTACGCCCAAGGTCACAGAGATAGTCTGTGGTGAAGCCATGACCTAGTAAGTTCCAAAGATTTCTAGATATAATGCTTATTTTCCAGTCTTTTCTCAGAAGGACACATGATTTACTGGTTTCCTATACGCTGGATTCATCCTCATTTCAGATCATCACAATTGTTGACCTTCTTGTCTAGAATGTCCTCTCCTTTACCCTCTCGTTCATTCAAATCCTGTAAATGCCTCAAAGCTTGGCACAAGTCCCATCATCCTGGTGAAGCTCATTAGAACATTTCATTCCTGTGCCTAACATCCTTTAGAGACCTCCATTTCCAAAAGAGCAGTCCACACATCTGAGCCTGGCATGGAGGATCCTTCATGACCTGGTCCTTGCAAAACTCTAATGGAATCTGAGGCCGAACTGCTGTATTTGGCCTCTCACTCCCACTCCAGTACCGATGCACACATTTTCTATTCCAGCCATGTTTGGCAACTAGATGCCTGCCCCTTCCACTCCTCAAGGATTCTGTTCTAGAATTCTCTCCCTTTTTCTCCTGACTCACCAAGGTTTTGTTTTGTTTTGTTT
Source organism: Crocuta crocuta (assembly GCF_008692635.1). Classification (NCBI taxonomy): domain Eukaryota; kingdom Metazoa; phylum Chordata; class Mammalia; order Carnivora; family Hyaenidae; genus Crocuta; species Crocuta crocuta. The sequence goes on along the minus strand of NW_027551568.1, from coordinate 16,504,614 downwards.
TCTCTATGTTCAGCTGGCAAAGGTTATCTTCACTTTACTTCACTGCCTATGTTGTGCTTTCCTCCATAGGGTTACCTAAGTGTAGTGTCTGGTTTCTCTCCCCATTTCTTTCTTGAGTTTTCTTTGATCTGGGTTTTGCTCAAACCAATCTCCCTGAAATGCCTCTGTCAAGTTGACCAAGGGGCTTCCATGTTGCTAAATCCAGTGACTCCTATCTGTTCCTCAGCCACACCTGTCACCCTTATTCTTGGGGCTTTACAGATGCCTACTCTTCGACCTGGCAGATGGTCCCCCTAGCTCTCCCAGTGGCTCACTCCCACCCCTGTCAGAGCTGGATTCTTATGTCTTCTGCTTGGCTATCTCTTCCCTGATTATTTGTTTAAATTTGGAAAATTTCTCTTCTCTCAATGGATTCACCTCTTCTTTGTTTCGTCTTTCTTGATAGCACTTAGAATATAGGTTTTATACTTCAGTGTATGTTTTTATTTTTACAGTATTCAGGGCTTCTTCTTTTACTTGAATGGGTGTGTGTGTGTGTGTGTGTGTGTGTGTGTGTGTGTTACTTCAGGTGTCTCTATTCAAGAGAATAGATAAGGTCCACCCAGGCAGGAATTTCAGCCTATGTTTTACAGCCTCCAGTATCTAAACCAGCCCCTCAATTAATAACCTATGAATCAATACTCAATCACCCAAATTCCCTGAATTTGAANTTCAGGTGTCTCTATTCAAGAGAATAGATAAGGTCCACCCAGGCAGGAATTTCAGCCTATGTTTTACAGCCTCCAGTATCTAAACCAGCCCCTCAATTAATAACCTATGAATCAATACTCAATCACCCAAATTCCCTGAATGTGTCACATGGTCTGCTTTCTTTTTGTCATTTTTCTTACTGTAAACTGTGTACTGAATATTCTCACTACCCATCTGCTCAAGAATACCTCGTCATGTTTTAAGACTCAGCTTAAAGGCTGCTTTGTTCATTTTTTACATTAGGAATAACTTGGGTTAAGGTCTCAGCTCTCTCCTTTTTAAGTATATGATTCTGCGCACATGCCATTGTTTCTCTAAGTCTTACTTTTTTTATTTGTAATATGAAGATAATAGAGTCAAGTCATCTATTATTCTTAGAGTCATGATGAGAATTAAATGAGATAGCAAGTAGGGGATCTATGTGCTTATCTTAATACTTGATACAGCATAAAATTAATATATATTCATTGTTATTGTTATTATTATTATTATTATTCCATTCCTGATTTCTCTATACCCAAACCTTGTAGAATCAACCATTCCATCTTTATCATACTTATGCCATGTTCCTGTTAGACCACTGGGTTTTCAAGAGGGTAAGTACTGTGTCCTTTTCATCTTTATATCTTGAGAACATAACTCAGCACCTGACATATAAAAGCCTGTTGATATACATCATTTATATGTTTAATTTTGCACTAGATACTGTGCTTAGAAGCCTACAAACATCATGTCATTCAATTCTCTTAACATCCCCATTAAATAGTACTTTTAAAACATGTATACTTTAGAAGGTTCAATCCGGTTACCTTATTTACTCAAATTCACAATATTAGTAAGTGATAAAACATGGAACTAAACTTGAGGACTACCTAACTCTAAAATTTTGCTCTATGTGACTTTACTATAACCAGAAAGGGTAGGTAGATGGCAGGTAGATAGATGGATGGACAGATAGACAAATGAATGAAGACTGTTCTTGACCATTCTAAATTAACTCTCTCTTCCCATTCTCTCAACTGTATGGTTTGGACCACATATAGACCCTGCTACAGTATTTTAGTAATTAACCATACAAAGAGTAGAATTATTATGTCGGGGTTTTTGTCCTTTTTATCTTTTCACTTTAAATCCCTGAGGAAACACTCTTAGTTAAATTGACACTATAGAGGACTTCTTTTTTATCCAACAAAGATGGTTGACTATTTAGGAAAGGCTGAGGGACAATAAGTAAATGCACAGGCTCTACCAGACTTCCAGAGTCTACTTGGCCACCCTGCTGACTACCTGTGTAACCTTGGGCTAATTACTTAAATCTCACTGGAACTTAGTTACCACAACTGCGAAGTGAAGATAATATTTGAATTACAATTGGACTTATAATAAATGGTTGATTTAATGCATGTAAATTATTTAGAAAAGGATCTGGCAAATACTATGTATCATATATTTTACCTACTTTTCCTCTGGGCATGTTTCTCTTATGCACAGTGTTAGACATGCCTTGCTTAATCACAATTTCCAGTGCCACTAGAAAAATAAGTTTACACTACAAATTTGAGCTGTATGCTTATATATTGTTCCGTCAATACTATTGTCATTATAATTAACCATATCTTTTCTTTAGAGAAAGCTTCTTAAATTCTAGTTACTTCGGGAAGACTCTGATACATTGTTTCCATTGAACACAGGAACCTCCCCAGGTATTGCTACTCTAGTCAAAGTATGTGCACCAAGCAGCCTTTATACTGACAGTGATAGAGCCTGAATTCAAACTCAACATCTTTCTGAATCCAAATCTGGCCTTGTTTCTACAGCTCTATCTTGACTGGTTTGAAATGGCATTTCATCTCAGCCTAGCCAGGAGGGGTTGAGAGTTAAAAAATATGTGTGCTTGATTTCAGAATCTCTGCCAGTGACAAATAATGGCTACAAGCCTGCTTATCTAGGGGGTCTTTGGGAAATCACGTGCATTTTTACTGTCTCTGATCAAGTGTTGGAAACATGGAAAGATGTCAGATTGCAAATGTTCCCGTTGGACTCTGTGTGCTTAGTGTTTACAAGCTAGTAACAGCCTCCACTTTGCATATCTAGACTTAAAATTTCCCTGAAGGGTAAAATGTAGCTGTCTTCCTTTTAATAGGAATTCCTACACAGATGCATTTCCGCTATTTGAAGCTCCCCATGGAGCCACAGATTTCCATCATGTGTCTGGGTTTTGATACAGCTGCACTGGTTGGGAGAAATTCTTATCAAAACCTTTTAGGAACCGTGAATATTCAAGTTGTGAAATCCTTCTGAATATAGAATGAATAGTCTGGCGAGTCTTAGTTTTGATCACCACCACCTTTTATCATCACCATATTTTGAACTCTTGAAAGACAACAAGTATATCCAATTTTGTAGGGTCTCTAGCTTGCATAATAATGCTCGGCTAGGGTCCTGATGAAGAGAATAAAAGACAGACACATAAAGTAAGCAAAATAAAACAAGAAAGGATAGGACAGTGTGGCTATAGAAAGTACAAGAAGGACAAAGCAGATATAAGAAGCCAGGTGATAAATCTCCTTCCCCATCCATTTTAGGTAACTTGGCCAAATGTAAGATGTCATATAAATGCCATATTGTTTGCTTGAGGCATGACTGAGATAGAGTGAACTGGAACCCCTTCCTTCCTCCTCCCGTGCACATGTGTGTGTGCCTGTGTCTTTGTGTGTATGTGTGCATGCATGTGTGTGTGTGCATGTGTGTGTGCATCCATGTGTGTCTGTCTGTCTGCTGTATTCTTTCCCTCCCTCCTTCTCTCCCTCTCTCTTTCTCATCTAATATTTTATTTTCCTGGATAAAGACCAGGAACCATAGGGTCAGAATTCCTTTTGTTCCCCCTCCTCTCTAGTCTTAAGGCTTAGAGATTTTGAGGCTGAAAGGGAGATTTTCCTCAATCCAAGGGTAAAGCTGCCTTTCACAGCTCAAAGGCAGGCTGTGTAACTTGCTTTCCTCCCTGTCTCGAGCTAGCCAACACAAGACTTGCTGTATTCTCAACTTTAGTGCTCTGCCTTTCAACCCTGACAGTAGCTTTGGAAACACTGAAGCAAGAATCTTGAGCTCCCAGACCTCCGGGATTTCCTTCTTTTTCCCTCCGGCTTTGCATTTTCTTTTGAACACAAGGCTACAAGGGAGATTTCCATATGAGGAAGATACAATTGCTTGAATGGCTAAAAAATTTGGAAGGATACATGATTACTGCATTGAAATGCAGCATCCCATGGAGGCTGTGGGCCAGAGTACAGGTGACTCTTGAACAATATGGAAGTTAGGAGCATTGACCCCCATGCACTTGAAAATCCACGTAAAGCTTTTGACTCCCTAAACACTTAACTAATAGCCTACTGTTGACCAGAAGCCTTACTGATAACAGAAATAGTCCATTAACACATATTTTGTCTGTTACTATATACTGTATTCTTGAAATAAAGTAAGCTAGAGAAAAGAAAACATTATTAAGAAAATCATAAGAAAAAAACATATTCACAGTACTGTAAAAGAAAGTCGGTGCATAAGTGGGTTTCCACACTTCAAGCCTGTATAGTTCAAAGGTCAGATGTGCTTTACAATGCTTAAAAAGAGGGTGGCTTCTTGTTTGCCAAACCAACCATGTGATAGTTTCCTCTTTTCACCCCAGGGGTAGCTGGCTGAGTTCATGTATTCACCAAAAGCAATCAAACCTTACGTATTTGAGGGTGCAGCTGATCATTAAGAGAAATAGTGACTGCATTTAAAGATATGTGTGGAAAATGCAATTCTGAGGCCTTTAATGCTTTTATCAGAAGACCGTCTATTTACAATAGAATGAATGGTCAAGCCACCGCTATGAACATGAACAATGTGTTTAGACATTTTACAACAGACAGTCACCTGTTTCTGATCTAGGCTCAGCCAGAAAGGGCGGCGTGAGAAAAATAATAGCAGAATAAAAATTAACCTTTGTAATTTTAGGTATTTCAGAATGTAAATATTCTTGAGTTTGGTAGATGGATGTGAGCTAGTTAAAACTGAGGTTTGAATGTTTCTGCAAGGGACACAAATATATTATTCAGATCTTGGGTTTCAAATTATTGCTAATCGGAATCATTTCTATTCTGAAGGTGTTTTAGATAAATGTTCACTGCCAAGGTTAATCATGACAACAGAAACAGAACGAATAGCTATTGGGTGTGAAAACAAAATAGAATAAGAAACAAATTGCAGCTGATTTCAAATCAATCACACCTAAATACAATAGGGAAAGTACAACTGTTTTAGATATGGAGAAGGTTTGATTTTTTTTCTTTTTCTTTTTTTTTTAATGTTTTATTTATTTCTGAGAGAGACAGCATGAGCAGGGGAGGGTCAGAGAGAAAGGGAGACACAGAATCTGAAACAGGCTTCAGGCTCCAAGCTGGCTGTCAGCACAGAGCCCAATGCGGGGCTCGAACCCAGGAACGAACTGTGAGATCATGACCTGAGCCGAAGTTGGACGCTCAACCGACTGAGCCACCCAGGGCACTCTGATTTCTTTCTTTCTTTTTTTTTTTTTTTTCAATATAAACTGGAAAGGTCCCACCTTCCTGCCTTTCTCTCCTATTTCACATTCACTTCCAGTGTTTTTTCCTGACTGTGTGCTTTTACTAAAGCTCCCCCCACCAACCTTCAAATTCCAACTCATGTACTGTTCCTTTCAAGATGGATGCCCCTGACGAGTAGCACTCTTGATGCGATGAAGTCATCTCACTCTTTATTTACACATTTTTTATTGTCCTTAGCTCATGTTATCTTTTATCATAGTTAATTTGGTTTGTGTCACCTCAAGCTCTACTGGTTATCTGCCTTTTGAGATTCTCCTTATCTTTCTTTGTTGCTACACTTCCCATCATGTAGATGTGTTTGTTTGTCCTTCATGGCTTAATTCATTCCTATCATATAAAATAAGTATGTTATATTGTAAAAATTTAGTTTATAATGAGATGATATCTTAATTAAGATTCTTCCATCTACAACCTGTAGGTTATATGTTCTTTCATCCAACACATATTATTGATTTTTCCTATATATATTTGTTGAAATCTTTTTTCCCCATAACAATTTCCACACACTACTCTTATAGCCCTTATCACACACAATAATATACTGCCTTCCAGAAATCCTAATATATCCCTCTTGTAGCAACTATGTAATTTAGTTTTAAGCCTCCAGCACCTAGCACTTAATGGGCTCTCAATCAATATCTTTTCAATAAACATATGGTTAGATGTATTGATAAGTAGAACAAATACATGAATGAATTCAGGAAAAAATAATTTTTTTTCAGTAACATCGTTGCTGTGGGCATGATATATTTGGAGGCAAAATGTCCAATTGAGAATATACTACTCATGATATAACGTTACTAAATTAAGTGTTGACAATGAGAAGTACCAAAAAAAGATCGTTATAATGTAGAGATCTAATGGGACTTAACACTTTCCTGGTCTAGAGAGAAATAACTCCTGCCCTGCTTGCTTAGCCCCCACTCTACACTCCCAGCCACCATGACCAAAACACGCATATTTTGTACGGCATCCAGCCTCTGGACTCAAAATGATAGCCAACAAGAGAGCTATTTCTGCACTAAGTATTTACTTTCTGATTTGGGAAATTAGCATGCCACCATTTAAGAAGTATGGTGCTCGATTCTTCTACATCTCTAAGTGTTGCAGAAAAGGAATGGAGCTAATTCCTAAGGAGGCTTTTCAAATCCAAAGAATACATTTTACCTCAGCCCCTCAGGTGATAGATGGGCCTACCTCTTCTCCAGCTTTGGGCTCTCTTTGTGCTCCTGATGTTTGCATTGATAGTGAGGATAGTCAAAACCATCATCTTTGAATTGCAAAGACCAGAAAGTGCATATCAAAAAAATCAGTAATGATATTTTACAGCACAGCTTGCAACCGAGAATTTGAAAAGTTCAATTTTCTCATTTCCAGAAGAGCTATATAACTTGTAAGCGTGCTGCAGATTTTCATTTTACAGATGAAAAATGTAGGCACCTGGTGATTTCCCTAATGCTGGTACAGTTGGTAATAAAAGCAGGTGGCAAACACTCCTCGTTCACTGTTTTATGTCGCCACATGTAAGCTAGCCAGAAAGAGAGGCCGCACAAGGCGAGGGCCAGGTCTGGAAAACATCTTTTATCCATAGTCATGGGGACTTGGAATCAGAAAGGAAGCCTGGAATAATGTGCAAAACAGAAACTCAGAGCTACCGTTTGGGAAACATGTCCAGCTGTGTAATTGGATCAAGGAGGGCTCATCAAGAGTGCAATGCCCAAGGATCAGAGAAACTGGAAAGGTGAGGAGAGAACATAGATAGATAAGCACCTAAATCATGGCTTCACTACTCATAAGCTACTGTTTGGTCCTCATTTCACTAGCTACTGTGTGGTTTCGAGCAGGTTATTTAACCTCTCTGAGTCTCTGCTCATTTGAAGTCAGGCGATGAAGAAGAAAACCTGTTCCCTAGGCTGCAGTGGGAAGTTATTAAAATAAGAAGGCTGAAAACTATCATTATAGGAGAGGAGGGACAAAGGACAAAAGCATGGAAGGAACGTGTTTTTGTTTTGCAGAACCAACACTTTCGGACAAGGAGACACCCAACTAGATGTTTCACCTGAAAGCCCTTCGCTAGATGTGTGTTACCTGATAGCCCCTAAGCGAGCCAGTTTGAGCCAGATTGGAGCTGAGGACCTGTGCAGAAGCCCCTTCTGAGTTGTCCTGAAGTTGCTGTTAGCTCATTCCAACACTAAGATCTCCTATGGGCAAAGTTTTCTGCCAGTGGTTTGAACATCCGATGTATGCGCTAGCAGGCTGACATACTAGGCATGCGCAGTTGAGCCGTAAGTGCCTGTAAGAGCCCTTGTTCTAGACCCCTAGTCCACTGAGTAAAAATTTACTCTTCTAACCCCACAGTGAAACAATACTCCCTGTCTTGAGGGATACTTGAGAGATACTTGAGAACTGTCTCCCTGTCTCCTTACAATAAGTAATAAAAATCTGTTGTTTTCACCATGCCTTGGGTTATGTTCAATTAGATGCACCTCAAGTGGCAAACCCCTTGAGTTTGGTTATAAACACTTGTCAAAAAGCAACAGTAACAATTCAATGAGGTTTTAAGTATAAAGTGTTTACACTTCAGTTCAATAAATTTTAGCTGTTATCGCCATCATCTTTAATTATAATACAATAGGTGAGTTGGAGATCTGGTTGAACAGCAGACACAAGAGTGAAAAATTCTTTGTTATACCCCATTGCATCTCTGAGATGTGTTCCATGGACAATTGGGACCGAATTAAAGGACTGGATAAGAGGGACCCAGTCTACAGTTTTTAATTTCAATTTCACCTGTAGAGGAGATGTTTTAGGCTCATTCGTTGGGGCTCCATAAATTAGACTGACAAAAGACAGATGAACAAGAGAAAAACAAACAAGTTTATTAATGTACATTGTACCTACATAGGCTTGGGAGTATTCATAGATAGTAATTCAAGGGGGTAATTAGAATTTGGGCTTATGTAGCATTTTAACAAACAGTATTTTTATAGAAAAGTGTCAAGACAAAGAAAGACTTTGAGCTCCTAAGAGTGGCAAATTGCAGGAAGGCAAACCGGGGGAACTAAGTAGGTAAAGGCTAGCTTTGGCAAGGCTTGTTATATGGATTTCTCCGGTTAGTGTCTGGGCTGATGAGGACCTCAGAGTTGACCACAGTGACTAACTTCTGTCCTTTCTGGTGGAGAGGGGAAGATAGGGTTTACCTTTACAAATCGAAATTTAAAACAAGGCAGGAAAGGTTTCTTGTTTGTTTGTTTGTTTGTTTGTTTTTTCCCAAGTATCTGCTTCCTTTCCATTGTCTTCAGCTGAAAAGCAGTCCTTCTGTCAAAGTGGTACACTTTGGGGTAGCATACGATGCTACCCTTCACACCCATTAGTAAAACAGTCCATGAAAACATTTCTTACTGTTTATGTGCAGCAGGGAGATTTGCATTGCTTCCGCAGAGGGATTTGGTTGTCTAGCATGTTTTGTTTCAGACTCATCGAGATGATTTTTGCAAGGGAGGGGCAGGGAGGATATAGATGAGAATAAAAACTGAATGTGTATGACTTGGGTTTGAAGTCTTTTAACAAAAGTTTATCTTAACCTAAGAAATAGATATTAATAATCTCATTTTCCATGTATCAAAACTGAGGCTGAGATATGAAATAATCTACTCAGGATTACCCAGCTAGGAACTTGAATGGCAGATCCAGGATTCTCATGAAGTATGTTAGATTCCAAAGCCTGTGCTTCTTCTAACATCATTACTTTGGGAAAATTAGTGATTTTTAGGGGCTGTTTTTTCCTTATCCTCAGTTCTTAGAGGACAGCACTTTCTAGAATTGCAAGTTTTGGGTCAGGAGGGGAGGTTCATGGCATCTACTGTGAGGTCCATCTCCATTTGGATCCAGGCTCTGGTCTATTCTGTGGCTCCTTCTTTTATTATGTGGTGTCTCATCTGCATACATTCCTGATCATTTATACCACGATAGCTCCATTACATAGTTGTGTATCACCTGGAGTTCAGGAGTCTCAGGTTGAATTTGATGTATCCTGCTTCAAGAAGACAGAACAGCAGTTGAATGTACAAGTCTATTTCCTCTGAATCATGCATGTTAGAGTCTTCTTTTCCAGTTTTAGCCCCCACCCTTCATGTTCCCATGAGTACTCTTTTGTTTACCCCAACAAATATTTGATTCATGAGCTATTAACCATGCATCCTTCTTGGACTTTGCTATGTGAGGGGAAGAGGAACAGGGAGGAAGAGGGAGGTGAATTGTGAGGAGAAGAGAGTTTGGGGCTCATAGTTTCTTATACTCCTGGAGGATAAGTATAAAATAATATTAGTTTCAGTTATAAATATGAACTCTTTATAGTTATGAAAAGTGCAACACAGAATATCTATCCATATTATTTAATTATTTAATATTAGAGCTTATAAGTTTCATATGATTACAACACTCAGTTTTCATGTAATTCATTCTTTAGTCCTTTTGTGATTTGGAACCTGACTCAGTTGCAAATGCCAAAAACAAAAAAAACAAAACAACAAAAAAACAGAAAAGTAAAAACCAATTTGAAAGACTCCAGGGGTTGAGATCACAGCCAGTGTAAAAGTTGTACTTAGTTCTCTAGGCAAAGTCAACTTAGGCAGTGATTGTAACTCAAATCCTTTTGGGAGCAAGACCATAAAAACAGTAATTTTTTTTTTATTTATTTATTTTTTTTAGTATTAACTGTATTCCAGATAATGTCCTTCTCTAAGTGAGGTCCACTATAGAGGAGATGTAAATGCAAATTTCAGGGAACAGACAACAGAAATGGCTAACATTTCATGAGCATTTCTGTGTGCCAGATAATGTTTGAGGCACTTAGAAGTAGTATCACAATTAGTCCTCACTACATGAAACTGAAGCCAGGACTATTTTACTATATTTATAAATAGAGAAATTAAAGCATTACAAAGAGAATCAAACAGCTAAGAAGTGTTGGAGCAAGGTTGCAAATTAAGGCATCTGACCCAAGAGTTTTTGTCTATAGCACTCAGTTCATTCCCTTCTGTTCCCTTCCAAGTATCCAGGAATAAGCCAGTCATAAGTAATTCAGGTAGTAGAAACTAGACATGTGCCCCAAGCATGTAAATAAAGTGACAATGATGACAATGACAATGACAGTGAAAATTATGCTAGCCAAATAAAAACCCTACCTCTTTAGGCCAGTTTCTACCTCTGGGCTTCCCGTTTTAGCAGGAAGCTGACTTAAAGCTAAATCAAAGAGATTTATGGAGTTGAAATGTGACAATGATTCTGGGGCTATTGATACTTGGCCCTTGACTGAGAAAATTTAAGGATAATTACTCTTTTGTCTAACCCTGATGTTATAAGCAGAGAGTCATACATTCAGTCCCAAAATTCTGATTTATTTTTAAACTGGTTCACCTATATTTATACAATTAACACTACTTGGAATATATTTTTAAACATTAAAAAAATGGTGGTACATTGTGAGTAATTTTTAGAAACACAGTATCCACTTTCCATTAAAGGCTGTTGTGGAAAATACAATAAAGTACACAGAGAAGGTTCATTGTTAGTTTAAAGAAATCCATTAATTTACATTGTATTCTTGTACTTTTGAAAAAATAATGATGCACTTCCTAGGAATACTTCCTGGAGAAAAAAAAAAAAGGAACAACAAAAAACCAATTAAACATAAAAAGGTTTTTTTCACAGCATGTCAATTCCTCAAAAACAAGGCATCAAGAAATGAAAACCAAAATCAACATTCTCTTTTAAAGCTCTGAATGATTTTACTTGAATGGATAAGCAAGCCTCTTCATAGTCCTTTTTGGAACTAGGTGAGATACGAATAAAATTTATTATTAAATTGTTTTAACTTTCTAATGTATTCATAAATAGAATATAATGGATAATTTATCAGAATTATTTTTCTTGCCCAAATAAGTGAAACCACTGATTCGTAATGATTCCTGATTATTTTCATTCACATTTTCTAGCAGATTGACATAAATGTAAAGTCAAGTCAATCATTCAATATGAGAATAGATATCTTTCAATTCTAAATACTAAGAAATAAAACAAAACACAATTTTAAAAAAAAACAGTTTAAATTTTGAGACAGTGTTACCTGTAGTAGGGATCAATAATGTTTTGGATGAATGGATGGATGACTGAGTGACTTAAGTGAGTAGATGGATCTGTAATGCAAACTATTTGCAAATTCTTGTTCCTGCATATAATCTCCTTTTCAGATTTGAATTTTCCCTTTACTTTCTGGATAATTCAATATTGGTAATTGGTAGTATAACGACCAATTTTCCAAATGTTATCTCTTTACCTAATGCAAATTGCATTAAATGCATAATGAAAATGATTCATTCATCTGATTTCTTCATGGCGCCCTCTAGGAAATGTTTGGAACCCAAGATTGGTCTGATTTCCAGGAACACTGGGTCATAGTGTGGTTACAACTCTGTCATGAGCTGATTAAGTGGTTAAAAGTCACAAGACACTCACAGTACTATTGCAGGCGTTTTAGAGGTCAGTCTTTCAGGACAATAGTTTGGAAGCACTTTAAATGGTTAGGGGCACCTAGGTGACTCTCTCAGTTAAGAGTCTGATTTGAGCTCAGGTCATGATATCATGGTTTGTGAGTCTGAGTTCTACATAGCGCTCTCAGAGCCCAGTTCAGACTTCTGTCTCCCTCTCTCCTCCCACCCCTCACTCATTCTTTCTCTCTCAAAAATACGTAAATATTTTAAAAAATAAAGTAACTTATCTTGAGTATTTAGAGAGTTATTTTATATGTTTTCCTAATTCATTTTTTTAACATCCAAAGACAGAACCAGGGCACAGTGTTCACATAGCAATAACTATCCTGTAAAATATCTGTATAAATACCTATGGCTTCTCTGGCCTTCATTTGGTTCATTGTGTCTATTGTGATTAGGAAGAATTTCATGTGTTCATTCTTAAGAAACCAGGATAAAGAATGCTCTTCAAACTCAGCCTTAAAGATAAAATCCTTTTCTATCAATTTGCTAGTGTTGCCATAACAAAGTACTACAACCTGTGTGTGGCTTAAAAAAAAAATAAATGTATTGTCTCACAGTTCTGGAGCCTAGGAGTCTGAGATGAAGGTCTTGACAAGGTTGGAATCTTCTGAGAATAGTGAGAGTGAAAGGGATCCATGCCCATCTCCTACTTTCTGGTGGTTTGCTGGCAACCTTTGGCATTCTTTGGCTTCTAGAAGCAACAACCCTGTCTCTGCCTTTGCTTTCACATGGCATTCTCTGAATATCTGTGTCCAAATTTCCCCTTTCCATTAGGACAGCAGTCATATTGGATTTGAGCTCACCCTAATGACTTCATTTTAACTTCTTACTTCCATAAAGATTCTATCTCCAAGTAAGGTCACATTCTGAGGGACTAGAGGTTGGGACTGCAAATATATCTTCTTTTGAGAAGACAAAATTCAACCCATTTACATCCTTAAGAGGGAAATATCTTGGGATACCCCCCCCACACACACACACACACACATACATACACACAAACAGGGCTTACTATAAGCCAGGCACTTATATATTATCTTTTTTCAATCCTTTGACCACCTAGTGAGGTAGATGTCATTTCTTATTTCAACATATAAGGAATATGGAGTCTGAAGAGATCAAATAATTAGGGAAAGAACACCTTCTAGTAAACAGTGGTGCCAACATTCAAATCCAGGGCAAAAATCTATGCATTTTTACTCTACTCTGCCTTTACGGGAATGTGAAGCCAATATCTGCTGGGCTTTTCATATATGTGTTCACTATTGTATCTCCAGTATCTGGAAGAGTGCCTGGCACAGAGTACACACTCAACTAAGTATCTGATGAACAAACTAATAAGAAAAGTTAACTGATTTGTTCACAAGTGGTTTTCCTCACTGAAGGATGGAAGGAAATGGAAACCAATCTAGTATGTGCCTTCCCACAAAATGAACATTGTCATTGTACACCATTGCCAGTCAGTTGAGATGCAGGGGGCCGTTTTCATTCTCAAAAAGACTCTCGATCACTAACTCCTATTGGAGAAGGTGCACACCATACACTATATTTTAAAGTACACTCATACACAAAGACACACACAGAACACCGATAATAAGAAGATAGCCCTCACCAAGTACGTGGTCCCCACATGCTACAAAAACCCAGCCAGAAAGAGCATGGCTCCAGAGTGGTTAGGTCCTTCAAGAATCTTGTACATCACATGCAGGAATATTACCTGGAAGCAGAGAACCAGTGTTAAGTGCTTGCTCTTGATTTTAGCAGGAATAATTTCTCTGTCAGATGATGAGTGGACTGGAAAAAAAAATGCAAAACAAGGTCAGGCTCACCTTTAAGATGATAAGAAACTTCTGTGAATATGAAGAAACATTTTCTAGTCTGAGATTCATCTTAGTGGTATTAAAATTTTAAAAAAAAAGCATTAATCAGAAGGAAAAACCCAAGTCAATACCTGCTAGAGAAATTTTAAGAGGAATCATTGACTAGAAGAGCTGTTGATAGCATAAAGGTTATGCATATGTCTGCAGAAATACTTCTTAGCAATATTAATGAAATTGAGGATGAATGAATGAACATGTGAGGGTGGGAGATACCTTTCGTGATGATTGTAGAGTGTCATGTCTGATGCTACTTTTCCTCCTATATGCTATTCAGGCATATAGTTACTTGAATGACTTCCCTACAAGAAGCCTTCTTTCAACAAAATAATAATACTAATCAGTAGGGACCGCTTTGCAGTTTGATACCACTGTTTTGATCTTATGTGAGGTACACAGTAACTCAATGAAGCAGGCCAACTATTACTTATGGATTACTCAAGTGTTACTCAATGGTCCTCATTAATCAAATGACGCTCGGAAGATCCATTTGATTAAGCACCACTCAACGTGTTGTTAACTAACAAGTGTCAGATATAGGGCCTGAACTGGTCTTAATTTTGTTTAGGGCTTATTCTATTAGCTGCTGTTTGTCAGTTGAGCAAAGGGGGAAAAAAAACATCTATGCCCTATGGTTTATGGGCAGAGCTATTCCAAGGCAGAGCCTGAAGCAATTCGTCAACTCTTCAACCAAGCAGCCTCACAGCCCACCACTGCTATGCCAGGAAGCATTTCTTAATGGGATTAGGTTCAAGGCTGATATTTAAGAGAAAATCACTGTAATTAGTTATATTAGTTCCCTAAGGCTGACATAACAGATGCCACAGGCTGGGTGTCTTGAACACTTTATCACAGTTTAGGAGGCTAGACATGCAACCTCAAGGTATGGGCAGGTTTGGTTTCTCCTGAGGGATTGCAGATGGCCTTTCCTATGTGCCCGTGCATGTCTGTGTCCTCAATCCCCTCTTCAGATAAGGGCATTAGTCATACTGGATTAAGGCCCACCCATATGACCCCATTTAACAAAAGTAAAATTATTTCTTTAAAGGCCCTGTCTCCAAATAGAGTCACATTCTGAGGTGCTGGGAATTAGGACTTCCACACACGATTTTGAGGGTGGACAAAATTCAACTTATGACAGTTAGGATGACAGTATATTTTGATTTGCCAGGACAATCTTTTTTTGACACCTGTTGTCTCAGTATAATTATCATTAATTTCCTGTCTTACTCAAAAGCTTTCCAATTGGTATGATTAATTATACCTTTAAAAGCACCAATAAAGCATAGTATAGATGTACTATTTCTCAATAACTTTTCCCCAACTGGATTTTCTTCTGTTGTAAGATATCATTACTTCCCTGCAGTCATATTGAATGAAAATGCATGTTATTAAACACTAGACATATACGCAGTCTGACAATATGCTCTCATTTTTAAAAAATATTTTTAATATTTATTTATTTTTGAGAGAGAGACAGTTTGAGTGGCGATGGGACAGATAGAGAGAGAGAGAGAGAGACACTGACTCCGAAGCAGGCTCCAGGCTCTGAGCTGTCAGCACAGAGCCCAATGCAGAACTTGAACTCATAAACGGTGAGATCATGACCTGAGCTGAAGTCAGAGGCTTAACTGACTGAGCCACCCAGGTGCCCCAATATGCTCTCATTCTTTTTTTTTTCTTAAATAGTTTATTGTCAAGTTAGTTTCCATGTCACACCCAGTGCTCATCCCAACAAGTGCTCTCTCCCATGCCCATCACCCCCCTTTCCCTCTCCCTCACCCCCATCAGCCCTCAGTTTGTTCTCAGCATTCAAGAGTCTCTCATGGTTTGCCTCCCTCCCTCTCCCCACTGTTTTTCCCCTTCTCCCTCATGGTCCTCCATTAGCTTCCTTCTAATCCACCTATATGTGCAAACATATGGTATCTGTCCTCTCTGCCTGACTTATTTCACTCAGCATAACACCCTCAAGTTCCATCCATGTTGCTACACATGGCCAGATTTCATTCTTTCTCATTGCCACGTAGTATTCCATCGTATAAATATACCACATCTTATTGATCCATTCATCAGTTGATGGACACTTAGGTTCTTTCCATGTTTTGGCTATTGTTGAGAGTGCTGCAATGAACATTGGGGTACATGTGCCCCTATGGATCAGCACTCCTGTATCCCTCGGGTAAATTCCTAGAAGTGCTACTGCTGGATCATAGGGGAGTTCTATTGTTAACTTTTTGAGAAACCTCCATACTGTTTTCGAGGGGTTGCACCAGTTTACCATTCTTAAAGTGGGAACTGAGACTGACAGAGAAAAGCAAGTTCACTTCTCCCAGGTTATACAAACTTAGAGGTGAGTATTGTTATGATGAGTAGTGCAGCTTGAGCAGGAGGGTTTGGAGATCCTTATCTCACAGAAGGGACTTTAGTCCCTTTTCTCCAGGAAAAGTAATCGAACAAGGTTGTCCTGCTGCCCCATGGGATTCCCTGTCGCCACCAGTGGGTTAGAGATTTCTTGTCTATGCAGGTTATAATAATCAGATCTACAACTCGGAACTTCCCCGATGCTTTAAGTGACATTCACCATTCATATTTGTAGTGTTCATGGAGGACAGATTATAAAAGTCTGTTCCCTGACTTGTACTTTACCAGAAAAACTGCTGCTGGGAGCACGAGACAAAGAAGTCTACAGAAAATGGCGTGTGGATAAGTGGGGAGAAATGATGGAGGAGGACACAAGTAGTCTTTTGACTTATGGTTCTTAATGAAAATGTTAGTGAAATGAAGGAAATTGAAGAAGACACAAAGAAACGGAAAAANATTTGACAATAAACTATTTGTAAAAAAAAAAAAGAAAAAAAAAAAAGAAAATGTTAGTGAAAACCTGGCGTGTCCATATCAGTTTTCTGAGGTTTTCCAAATGATTTTTACTAATGATAAAATACCAAAATTGAGGAAAAATTTATTTCATTAAATAAATTTAGATCATTATTCCTTGAATTATAATACATTTCCATTTTGATGCATGTTATTGAGTGAGAGAGACAGAGAAGGACGTGGAGTTATATATTATGTTCAATAGGTTGAACATAATATTGGTGAATCCACAGGAGTATTTCCTAGACCAGAAACTCTTCATTATGTAAATCAGCACAGAAACGTAAGGTTGAGAACTGCTGCTCTAGCTCCTTAGAGCAAAGTTAATATCCTTGAAAATGCTGGTCCTTGGATTTGCTTCCCCCATGCTTTCTTGCCCTGGAGGACGAACAGAAACATTTCCTCCGTTATCAGCCCCGTGTCATTGCAGTTTTTTGCCCTTCCCCCATTTTGAATCAGGGGAGGACTGAATAACCTGCCCCTATGCACTCCCCCTTTAAGAACCCAGAAGTTCCCAGGGCTGCGGTGGCTCGCCACGTTAGCAGTCCATATGTTCTACAAAGTGCAGTCAGGCACCAGTGAGAGTCTCGGTTACTTGTAAGCACCCCTGGATTTATTGTTGTGTAATTAAATGCATTTTATGTGCCAAGAGATTTCTCATCTCTATTTTCTCCACTGCTTCATTAAAGGTTTATAAAAGAAGTTGCTAGATGACATGGTGCATGTACTACACTTCTAGATTAATCCTTAAAAATATCTCTCTCACTGTGTGCCTGCTCAACCCCAATGCCTCCAGTAACACCTGTTTCAGCAGGCGAATGTGTAGAATCTGGCCCATGATCAAGGCATTTAATATTCTGACTCAAGTTGTTCTTCTATCTTCCATATGGCAAGTACTCAATACATATCTTTTGGAGGAAGAAATGCACTCTGTCCTTCAGTGATAAAATAACAGTATCTAAATACTGGCTAATGTTAATGTATGTTAGGGGGTTTCTCTGTTTATTTGATACTTAACAACAATCCCATGAGTCAGGTACTAGAATTATTCCTATTTTGGACTTGGAGAAACTGGTTAAGTGACTTGGCCCACATGATTTATTAAGCTATTGTGTCAAAGCCAAGGTCCTAACACGGCCAGACTAGCTGTAGACTTCAGGCTCTTGAATCTTGTCTTGTAGTTGCTCTCCTGCTGGTCAGCCAACTCCTCCATTACCACAGGAAGCCTTTGTGCAAGCCCTTCTCCCATCAAGGTGCACCCTTCCTGCTCATGCCACCTTGGCTAGCCCCGAGCGGCCTGTCAAAACCTAACTTGATCCCCACCTTGCCACAGAGACTCATGATTCCTCCAACCCACCACTAACTCTCTTTCTTCAGAACTCACTTTGCTCATTTTCTGCACCAATATTTTTGGCTGCCAGTATATGCCAGATGGGAAAGTCTCTAGGATTGTTGCTTGGTATTATTTTTTAACTCAATGAATGTATAATGAAAAAATAAATTATTACAATGAGGCTCTGAAGTCTCTTGGAACTCCATCTTGGCTCCTTGTTTACAAATACCTTAATGTTCTTTCTCATACATACACTCTTTGCTGTTCAAACAGGTCTATATTCATATGAGTTGGTTTAAGACTGGAATGAGTTAGCCAAAGCAGTGACAGTTATTGTCAGGGAGAGACTGTTATATTCAGTATGGGTTTTGCTTGCTGACTCCCAGACAAGATGAGCCAAGATGGAACCATTAGACAGAATGCTCCATTTTTCTCTGCTGTGTGAATACAGGCCAGAATATAAATGGGCTTGGTTATGTTTTCTTCCACAGAGGAGCTATATGCTAGCACTCTGATTTCTTTGCAGTATAACCTAGCAGAGACATCTGTGTCTATTTTGTAGACTTTTGATAACTTAACTTGGGGAACAAGTCTACTGAGAACAAGTGTTCTTTTCATCATTGAGGGTTGTAATTGCTACCATGTTATTATCAAATAATGTAGCTTCTCAGTTTTGGCCACAACATCTGGAAAGGCATGCAGGCCTGGTCCTAGTCAAGAGAGAAAACAATCAAATTACCAGCCAATCTCAACACTCCTGAAGTTCAGATCACGATAGCATATATATACTGGTACATTATATTGGGTCAGTTCACACAGTCAACCTTAATGGATGAATGAGAGTGTCTTTCCCCTTCTATCTCCTTCCCTCTCTCTTTTGTCTCTTAAGCCCTTCATTTCTTCACACCCCATGTCTTGAGCACAGTCCAAAATAAAGTCCTCAAGAAGCCTCCAGATTTGAGTGTTGCTCCCAAGTGCACCTCACTGAGAAGCTATGGGCTCTTACAGTATGCCTACTAGAAAACTCTAAGACTTTCTGATTCAGTGTATGGATGAAACAAGCAGATGTTTTCCCTCTTAATATAATTTCTCACAGCATCATTTTGATGTATTATTATATTAATCATAATCTGTTTCTGATCTCCCTAAGACTCCACATACCAGCAGGAAGATGGGTGATAGGAGAGAACAGGATGAGAGACAATATTGTCATACCACAAAAAGATGATGATGGTGATGATGACAAAAGTAATATGCTTAGCCCCCTATTAAGGGCATTCTATTAAAACATTTCATTCTGTAATACAACCCCCATATTTTACAGATGTGGGTGCAGATATTATGTAGAGTGTTGAAGTGTCAGTAGCTTGCTGGGCCAGTCTTTTGCCACTTTGCTCTCAGATCCACTTTCTGTCCTCCCTGGCTCTGATCTATAGCACAAGGAACTGTGTTTCAGGCTCTCTTGCTGACAGCTTCAATGCTACTAAGTTCAGTCCATGGAATATTCCAGAAGTGTTTGAAAGGTGGGTGGGAGTAGCCTGGGTATCTGTCTACTCCCACATCAGTAGTATCTCTGGCATCTCTTCTGTGGCTCCAGCTTCCCTCGACAGTCCTTTGCCCTGGGGCGCCAGTTTCTGCCACGCTCCTATGACATGCAGTCCTCCTTCTGTCCCTCCAGGCATCAAGGACATCATGGCTTCATCTATCTTGCTATTGTTGTCCTCTCTGTACCCCCTTTGTTCACTGGCTTCTAAACATTACCATTACTTGAGTAATAAATTCCCTATATTGAATCTCTTTGGGTTAAAATACCTAAAGTGGTTTTTGTTGGGCTCTAACTTGTGCAGCTAACTTCAGGCCTGGATTCTTAGCCGCTATTACTTATGTTCTGGAACTTAAATTTTAAAATCGGTAAGATAATATTTAATTTTATGCCTAGATATGTGAATTTTACTATTAAATAGCATCTTGATTTGATGAAGTTTGATTGTTGCTGAAATCTAAAGCTGTGAGGTATAGTGTTGAGTCATTTTATGCGTCATAGGAAATACACTGTTGCTCTCTTAAACTGTATAGATTTGAGTTTTGCTACTTAAAGTGTGGCCTGGAGTTCCAGCAGGATTAATATCACCTGGAAGCTTTCTAGAACTGCAGACTCCCCGGTCACATCACAATCTATTTTAACAAGATCTCTAGGTGATTTGTATACATAGTAAAGTTTGAGGCGCTTGTGCTAAAAGAATATGATTTGAGTAAGGAATAAAGCAAAAGCATCCTTAAAATTGAAAGGATAACACCATCAAAGAGCTTGTTTGTGAGTTCCTGTTTTCCCAAATTTAACAGTCACTGTGTTTCAGCCTTTACCTCAGCTTACAAATGTGTGATGTTCAAAATTCTGTTTGTTGGTACAATTGTAGAATTCATTGCCTCATAAAAATTATGTTCTGGATCTTGATTAGGTTTACAGGCTAGCCCATTAGATATTAGGCTAAATTATGATGTGATGAGCACCAGATTAATTTCAAAGTAGAAGAAACATGTCTTTTCTCTTTTCTCAGATACAAAGCTGGATAGAGGCATTTTGTTGTTGTTTGTACATTCTCAGAGTTACACTGACATCAGGCCGTTGCACCTGGGGAACCTCTCTCCCACTTCATCCTGCATCTCTCAGCAGTGGTCATTTTAGCAAGGAGTTATGGAAGTTAGTGAATTTTAATTCAAACTAATGAGTGGTTAACTAGTCATTTATACCATCAGAAGACTTCATATGTATAACAAGATGGTTCTTGGCTCAATGGAGTCTTAAATTTGTGGGGTTTCACCTAGTATAGAAAAAAGGAATGAGGAACAAGCTCATCAGAGAGGAAATGACCTGGCTGGGAGGCCAGCAGTTCCTTGGGGGCATACACTGGAGCCCACCCCAGTTTGCTCCCCTCGATGATCACCACTTCTTTCCTTCAAACAGCTTTCACCTTGTTGGCTTTCTTTGTTTTTTTTTACAGAGGTTCCATTGGAATAGAGCAAAACTTCCCATTTGGATATGTGGTTTGCTTGTACTCAGGATTACCTGCGATATAAAAATCGATTGGTTTTCTACTATATTAATTATCACTACTACATGACAAAGTACCCCAAATCTAGTGGTTAAAAAAAACACTTATTATCTCACAGATTTTGTGAATTAGCTGGATGGTTCAGACTCAGAGTCTCTCATGAAATTGCAATGTCATTGGCGGAGACAGCAGTCAATTCAGTACTTCACTCTAATCTGCTGGTATGCCTCCGTTCCCCACCACATGGGCTTCTCCACAGGCTGCCTGCATGTCCTCATACTTGGTATACGGCTTCCATTCCCCAGGGCTGCTGTGTGACATGGTAAGCAGCTGTCCTTTAAAAGCACAGATTGAAGAGGGAGAAAGTGTGAGAGAGTACAACCCAAGAAGCCCA
Organism: Crocuta crocuta; assembly: GCF_008692635.1. Taxonomy (NCBI): domain Eukaryota; kingdom Metazoa; phylum Chordata; class Mammalia; order Carnivora; family Hyaenidae; genus Crocuta; species Crocuta crocuta. The sequence goes on along the minus strand of NW_027551568.1, from coordinate 16,483,154 downwards.
GGTCTTTAATAACCTAGTCTTAGAAGTGACATCTCATCACATCCACAGTGTTCCTCCTTCTAGAAGCAAACCACTAAATCCAGCCCACACTCAAGGGGAAGTGAATTAAGCTCCATCTTCTAAGGAGAGGAATATCAAAAAATGTGTGGGAACATATTTCTAAAACTAAGACACCAACATAATAAGGGCGTGCAGTGACACCAGAGTTTTCTGTCAGACTTCATTTCTGTTGTGTTTCTGGTTCTGGCTATGTCACCATTTGAAGAGTGCACTGACACAGGATTCTGGAGACCTGTTATTAGTCCCAGATCCTACATTTACTGGCAATGTGATACCAAGAATTACCTAAATGGTTTTTGAAATTGGGGAGGTGAGGATGTTGTTTTTATTTTCCTTTCTGGAAATTGGGAATACTGATGCTTATTCTACCTAAATATCAAGAATAGTGTAATGCTGTAATGAGGCATGGATTTGAAAATTCTTTATGATATGTCAGGCTACCATTACTGCTGAGGCTGGTTTCCTGCATCTTCTCTCTTTTTGATTCTATCTACCTCTCAGTAAATTCTGTTTTCTCTTTTGGTTTAGTGCTTGTTCTTTTAGATTCTACAAATAAAACTTATCCATCCTTCTGCTTTATGTTTCTTGTTTTCAAAGAATATATTTTAGAGAAATTTAAGGTTCACAGCAAAATTGAGAGGAAGGTACAGAGATTCCCCATATATGCCTGCCTCCACACACGCATAACATCAGAATGGTACCTAAAGTTTGTTAGAAAGGATGAGCCTATGCTGATGTATCATCATCACCCAAAGTCATAGTCTACCTTAGGGTTTACTCTTGATCTGTACACTATGTGGGTTTGGACAAATTTATAATGGCATGTTTCCACCATTATAACATCATACAAAGTATTCCACTGCCCTAAAAATTCTCTATGCTCTGTCTATTCTTTCCTATCCTCCCAATCACTGATGTTTCTATTGTCCCCATTGTTCTGTCCCATTGTTTTAAAAAACCCTCTCTTAATCTCAATTTGGTCTGCAAGAGCTTTGGCTATTAAAAATCCAACTAAGGAATGTATTTATGGATCTAATGCCATATTCACAGATAGCCTCTGGGCTTATTTATTCCTTAGCCTCTGACACAGTTCTCTTGACCTTTTATTTTTTATTCTCTTTGGCAACTTAATGTTCCTGTTTATAGTCCATATTAGATGGAGTCTAATAATTGGGCTCTTCAACTATCATCCATCTTCCCTTTGAAGATTGGTCCTCTAGACTTACCAGGTTCTGTGCTTAGAAAGTTATCTCCTTATTCTTATTGACTGAACTTGGCTTATTCTTCTTGATCCTTTGTCAGTACATGTCTTCCAAATAATTGTATGCTTCCCACATTCTTTGCCTTTCCTGCTCACTTATCTTCCTAGGAATCTATATACCTACATGATGAAGCAGAAAGAGTATGGCAATGGGTAGATAGACCAGATACTTAAATCCTGGTCATTTACTAACTGTGACTTTCGCTAGTATTCCCATTGGTAAAAGGGAGTTCATAGTTTCTTTCTTGGAGTATCTTTGTGAAAATTTAATGATTTTAAAACTCCAGTTTCTCCCTCTTTTTCAGTTTCAAGTATGGCAAGTAGGACTGGTCTGAATCAGAATTAGCAGGAGGGCTTTTAAAATAGGCATGTTTGAAACTTCCCCTAGGAAACTCTTTGGAGACAGACTTAGAGAATGTGCGTTCTGTGCTCCTTTGGTTATTCTCATGGACAGTAAAGTTTGAAAATGATTGCTCCTTGGGAAATGACCTGGGCCCATGGGTCCTGGTAAACAGATCCATAGACAAGTATGCTTTTTATTTTATGGCTTGAATGGTTCCAGTCAATAAAGAACAAGCTCATCACGATATAAGCCATTTTAATGACTGAAGAGAGATAATACACTTGGAATAATGGGATGCATAACTCCCCAAAGAGCTGCCTTTCCTGTCCAAGGTAGAGATTTATCAAAGTACATAGATTTTATTTTTTTTCCTCATTATATTCTGTCCTCTCCTTCCACTTTTTTTTAAAGGAGTATCTACCTAAATAATATCCTTTACTTTTCGATACTTCTTCTGCTTTCAGGGCATTTGTGACCTCGTTTACCACCTTAGCTCCAAGTACATTATGTACATTTTTATTGACTTTGGACCTGCAGAATTCTTTCTATTTATCATAGACTTAAAGGCATCTTCTCAACTTCCCTGCTGTCACCAGTATTATGAGAAAATGCAGACTGCTGTAATTGGGTCCATCTTTCACAAACTCTTTTTTTCTCTATTCACATATTGTTGGTTCTAAGCAGGCTGAAGCACCACCTTATGGAAGTAGATGGCAAGAGATAGACTTTACAAAGAAAATTCAAGGTTCAGAAAAGATGAGCTTTTTTTTTTTTTTTTTTTACTCAGAATCTATGATGCTACCCATCACCGCTATCTCTAGGTTCAAAACACCATTGTCTATTCCCCCTCTGCTAAGCAGATGGACAAGATGTGTTGGAACCTTGACATTTAGGGAGAACTTGGATCAAGAAAGGGACATTCCAGAGGGAGGAACAAAGTACTCATGCATTTGTGGCAGGTTTTTTTTTTTTCTACAAGAGAATATAGCAACTACTGAGCCTAGCAGCATAATTAAATGTTTTATAGATAACATGAGTAGAGAATAAGGAGAGAACAGAGTTTTTAGGTCATATTAGAAAGATCCTTGGATGGTTGGGTAAAGCATTTATAATTTTACTCATCAAGAACTCACAGGGCAGTAAAAAAAAATCCATCAAGGGTAATATACAAAAATAAACTGGAAAGAGGACAATGGATTTATAGTCAGAAGAAGTGTGTTCTAGTTCTGATGTTAGTAGTTAATAGCCATGTGTCCTTGGGCATGTTATTTAAGCTTTTAATTTCCTCAAATGAGAAATAGTGGCAATGTCTTATGCACGGGCTATTTTAAGGATTAAATGAAAGGATGTGAAGACTGCTTTGTATACTCTAAAATAATACTATTTTCCTATATATAGAAAAAATGCAAAACATTCAATTCCCTTATCCCTACGTGATGAGTCAGTCAGTCCCCTGACTCTCTTGCATCCTTGCCCTTGAGAAAGAACATCTTATCATAACTTGCTGGGACTTCACCTTCCAAGGTCTGTCCCTTTGCTGGATCCTTCTTCTACTTTTAAGTGACTACTTTTGCTTCATTTCAACTTTCTCCCTATGTAGTCCTACCTAATTTTTGCAGGGGGAAAGGTAATTTCTGCAAGCATGTCTACAAGATGCTGCCTAGATGGCTTTCTAAATTCTTGGTTCTGATTGGTGTGGAGCAGCCCTTGAATATTAAGTGTCAGGAACAAGAACACAATGAGGACAATCTGACCAATACTACCAAATAAGACCTTGTTGAGTACAGATCTTTCATACTTCACAATATCAAATTTGAAGTCAACTACTGCTGAAAGCAGGGGAAGACATGAGACTATAGATTAGGTCAATGATCAAAGAGGATTGAGGATTTGGTGTCATCAGAATTGTAGTGATGGCAGAAAATCCTGAGGGCAGACAAGGCCCACCATGGAAGACACATTAAGCTGAGGGCCAAGAACTGAATGAAAGAGAGATTGTAGGAACCAGAAGTACTGAAGAAGAGTAATGGTCATACAGAAGGAGAGGATGCTGATACTTATTCTTACTTATTTGTTTCAAGAAGGAAATATGACCAGGTCTTCCTCTTCTTATCAGTCCCTTGAGGACCAATAATTTGTACATCTAGGGATGCAGTAGGAATTGGTAACTAAATGAAACTATTAATAATGGCATTTTAAAGTTGATTAGCATTTTCCCTAAATTATTTTTGACTTGAAAACATTTTTGACTGAAGGCATCAAAGTGCATGTGCTTTATCAATGCATTCACACAATTACTTATCAAGTATATAGGAGGAGGGTGAGTATGGAGGTGGTATCACTCTAAATCTGTCTCTGCCTTTGTAAGGGAAGCAAATAAAGTTAGAATTTTAGTTTGTCATTGAGAACCTGCATTGGTTTCCCAGGCTGGCCTGACAAACTGGGTGGCTTAAAACAATAGGAATTTATTCTCTCATACTCCTGGAGGCTAAAAGTCTGAAATCAAGGTGCCTGTAGAGTCATGTTCCCTCTGAAGGCTCTAGGGAAGAATCCTTGCTTGTTCCTTTCCATCTTCTAGAACTGCTAGTAATACTTGGTATTCCTTGGCTTGAAGTTACACTGCTCCAAACTCAATCCTCTATTTCTGTTGTCTACTACTTACTATTGTCTAACTTTACTTCTGTTGTCATATGGCCCTCTTCCTCCTGTGTGTCTTCCCACACAATCTTCTTAAAAGGATTCAGTCATTGGAGCCAGCCATGCGGGGCTCACTCAAATCCAGTATGACTTCATCTTGTCTCAACTAATTTCATCTGCAAACACCCTGCTTCCAAAAAGGTCACATTCTTAGGTTCTAAGCAGACATGAATTTTGAGGGATGCTGTTCAACCTAATACATAGCTCTTTATCTGCCTTATGTACATTTAATATACACAATATAATGTATAGAGCTGGCCATATTGAGGCAAATCTGATGTATCCACTTAATGCTTCTTTCTATAGAAGATTCAGTTCCCACAGATTTGGCTATTGAATCTCATGATGAACTGGAATTTTGTGCATTTGAGATATTGCATGAAAAAGATACATATTTTGTTTCTAAGAATGTTCTTCTGGTTGTGTATCGGGGGGTAAGTACTGACTATAGACAGAATTCTGAAATGTTTATGCCCTTTAGATGCCCTTAGTAGATGTGTGTGATCATGAATCTTAGTGACAGTTATTTTGTAGCTCTGCACCATACTATGGCTGCTGTGAGATCCTGACAAGTTATTATTCTATACATACTAGAACTAACCAGGGATAGTATAAATGAAGTTCTGCTCTTTCATGTGCATCAAATTTGAATTTAAATAACAGATGGCTCAAATAATTTTCTGAGATCAGACCTACAAGAATAATTAGAAGGAATAATCCGGTTAATACTGATAAGATTTTTGAAATGTAAATGGACTGTTTTTAAATGAGAAGGAATTCATTAAAAAATACTGTCAACAGGTGAGATAATAGATCTTAGAAAAGTTTTAGCAGGTCATAAATCTGTAAAGTAGAATTACAGTTAATTTTTTAAATGATTTTTTATATGGGCCCAAAATCTTATCCATAGCTCACTGAATAGGGGAGGAAAAAAAAGTTGATTAGCATTTCCTTTTGATTCATCACTAAAGAGAAAACAATAGGAAAGAACGTAGGCTGTCTCTGAGACTGTTTCATTTTTTTAAATAGGGAAAAATAATACTGCCTGCAGTATACAGTGATTACTGGTTGGAGGGGTCATGTGAAACAGTATTATACAGAAAGCAATTGAAACTTTGCAAAATTAGATGTATACAAAGAAATTAAATGATTAATGAACATGAGGATATAGCAAGACTAGAGGAAAATACCGAACATTATGAAAAATGGCAGAAGACTTTCTATACTGTCAACTCTATTCTCACATTGGTACCAGTTATACATTTCCAAATTCTGTATGTATCCTGAGAGATATTCTACTGGCATATTGTACTCAACATATATACACTGCAACTTCTTATCTTCCTTTCCGTGGCTGTTTTGCTTCGTGTTAGCTCTTTACTTTTCATGACAATTTAGCCAAGGTTGAAATCATAGGGGGCTCTTGAAAGCTTCCATCTTTGCTTACTAAAAATAGTCTTTAATTGACATTTCCTCTCTGCTATTCCTTTATAATTCTCTCACTTATTTCCTTTCTGTCCATCTCCACTACGGATCCCAGTTTTAGGTCTATTGCCTATATTCAGGACATCATTGTTTCTGTTTTCCTTTTCATTCGGCATACCAGATGAAACCTCCCAAAGCCTGGTTCTGACTTATGTTATTACTTAAATATATCCAATTTATTGATAAAATTGCTTCATTTTCTGTTCCTTAAACTGCTAGTAATTGCTTTTCCATATCCTATGTTCAAAGTAAAGCATACTACCTGTGATTCTAAAACCATGTATTTCTGCTTTTATATTGATTCACACCATTTACTCTGAAATAATTTCCTTCTTACTCTTACATGGTAGATACTAAGCAATATTAAGGCAAACAAATAGCTATTTCTGTAATTAGGTAACACTGAACTATCATATTGTCACGTGGCCAAAGTCAACTATTTATGTGATTCTGACCCTGTAGTCAACCTCAATCATGCTTTATTTATCTAGCAGCAAAACACTTCACCTATGTAGGGCCAATCCTGTTCTGGACTCAGTGGAAGGCAGGGTGGGCAGGTACTCTCTGTTTTAGCAGCTAGCAGAATACAAAACACACCCTTGGCATTTATTCCTATGAAACTTCCTTACGTTTCTGTGTTTTGCCAAGGCTACCTCTCTGGCTCTCTTCTCAATTCTACAATTCTGTATCATTTTCTGCTTATTTGTCAGGTTGTTGTTTCATCAAATGTAATGAACAAGATCTGAGTAGCAGAATCTGAGAAGGATCTTAATAGGTATTGCATTTGATTTGGGCTCTGAAGGCTTAACATGTCCTTGAAGGAATAGACATAACTTTATTAATCATACATTAATATATTTATTTCGGGGTGTTATCAAACAGTTACTTGTATGCTGAGACTTCCATTAATTTTGTTTTTAACTTTCAGAGTAACTCTTTAATGATAATACATAGTCGGCACTGTTAGTTACCTATCAGCTTTTCATTTTGATATCTTCTTTGCTAAGAGAACCCTGATTTTATTGGGGGAAGCAATGTACTTAGCAAAAATATCTTTGGTCTTTCAGTTTCCCATGGAACAAGGTATAACCATCTTTCTTAGTTTTGGCCAATGAGACCTAAGTTATCGTCCCTGGAGTACAATGTCCTTCAGAATAAAATTGTAAAGTCTTACAAAGGGAAAGATTCTGGACCTTTTCCCTCTTGTTTCTGCCTCAAACTCAGAAGCAATACTTAGTGGTAAAGGAACAGTCTTAAAACCAAGGATAGGAGTTACATTTTGAGAATAGCGGAAAATCTGTTCAGGTCCTCTGCCTTTTTTTTTAATACGGTTATTCATTTTGTTTGTTTTGTTCATTTTTTGTTTGTTTGTTTGTTGTTTGTTTTTCTATTGAGTTGCATGGGTTTTTTGTATATTTTGGATATTCACCCCCTATTGGATATATAGTTTGCAAATATTTTCTCCTATTCCATAGGTCACCTTTTTTATTTTGTCAGTGATTTCCTTTGCTGTGAAGAAGTTTTGAGTTCGATATAGTCAAACTTATTTATTTTTGCTATAGACATATTTCCAGGAAAAACATATAAGTGGCCAACAGCTACATGAAAAGGTGTTTGACATCAAGAATCATGAGTGAAATGTGAATCCAAACCACAATGAGATATCATGTCATATATACTAGGATGTTTTTTTATCAAAAAGCTAAGAGGTAACAAGTGCTGAGGAGGAGAAAAGGGGCCCTTGTGCACTGCTGTTGGGAATGAAAACTGATACAGTCACTATGGAAAGCAATATGGGAGGTCTTCAAGGAATCAAAAATAAAACTGCCATGTGATCAGGGAAGCCCACTTCTGGGTAATGAAAATGAAATGAAAACATTATTTTGAAGAGATATCTGCACTCTTATGTTCATCGAAGCATTATTCACAATACCCAAGGTACAGAAACAGCTTAAGTGGCCATCAGTGGATGAATAGATAAAGTGGATGTGGTATATGATGGAATATTACTCTGCCTTAGAGGAAATCACGTTCTCCATGGATGAAACTAGAGACCAATTTGCTAAGTGAAATAAGCTAAACAGAGAAAAACAAAAACAAATATTACATGGTAGCACTTATAAGTGGAAACTTAAAAAAAAAAAGTTGAACTGATAGGAACAGAGAATAGAATTGTGATTACTAGGGGCTAGGGGAGTGAGGGAAGATGGGAGAGGCTGGTAAAAGGTTACAGACTTTCAAGCATGAGATGAATAAGGTCTGTGGATCTAATATATAACAGTGACTATAGATGATAATGCCATCTTCTGTGTTATATAATACTGTATTGAAAGTATAACTATTGTTCTCAAACACACACAAAAAATGAGATATACAGATGGCAAACAGCATATGAAAAAAATCCACATCATATGTCATCAGGGAAATGGAAATTAAAACAACAACGAGATACCACTACAAGCCTGTTAGAATATGAAATCGAGAACACTGACGACATCAAGTCTTGAACGTGCAGCCACGGGAACTGTAACACACCAGGTGGAAATGCAAGATGGCACAACCACTTTGGAAAACAGTTTGGCAATTTCTTACAAAACTAAACATACTATTACTATACAATCCAGAAATTGTGCTCCTCAGTATTTACCCAAAGGAACTGAATACTTATGTCCACACAAAAACCTTCACACAAATGTTATTACCTGGTTTATTTATAATTGGACAAACTCAGGAAAAAACGAGATGTCCCTCAGTAGTTGAATGAATAAACATTGGTGCTACCATGGAACCACAGTATCAGCCTTGAGCTGCCTGCCTCTGATTAATTACAATATGGAAAAAATAAGGGACTTAATCACATGGGGATTAATTTAGGAATCTGGCTACATGTAGCCAAATGCAATTCTAATAACAGCAAACTGAGTTTCAGTAATTTGCCCAATATTCTAATTTATAATAGGGTTGTCAAGATTTGAAACCATGTATAGTGCCTTCCTGGTCTGTGTACTTATCCAACACTAACTTAGTTTATTCAAAATCAGATACATTAATTATTTTTCAAAGTGCAATTATCAGCCATTTAAGCCATTCTAAAAAAGAGCTTCTTAGAAGGCATTTTTTTTTCTTCAGGAAATAATGTTTATTTTGAATAATTATTTTGATTTTGCCTGGAAATACTAAGAATTCCATAAGGTTTTCAGTTTTCTATTACGAGTATAACTGTAAGACAATAAGCTCTTTTAAACCAACCTCCCAGAATTAAAAAAATCAAAGGAGTGTGTTTTTCAAAGTGGTCACCTTCAAAGGCTATGGTCTGATTTCCGCAGTGTGTCCTCCTATTTCTCAAAACCCCTGGGCAATCCTGCATGAGAAGTGACAATCCAGTCAGTCTGCAAGCCTCACAGAAATTAGTTTTATGGCTTCATTTTTAAAATGAAAATCAAATAAATAACCATCTGCCTTGGATACAAATTTGATTGCAAATTGCTTTGGGAGGTTTTAAAAATCAAATCATCAACAAAATGATGAAGATTTATTACACTTTGACATAAAAAACACAACAGAGCTAGCCTCCTAGCCCAACACTTACCTTAACACTTGTGCTCTTTCCAAAAGTACCTTTGTTGACTTCACCCGCCTGGCTGTGGAACACCCAGGGGCTTCTGAGTGGCTCAGTCGGCTAAGCATCTGACTCTTGATTTCTTGCTCAGGTCATAATCTCATGGTTCACGGGTTCAGGTGGGGAATTCAAGCCCCATATATGGCTCTGCACTGTCAGGTCAGAGCCTGCTTGGGATTCTCTCTTTCTGCCCCTCTCTCTCTCTATCTGTCTCAAAATAAATAAATAAACATTAACAAAACACTATACAAAGAAAAAAAGAAAAGAATTCCACACAAGCTCTTTATTCTTCCCCAATTTCTTACCACCATCCATTCCTCAGGGTTTCTTCCACACCATTCTAGAGATAGCTCATCTTAACCTCCTGGAGAAGATATTTCCAGTTCCTCTCTCTTTCCTATTTGGATTCCTTTGTCTGTACTTTCTTAGTACCTTATTTGTGTATTTTGCTGGTGTTAAAGTTACTTATGTGCCTGCTGTTTTTCCTAGTTGCTTGTGAGCTCCCACTGACATCATAAAGTCAAGATCAGAGGTGAGAGGCCTGAGAAATGCTCTTGGTTGGTCCTTGATATTACAGAAGAAGAAACTGAGGCTAGAGGAGGTTAAGGGATTTACCCAAGTTTTCAGCTTACCCAGGGCTCCATGTTAGGTTCCTCCAATTTCAGTGTAATTTCACCGCACGTTGCTCGCATTCCATACTGAGCCAAGCACAGTGATGTAGCCTGAGGAGACACTCAGAGATTGTTAAATCTGATTGTTAAAAATCAAGCCAGTGATCAGCAAAAATTAAAATGTTTGACAACACCAAGTTTGGGGGTACTGTGGAAAACAGAATTTTATACCCTTATAGGTAGGATGAAAATTCTTGCAAACATTTAGGAGAAAACTTAATAATAAATAGTACAGGTGAAGATGTCATTTTGCCATAATATAGAAAATCTATTCCTAGGAACTAAGCTGGAGAAACCCTCCATATGTGCACAAAGGTGTCAGAAATAAACATGTTTATAGGTAAAGTGTTGGTGGAAGCAAAATATTGGATATCACCTAAATATGCATCAGTTGGAAATAGGATAAATCGTTGAGCTTTTTTTTAATGTAATATCCTGTGGTGTGAATATTGATGAAGTAGAACTCATATCACTGTGGATAAATAACATAATGCTGAGTGAAAATAGCTCAGTACATATATACATAATCATGTATGTATATATTTATATCTGAAAAAAGTCATTGCCGTATATTACTTAGGACAACATATATATGTATATATGTATATATGTTGAGGGGGGGAGGGAGAGAGAGAGAGAGAGAGAAGCAGAAATATATGCATGGGAATAAGTATGTTCCAGAGCATTGGTAAACTTTTATTTTAAAGATTTGTGACTGGTACATACATATTCTTTTTTATTTTTCTTTATACTTTTTTCTATATGTTAAATATTTAATAATAAGGCTTAAAGTGAATTAAAAAATTGCTAACCAATTAGTTTGGAGGACTAAGTGAAATTTCCAAAGTTAAATATCCTAGATACTAGCCTTGAGCAATGTCGGAATAAATGAAAAAAAGTATATAGTCACTGAGATGACTGTTTTCAAGGTAATGTGTGTTACTTATATATTTTTAAATGTTTGATAAAATAATCCACCCTATTCTGTTTCAACGATGTTTGTTTCATGGCCAGTTAACTTGGAATGATATGACTGCCTTAGCAAATTTGGTCAGAGAAATATAGTGATATGCAGGAAGAACCCTAGAAGCAAAAACGACATATTTATAGTATCAACTTGTAAATCCTGGAGTCTACATGCAGTAATAGTATACAAATACTTTATCATTCGCTTTCTGTATCATTCTTTTGTAACTGTTGCTGGCCTCCGGCCCTAGAATATGCCGGAGACAGGGGAGATGATTCATTGATTTTATTTTTCTAATTGCTTTTAAATTCTCTAGTAACTAAAAGTATTATATGTTTTTTAAGGCTAAGATGGTTTAAAGAACATCTAGTTTCTCAGTTTGGCACATAAATGGAGACACCTAGGTATTGAAAGGTCACAAAGAGACTTAGGGAAAGAAATAACAGAGACAAAAACTGATGTGATTTTTACACTTCATTGTATGAGCTGACCATTCACTAGTCATTGGTGATGGAATCAAAACTCTTCTCCATTCCCCAGCTAGTTGTACTGGAATCCTGTGAGGGGCGGATCCTTTACTTAAAATGGGGAAGGGGGTAGTCATGGGAATCTACCCAAAAGAAATGAAAACATGTGTCTAGAAAAAGACTTGTATGCAAATGTTTACAGTAGCATTATGTGGAAGTCAAAAAGTGGAAACACCTCAAATGTCAGTCAACAGGGATATAGAACAAAAAAAAATGTAGTATATTGATAGAACCGAATACCATTTAGCAGTAAAAATCAACTAAGTACTGATGCATAATACTGTAGGGCTGAACCTCCATATTATGTGACATGAAAGAGGCAGACACCAAAGGCTAATATTGTATAAGTCTTAAATGAAATAGCCAGAAGAGCCAAATCTACAGAGACAGAAAATAGACTAGTGGTGGCCTGGGGCTGAAAGTATGAAGGGTGATGACTACAAATGGGCCTGAGAGATCTTTTAGGGACAATGAGAATGTTCTAATGTTGGATTTTGGCAATGGTTGTGCAACTCTGTAAATTTGCTAAAAGTCATTCAAGGTGTACATAAATTATATTATGCAAATTACACCTCAATAAAGTTGTTTTTTTAAAATATTTTTTATTTATTTCTAGGAGAGAGAGAGAGAGAAAGACAGTGTGAGCAGGGGAGGGTCAGAGAGAGAGGGAGTCACAGACTCTGAAACAGGCTCCAGGCTTTGAGCTGGCAGTCAGCACAGAGCACGACGCGGGGCTCGAACCCACGAACCGCGAGATCATGACCTAAGCGAAAGTCAGACGCTCAACCGACTAAGCCACCCAGGCGCCCCAATAAAGTTGTTTTAAAAAATGTGGAAGGGGCACAGTTTTCCCCCCAAAAGAACAAAGATTACTTAACTCCATTCATTCTACTAGCTATCCTATTACTGCTCCCCATCCACCTCTAAAACTTATATTCTCAAGGTCTGGATACCTTAAACTTTTGCCTCTTAGGACACATTATTCTGTGACAAAAACTAACATTTCTTAAGATCTGTCCTACACCGTTGGCATTTTACTCATTTTGTCTTTTATTCCTCATCACAACCTCCTAAGATTGTCATCATGTCAACCTGTTTTAAGGATGAGGACACTGGTCCATTTGTCAGTGTCACAGAGACTTGGGGAGAGACTTGAACTCTTGATTTCCAGAGCCCTGACTCTCAGCCATAATGCGGCTGCTTGCCACATTGCCATCCAGATGATCTATGAATGTTTGTTGGCTGAAAGAAAGATGAGTTTATGTGGCTGCCTTCCTGAACTGGCTTTGCTCCAAACAATGGGCAGCTGTATTACGAACTCTTTCTGTCACAATTTTAGTACATTTAGGAATATAATGCCTTATTATTTCCTGCAGTTTATTTCCAAAGTGATATGATAAAGTAGCCATATAAAAATGTTCAAGGTTTTCTGACTGAATTACTAAAGAATAAGCAGGTGATTGTCTTTGCCTTTTGGCCAGCAGCCATTAGTCTTATGACTGGAAGGATCCATTCTCTCTAGCACATCTTTAATTTACTGTTGCGGGCTTATGTAGGGGATTACTATTGATGAGGTGTTTGTTTTGTTTTGTTTGTTTGCTTTCAAAGAGACAATGATGATGTATGCTGTCCTGATCTTTGGTTTGGTTCCTTGATTTAAAAAAAAAAAAAAAGTAGTTACCTGGCAGAACAAAATTTTATGGTGAATATCAACAAGACATAGAAACCAGTTTTTAAATTAAACAATTATTTTGATGACATAGAGTATAAACAAAGCAGATCACTGGAACTGGATTAAGGGACTTAAGTTAATATCTGAAAATGATACCAACACTTTGAGAAACCTAACTGTCTTAGTGGGATTAAATAGGAGTAAGACTACATACCTTACAGCGCTATTGTGAATATCACTGGTGTATGAATGTGTGGATATACCTCTGTGCAGAGTGGATGCTCACTGAGGGCCCATTGAGTTTATTTATTTTTAATCATTTTAATGTATTTGCTGTTTAACACATACTATTTTAAATATTTTGCGCCATACTGGTCCCTGGTGATATAGTGGCATGTGAGAGAATCCGAGTCTTTGCCTTAAAAAACTTTATATTTTGGGGAGGAAGAAAAGTATGACCCAGATAAAGAGAAGTATTCCTGTGTTCAGAGTTAAGAATCAAATCAGATAAGAAAAACTAAAGAATTATGTGTTTCTGTGAGGTTGAGGGAATAGCTATTTAAATAGCGTGGTCAGAGAGGTTCTCTCTGAGGAGATATTATTTGAAATATTATTTGAATAGAGAACACAGTTCTGAGAAGAAACCAACAATCGAAAGAGTAAGGGTGAAGTTCAGGAAGAAACCTGTGCGAAGGCTCTGAGCTGGTAAAGAACTTCCGCTACAGGAGCTCAAAGATCACTGAGTCTGGAACATTGTAGGAGCTAGTAGGGGGCTTGTCAATACTTGATAAGCCATTAAAGGATTTGGAATGTTATTCTAAATAAAATGAAAAGCCGCTGAATGCTTTTAAGGAACAGGCTGATTCAATATATATTTCAAGAAACCTCTTCAGATTGGAAGGAGTGAGAGGAGAAAACAGGGAGACAGATAGGAAGCTGTATCAGTACGAAGGACAAGAAGTAATAGGAATCATTACTAATGCAATTCATTACAGGGAATGGAGAGAAGAGTTTGATTTATTTTGGGTGAAGACCCGGCAGGGCCTTCTTAAGGATTGGACGAGAGTGGCAAGAGTAAAGGCAGAGTCAAGACCACATCAAGGTTACTGTGCCTGGGTTTCTGATGTGAGATATTGGATGGAGCCATTGTAGTGATGAGGAGGATTAGGGGTAAAACTGAGAGTTCCCTTTTGGACATGTCATGGTTGAGGTGTCTCTGAGACATTCCAGTGGAGATGACTTGTGCTGAGATGGAAAAGAAATTTGGATTATAGGGACTTCTGAGGTGGAGATGTAAAAAAGGAGTCTTTACCATGAAAGTGGTCCAGTTGAATGGCTGTAGGTAAATAAGTGGGACTGTGGGTAAATAGTGGTAACAGTAAATAATCAGAATCCTTGGATTCAATTCCTTGTAGTATACCGTCTTAATTAAGTTACAGTATCTACTATGTCTTGTGGCAGCAGAGGGGATCATATAAGTCCCCAAAGGGTTTTACAATTGTTGCATTTTGGGAGATGGGGCAATCAAATTTATTATTTATGATTCTATTTTTCTTTAAATTGGTCTAGACTGATGCTATACAGCTTTTAAAATGCTGAGCGATCCCTGGAATCACTTGATTTGGGCTTGCTTGTGGATAGCAATTCTAAACTGCAGGATGTTGATTTTATACTAAATCCGATACATCCAGTTCCTCTTATTATCATATTTACTGTTGATTGAGGACCTACTTTGTGCAGTGCCTTGGGAAAAGTACCAGGGAGGCATAAATTACATTTCATCCCACTGAGTGAGGAGACAGATATGTGAGCAAGTAATTACTATGAAATGTGGTAAGTGCCATATTCTAGGGTGATATTAAAGAGAAGGGACTGGTAATCCTCTAACGATTGGAAAAAATTTCATGGAAAACCTGATATTTAACTTGAATCATGAAGGATGAGTAGAGATTTCTAGGAAAACAAGGTAGAGGGTATTCCATGAGGGAGACATATACAAGATAGAAAAGGTGAAACAGACGGAAAGAGATCATGTGGCTAATTTGAATGTTGAGTGTAGCACTTAGTAGAAGGCTTAGGACATATCAGGCACTCAATAAATATCTGTTGAATGAATAAATGGATGAATGAGCCCCCAGATTTGCTCAATCAGTATTAGGCTCCAATTTCTAGGATAAGGAAATAGGAAGATTCCTTGTATATAGACTTTATATATTATTATGAGATACAAACTATATAATTACATATGAAATTCCTAGAGATAATATAAATAGGTATTTAATAGTGTAGGAAATGCTCATATGTGTGTGTGTTTGGAGAGATAGAGAGAGAAGGAGAGAGAAAAAAATGGAAGGGAAAATAAAAATCACTTTAAAAAAGCATTTTGTGGGAATGAGCTTTAAAGGAAATTTATTTAAGAAAGCACTGGGCAGAACTTGTGAAGTCAAAACCATGAACTATTGAGTTTAGGAAGAGAAAAACATACCTAAATATTGTTTTTAGCCATAGGAGCAAGAAACAGAAGACTACAGTCAAAGTATGTGATAGGGAATCAAAATGAGAGCCTCTGTCTACCAAAGAAGAACAGGACACAGTTTTACAGAGGAGCCAGGCCAGATTATGATGAACTGGGAAAACAGGGATGTCAGCAGGAGAATGGGCCATGGAACATACCAAGAGTTAACCCAATTTAATTATAGTGACTGATTCGGGTTTGACTTTGAGTGGACAGGTCTTAGTTTTCTGAACTAGCCATTTGGTGTCTGAGTAACAAAGCTCTTCCAGAAGTGGTGGACAAGGCACAGCTCAGGAAAATAAAAAAATAAAAAAAAGACTATTTCAAAAAGCAACAAAAGAAATAGGGACAAGTAAAGACACTGCTGAGCATGGAATAGGAAAGTTCTTTAAAAATTCATTTTTGCAAAAGGTAATTATTCACTGGAAGTAGGAGTGACCAAGTTCAGTGGCAACAATGGTTACATTGGAAGAAGAAGCTTTTGTGGAAGATCATTCATGCCGTACATTCTATGAGGTTCCAGTTAAATTTGTTTAGGATTGAATGTGAAATTATTCCTTGTTTTCACTTTAAGAGAATTAATACATAAAGGTCTCCTTGACCTTATAAATTGACACAATGAATGTCATCACTCAGTTTTCTAGTTTATTTTTGTCTGAAGGTGGATAGTGTAACTGTTTAATTCCTGGAGTCCTTATAATCAGAATTCTGTTGCCACAAATATTGTCTCTAGCTCCTTAACTTTGATTCTATTGTGTTTCTTACAGACAGTACATCAAAAGAATACTTCACAGCAGTATTCCTGAGATTCTAAGACTTACTCAGATTCAGAAATTTCTTAAACATATCCATGCTGATCAATTTATATACTTTTATAATTGTTTACTTAAAAGGAATGATTCTTACTTCTTAATTTTGTATTAAGCGAATGTCCCATGATGCCTTTGCTACAATTACATTTAGTTTGCAAGAAGTGGATATGCTCTTGAACACTACTGAGCACTCAAAGTACATAACAGATGGTTTATAAAAGTTAACAATGGCCTTCATATATTAGATATGCTAACCTAAACAGGAAGGTATGTGTTACCTTATGTAGTCCGAATACATTCCTTATAATAAGTTCTACTACAGTGAAGAGGAGAAATTTGCAATATATTTGGTTGGAATGTTAAGATTCTGCTTGAGGTGGCCTTGAACTTATCACAGTACTTACTGATATTTAAGTAGACTTGAAAAAAATCTGAAATTGAAAAATTTTAGGTAGTATTGATGCCATCCTCCTGATCAAATATGAGTAATTTTGCTAATAATACTTTTTTACTACAATCTTTCATACTCTCTGTTATCTTTATACCCGCACTGACTGGTATATAATGTTCTTTCTTGAAAACTATAATTGCTCAAGAACCATTGTGGGCCTCACCTTCTTTGGGAAGCCTTCCTTGAGAAAACCTTCAGGCTCACTGTCAGCTGATTCAAACCCTTCCTCTTGTGCATTCTTTAGGATCATATGATTTCTTTAAAGCACTAATAGTTTGTTAAGTTTCTCCCCCACTAGCCTGTGGGATTTTCGGGAGATGATCTCAACTAACTTTTTTTTATTACCAATGCCTTGTACAAGTTCTGGCACATAGAAGGCATTCCATAAATATTAGTTGAATGAAATCTATTGGAAAGAAAAATGTCAAATGGCTATTTAAATTTTATTTACCTTCCCATGCATTATATTTCTTCTCCCAGTGGACTTATAAACTCTGTAAGTATAGGGACTGAGTCTCCTATTTCCAAGTATAAGTATTCTCTTAGGAGCACATAAACAGTGTTTTTATATTTATGAAATCAAATATACTAGATATTGATGGTCAGTATCTAGATATTGATTGTCAGTCTTATTTCTTAGCACACTATCGTACAAGACATGAAATGATTTGTGTAGATTGTTCTACAAAAGTTCAGCATCGATTGAAATAATCCAAATATTAGGCCCACTTTCCCTTTATATGGCACTGAGGAAATCTAGTATATTTTGTGGTAACAGAAGTAACAAAGAAGGCAAAAGATACTTTGTTCTCAAAAGGGCCATTTTATAGATATGGCCATAATTGGCTCAGACACAATTCAATGGTTGGTGAAAATCTGAAAATCTGGCAGTGCTTCACCAACTCATGGCCAAAGTTGTCGGAGATTCTCAATCATACCATCAATTCCCTCCAATACAATTTAACACATTTTAATTGAGTACTTACTATGTGTTATGCATCAGGCAACTTGCTGAGTGTTAGGTATGATGGAAATGCTAAGTATAAGCTGACTGGAATGATATCTATTCCTGGCTGTTTCTTGTACTTTATCTAAGTAGATTAGAGAAAATGACTTCACTTCTTTGACCTCAGATTTTTAATCTGAGAAATGGAGGATATGAATCTCTACCTCATAGGAGGTTATAAAGGAAGTATGGCTTGCACCAAACCGATGCTCACCACATGTTAGCCTTGTGATTCCCCTTTTTCACTAGACTTGGACCAGTCTATAGTAGAGGGAGGTAAGAAGAAGGACTCCATAAGAAGGCAGCTGCCAGCTACAAGGAGACAATTGGACTATAGGTTGTTTCCAGAGGTCTTTATTTTAGTAGCATTATTATGTGTTGGATTTTTAAAGAAGGATATGTGCCAGGTTGGTGTTATAATTCCATTTCAATTACAGTAACTGTTATGTGTAGCAAGCTAGCCGAAGGTTGCCAAGTTCCCCGTGCCCAGGCCCTGAATTTGATAGCAGTAATGGCTTTGCACAGCGACTTCAACTCCCCATTACTGTCTCCTTTTGATTTAGTGGCAGCCTTCTCCCCTGAGGTAGGGTATTGATGCCATCTTCTCAACTGGCTCAGGCTTCTGGGGAGATGTTCATTCTGCCTGAGACCTGCCAGGAATCTGTTTTTTAATTTCCTGTTATTAGACATGGTAGAATAAGACATAGTTCCTTCTTTCTTTCTCCCTTTCTTTCTTTCTTTCTCTTTCTTTCTTTCTTTCTTTCTTTCTTTCTTTCTTTCTTTCTTTCCTTCCTTCCTTCCTTCTTTTCCTTCCTTCCTTCTTCCTTTCTTTCTCTCTTTCTCTCTTTCTTTCTCTCTTTATTTCTCTCTTTCTTTCTCTCTTTCTTCTTCTCCTTTTTNCTCCTTCTTCTTCTTCTTCTTCTTCTTCTTCTTCTTCTTCTTCCTTTTGGTAACTTCTGTCACCCACACCAAACAGAGCATTTTTTACAGAAGTATTCCTTACACTCTATGGATTCTATTTGTAACAAATCACCAATATGCATTTATATATCAAAATTATTGTGGTGATCCATGACTGAGTTTTGTAGTAACAAAAGTCTACCCCCAAACCAATATCAGTCTTGCTGGTGTATTTTATAGAGAAATACATACAAGGGCAGATTTGAAATTTCTTGCTGTCCTTCCTTTATTCCTCCAGCTTTCCTTCTATCCTTCATTTCTTCCTCCCTCCCTCCCTTCCTTCCTTCCTCCATTCCTCCATTCCATTCTCCATTTCTTTCTTCCAGCCATCATCCCTCCCTCCCTCCCTCCAACCATCCATCCATCCATCCATCCATCCACCCTTTCTTCTCTCCTTCTCTTACCCTACTTCTTTCACTCCCTTATTCTTTCCCTGCCTCCTTTCTTCTTTCTCCCTTGTTTTTTTTCCTCTTCATACGCCTGTGCTCTTTTTATTCGTCTCCCCTTCTCCTCCCTCTTTTAAGTTTTTAACTCCTTAACTTAATGAATCCTCTTGCAAAAACCCCTCTTCTTATTGTCTACAGTTTCACATTTTGTTCCTGTCCATTCCTGCTAGCTCTGTCTTGTACACACTGAGAAGTCCTCTGTATCACCCATATTTATATGCTCCCAATATTTGTAGATTCTTATCCTATCCCCTGGTTGTCAGTTAGCCAAATAATGGGCATTTATCTCCTTTAATCTGGCCTCATAAATCAAACCTTTCTTTTCTCTGAACGTTTTTTTTTTTTCCTTTTATCATTCCCTAAATGGTTTCCAATTTGTCTGCGTCTTTCTAAAATGGAAATACCTCAAATTTAACACAGGACTCCAAGGCCGAAACCTTGCTGGCTGAATTTTACCATTCCTTTTCTCTGAACAAACATTTCACAACAAACAAGTGGAGTATGGTTCTTTGTCTTGCCAGTTGATTGCTTTGCAAATTCAAGCAGAAAAGTCTTTCCTGAGGTTGTCTGAAGTAGATTTTTAAAATGCACCTTTTCCCAGGAGGCAGGGGGACAAGGGCTTAAACCCAGATTCAATGCTGTTTGTGACACGTGCACCTAAATTCCAAGTGACTAGAGTTCTTAAGATACAGCACACAATTAATAATGATTGTTCTCATGAAAAGCGCCTGGACTAGTGTGAGGAGCAAAGTGCACAGAGCACTCACAGGACCCTGAGAAGTGAGTACCCCCTTCAAGTGTGCATCTAGGTGCCTCGTTTATTTCATTCTAGTTCCAGTCCTTTATGAGAATAAAATAACATGTGTGACAATACTCTGAAAAATGTGAGCATCTGGACAGATACAAGGTATTGCGATCATTGTCCTTTCTTTTTTAACTTTTGTTTGTTTATTTCTTATTGAGACAGAGAAACAGAGCATGACTGGGGGAGGGGCAGAGAGAGTGGGAGACACAGAATCTGAAGCAGGCTCCAGGCTCTGCGCTTTCAGAACAGAGCCGAACACGGGGCTTGAACCCACAAACCTTGAGATCATGACCTGAGCCAAAGACAGACGCTTAACCGACTGAGCCACCCAGGCGGACCCGTGATCAATTTTCTTTACCCATGTGTTGAACGTGACTCGTTAACCGTGGAGTCATTGCACATGCGCAGCACCCTTTATCGAGCCCCTCCCTCTGGTCTCAACATGTCAAGCCTCCCAGCTCCAGGTGCCCTAATTATGTTTGCCCCTGCCTACTTCCGCACCTCCAGGCGGAATCTAGCCCAGTGAACTATTCAGACACAGGCATTATTTCTTTATCTTGCCATCAAAATGTACTCACTTAGATTCCCATTACTTCAGAGCTCTGCTTATCTGCTTTCTTGAAAATAACAGCTTATCAGATAAAATTACATTTGTCACTATGTCTATAAGGAAGGACTGGCTTAATGTGTGATCCATCTCAGGTCACAAATTTGTAATTTCATTAAGGTGTTTTGTAGATACAGTGCCTTACTCTCCAAGAGCTCTAATATGGCTTTTAGAACTATTTGATCATGAACTACAGTAAGAAGTGTATTTTTTAGCATGACCCAGAACACACATGAAAATAATTAGAAAATAACTTCATAATACTGACCATTTCTACCTCTGAAGACTTATGTATCCTATCCTATCTTAAAAAATGGATTCTATTCCATTCTTTCCTAGTGTACTCAATTCTAAATTGAAGATCATGAATACATTAAGTTGATTTTGCTATCTATTAATATGACACAATTGTTCTTGGAAAAAGAAACACTCAAATATGTTTTTTTCCCCCCATTGGAAATGGGTGGATGGCTGCGACACAGACTTTTACCTGATGTTTATGTGCCTATGTGAATCTGGTTATGCCTAGGTAGGTGGAAGAAGACAGTTTTTGTCTGACTTCACTGTGGTATTAAAGAGTTCTCCTTGATGGGGACGGTCTCTTGTGCACTGATAACTAACAGGTTACTAGGTGATTCAAGAATCAAGCAAATTTAGTAAGAGGCCATGGGGCTCATTTTGGGTAGGTAGCTAGAATACCACAGTAGGACATTGAAGAGAAGGCAATCTCCAGAGATCCAGGGAGGCAGCCAGCATTTGGGGATTTTCTAAATAGAAAGAAATATCTGGCAATTGAGAGGCAGGTATTAGAGGTAAACAGTGGATTTAGATATTTTTTTAGGGGAAAACTAGTTATAACTGGATCGTGAAATCACGGCCTGGCTTCAGACCAGGCTCATTCCATGCTAAATCATACATCGGTCTGTTGGCTTGCTGCACCTTATATTCCTCTGTACTTTTCGTATGACTGACCCAACTACATGCAAATGGAACCAGAAGATGAAAGCTGTAATGGAAGCCAGTCGAAAGTGCAAAGAATGAACAGTGCCTGGTAGATCCTAGGAAGCAGGCAGGCCTTGGCCTCCTTAGACTTTTATTTGGGTTTTCCTCCTTTTGCCTGTGAATAGAGTAGGCTCTGAGTACCACATTAGAATACAGACCTCCCTGAATGTATTTTAATGTATTGTTTTCTGACTTACTGGTTCTGTCTTCGAATTGCTCTGGTATGTCATCTGCTTGGAGTTGTACCTCATTCTTCCCAGGTGTGCACAGCCATTATCAAATTCATAATATTCCAGAATTCACTTTTTTAACATTTATTTGTTTTTGAGAGAGAGTGAGAGAGCATGGGGGGCATAGAGAGAGGGGGACAGAGGATCCAAAGAGGGCTCTGGGCTGACAGCAGAGAGCCCAATCAGGCTCAAACTCAAGAAAAGTGAAATCATGACCTGAGCCAAAGTCAGATGCTCAACCAAGTAAGCCACCCAGGTATCCCAAAATATTTATTTGTTTTTAAACAGGAGGAATTATTTTGAATTTTCTGCATAGCTTTTTAAATGATATATATATAATTAAATATTAAATATATACATATGAAAATATCCCCTAAACAATTACTGATTGAATGTCTCTTCATATTTCTGATGTCCAGGAAAATATAACCTTGTGAAAGTTTTCTGCTAACCTTATAAAATTATAGGATTAAGTACATGAAGAGAAAAATAAGCTTCTCTTTATGCCCAGGCTCTTCAACAAAATGAATCCCAAGTTCATGTATAAACTTGCAGTTACTAAGGACACATATCAGGGAGCAGTACAAAAGTAACAGGGTTTTAGAAAGAAAAAAAAAGGCACAGAATAATGTGTCATTTTTTTTCTTCCACTATTTGGTGGTATAACAGTAACAAAGTACTTTGATACACAATGCATAAGTCTCAAAAAATATAAAAGCAAATAACTGATAAAATATATAGAAAAATGACCTTTTCAAAATCCCATTTCAAACTTTCAAAGTCAGGAGCTTAAGTGAATGATGAATGTAAGATGCCTTTTACAAGTAGAATAGAATTGTAGAGGCTCATTTCTACCCTGGGTAGCAAGAAATTATTAGGATCACTCTGACTCACAATGTTGCTTTGAACTTCTAATTATCCCAGGTAATGTAGGCATGGCTAGTACATAATTGAAGTTCAATGATAACACAAAAGTCTTCTTCTAATCATGAATTTCAACCTTCTTTCATAGCAAACATTTGTGGAAGCCAATGAAAAATAGCCAAGTTGCCCTCTGTGTCCTTTTTCATCTTTTGCATATCTTCCTTTATGGTGATGCTGTTTATAAGACATAAAGTTATCAAAATGTTATGAGAAGGTGTTATGACTTTCCTGGGAGTTGGACAAAGCTTGAGTTATTTTTATTCTAACGGCAATGCGCATATATGTAGGGTCCAGGCAGACTTCAGGTTATGTTGATTTCATGCATATGGAAACACTCTCCGGTGGAACCTTGGCCACCATTGCAAGCTTCAGGAACCCATGGTTGATGATTGGCCACATATGCTGCTCATGGTGACGTGAAACAGTGAAGCTACCATGTGAAACTCAGGCAGCTGCCAAGATGCTCACCATATCTCCAGGGCTCACAGATACCCACCATGGGAGCCACCCGCCATTTACAGAGAAGCTTACTAATAAGATATAGCTCTAAAAATGCCATCTGTCCTCATTCTCACTGATGCAGAGGATTGGAAGGTTTGGGCCTAATTTGAAAGGGAATTCCCAAAAGGGGAGTTCCAAAATGTTTGAACAAGGGCAGCATCATTGGAGGCACTGCATAACTTCCCACCATGGCTTCTCTGAAGGGTAGAAGAGCTATTTGGATGCACAAGTCCTGACAGTAAATACTCACACATACTAGCACTTACTTTCTGTTTTTTAGTTATAGCTTTCATGTTATATGTATAATAAGAATTAATGTTTGCTTAATTATTAGGTTGTTGAAATTGTCTAATTGTAAAAAAAAAAACCTGGTTGATGAAAATATATATATTTCTATTTGATTTCTTCCATGAATTTTAGTGTGTGTGTGCGCCTGTGTATGTGTTTTTTTTCCTTCCAAATGAAAAAGAATCATAGAAAAATGATTGAGTGGATTTTTGTCACTGAATAAGAAGTATATTTTTATGGTTTTATGTAAAACAATCAGAATGACTCACATGCTCATTAATAAAAATGTGTTGATTAACGTTATGTTAAAATCATTAGGGTTTAAAATTTTTGAAAAAAGGAACTATTGGCTTCTGAATTGAGTCTGATCAAATCCAAGATATTGGATTAAAGCAATATGAATACTCAGTACCTAGACCAGATGCCAATTTTTCTTCTTACTTATGACAAATATTTCTATCCCATAAAAACACTGAGTCACCTTTCCAGTGTCTCCTGAATGGCTGGCCATCCACACGGAGTGAAAGCCTGCACAACTCACAAGAGAAATTGATGTTACTTGGGAGAGTACCACACGAGGCAGGGTGTGCTTCTCAAGAAAGGGAATATAGGAAAGCTAGTCATTCCCGGTGCAGAAGCTGACCACTATAGAGCTGCTTTAAACATTTAGGAGGCTGCATCAATGAAGTGGGGTACTGGCCAGTAAATAATTATTTCAAGAAAACAAATTTGAATGTTCAATACAGTAAAATTTTAATAGAAAATGGGAGGGGGAGGCACAATTTTGCAGATCAGTGATTGTCTTAAATCTTTGGATTGTTTTAGAATCACTCTGGATTTTCTGATTTGACTAGCTATTCCATTGGATGAGCTTCATACTTGCTAACAGATTTGTTCTTAAAATATCTCCTTCTTCATGCATTAGTGTCATCAGGCATCAAGTTATCAGATTTCCAGTGGTCTCACTTTTCCTGCACAAGTGATGAACGAGACTCTTTTCACACCAAGGTGTTAGAGATTAATGTTTTCTGCCATGAAAGCTCTTTTTAGGACACCTGGAATACTTAATGTGAAAAATTAAATCATTAATGGTGGGATTCTAGATATGGTGATTCTTTGTTGGAGGGTGATGCATTTGGCTTAATTCCTGCCCTACAGATAGCATGCCATTAGTTGCTTCCTTCTTTCCTTCCTCTTCTCCTACCCTCCTTTCTTTACTGTAACTTTTACTGATCAACTAATGTGTCCCATGCTCATGGATAAGTACTGAGTACAGAAAGACAGATATGATCCCTCCTCTCAAGCACTCATAGTTTAATAGAATAGTAGTTATGACAACCAGCTCATAAATATTGAAAGGGTCAAATTAAGTACAAAGCAGAAAGAAGAAGGGGATCAATCTTGTTGAGGAAAGACTTGTGAGAGATCCCACTCAGCTAAAAACATTTAAGCTGATTCTTAAACAATGGATAATAATTTCTCAGAAGGAAAGTACACAATTGGAGAAATCGGCCTGGGAGTTCGGCTACAGCAATAGTTCAGCATGACTTGAACATGGGGTCTGAAGAAAAATTGTCAGGAGATGAGGCAGGAGAGCTCCTGGGAAGGTTGAAAGGGACTTTGTGTGCCTTGCTATGGTTTCGGGATTGCATTCTGTAGTCAGTGACATATCGCTGAAAATGTAAGCCAGAGAATAACATGCTTCTGTCACTCTGACAACAATGTAGACTATGGATAGGTCAGAAGAGGAAGAGGCTTAACAGAACTTTATCATCCTAAGAGAGACTATCATGGGTAAGCCTAATCTAGTCAAGTAATCCCTAAAAAGAGGTCAGCAAGATTTGAAACATAAGAGAGATTTTCCCGCTGTCAGTGACAGCAAATTGCCATGTTGTATAGAGAGCAAAAAACCCAAAGCAGTTTCTGGGGACTGAGAGTGGTCCCTTTCCTAAAGCTAGAAAGAAAATAGGGACCTCAGTCACTCATCCACAAGGAAAGGAATTCTGTGAGCCACCAGTATTCTCAAAGCAGACCCAGACAGAGCCTCAGATATGATCATTGCCTCAGCTTACTCTTTGACTTAAGCTTGAGTACAGGGCTCAGATAACCCGTGATCAGACTCTTCATCCATAGAACTGTGAAATATAAATTTGCCTTGGTCCAAGTCAGTTTGTGATTATTAACCATTCAGTAGTAGAAAACTACTACATGTATGTACTAATGCCACCATTCAGAGAGGTGCTGTCCTCCATACCAGCAGGTACTGCTTGATTGACTTTTTTTTTTTCTTAGAAAGAGAGTTTGTATGTGCATACACACGTGTGAGCAGGAGTACAAGTTGGGGAGGGGCAGCTCAGCACGGAGCCCAAAGGCTCAATCTCAAGACCCTGAGATCATGACTTGAGAGCTTAACCCACTAAGCCACCCAGGCGACCCTTGACTGACTTGTTTTGATGCCCCTTCAAAACAGTTTTAATCTGTTGATGGCTACATATACATTTAACATAGCGTGCATTTAGTTTTCTATAAAAATTAATCTTTCGTTATTTGGAGCTGCTTTGTTATTTAAGAAGTTATATTTCCGGGGCGCCTGGGTGGCTTAGTCGGTTAAGCGTCCGACTTTCGCTTAGGTCATGATCTCGCGGTTCGTGGGTTCGAGCCCCGCATCGGGCTCTGTGCTGACTGCCAGCTCAGAGCCTGGAGCCTGTTTCAGAGTCTGTGACTCCCTCTCTCTCTGACCCTCCCCTGCTCACCTCTCTCTCTCTCCTAGAAATAAATTTAAAAAAACATTAAAAATTATAAAAAAAAAGAAGTTATATTTCCATTGTGTTGATGATAATTTTTCTTTTCAGTGTGGTCCTAATAATGGGTCTGTATGTGTGTTTCACATGAAATATACACTTGCTTTTTGTGCAAAATTTGGTTCTAGCATGATATAAATTTTATGACTATTATGTTTGAAATATTCTTGTTGAAAAGCAAGGTTATTAAAAAGTAATTAAGTTGGAGTTGTTAGTAATTAAACTACTACATAAAAGTATCATGAATAATTGTCAAGGAAATTATTGTGTATTATTTTTCATATTTTTATTTCTTTGGTTCAGAAAAATAAAAGGACAAACATTCTTATACTCTATGATTGTGGGGAAATACAACATATCAACTGTAATGAGGAAAAATTTGTTGGAAGAAATATTTGGAATGAAAACTGGCTAAATATGTATCTCAGCTAAGATTTCCATTAAGCAAGGCTAAAATCTGTAGAAATTGCCCTGGGTTTAATGGTCACATGAATAATCCCGTTTCAATTACCTGAGTCTTAGATAATTTCTTAATAAATGAATTAGGCATCAGACAAGTGTGTGTCTTTTGTTACTTTACAGTATTGATTTAGATAAAGATTATCTACAGTGAAGTTATGGAAAGAGGCTCCATGTGGCTATTGTTTTGTTTTTTATTAGATTTCCAACTAAAATATCTACTTTGTCTAAATCAGCTTCACGCTTCTTAACATCAGCATCCATCAATTGCTATTTATTTCACTTCACTGGGTTATTAAAATGACTGTGTCTCTGTGTTGTCCCTCACTTAGGTGACTGCATTTGGAGCTAAAAGGGGGATGTTCTAGGGGTAGATTCAAGAAAGGAACTAGGATATGTAGCAACGCAGAGAAGTGTGGAAAGGTTCATCGTTCTGTCTCCATTTAAGTTGCATCTCAAGCTCCCTGGTAAAAGAAACTTGCGATGGATTCAGAGAATGAGTCATCAAAAAATACTTTGACAACATGGAATGGAAACTCATATCTGTTCACAAATGATTTAAAAATATCTTACTTCTAGTAGGAGAACAAACTTTCTAGAGAAGTTTGAAAAACTGATGGAGCTCCTATCTATTCTTAACCATGACGAATCTGTGAAAGGTGTGAGTCTCGGCTAGTTTTTAATAAGCTGGGGAAATGTCTTCCTGGAGGCTGTGTTCCTTACGGAGTGAGAGTGTTTGAGTAGATTAATGCAGTGTTTCTCATGGTGTGGTCCAGAGAAGTTCTGCATTAGAATCATTGAAATGTGTGATTGAAAAGGAGATTCATAGGCTCTACCCAAGACCTACTAAGTTAGAATCTCTGGAGAATGTCTGAGTGTTCATTTTTTTTAAAGTTTATTTATTTTTGAGAGAGGAGAGAGAGAGAGAGAGCAAGGGAGCACAAGTGGAGAGGAGCAGAGAGAGAGGGAGATACAGAATCTGAAGAAGTCTCCAGGCTCTGAACTGTCAGCACAGAGCCTGATGCAGAGCTCAAACTCAGGAACTATGAGACCATGATCTGAGCCGAAGTCAGATGCTTAACTGATTGAGCCATCCAAGCACATCATGAGGAATCACTTTTAAGGGGATCTCTAGGTAATCGTGATGCATGTGAAATTTTGAGCACCCTCAGTTAATATATACATATAGCAGCTCCCTGTTCTTTCTTGCCAGTGCTGGATAATATCACTACTCTTTACAACTCCTCCCATTTATCTTCGGTCCTGGAAAGATGCACTAAAGTACAGCTTCAAAGTGTTTCTGAATCACTGCCTATTGTTCCTCCATTGAACTACCTTCAACTGCTTAGTAGATTGCTTCTGCTATTCATCCTGAAGTCAAGATTGTCTGTGAAGCCTGGTATAGCATTACTTCTTTACCACTGAAGATATGGCCTAATCATGGAATGTTGAGTGTGATGCCTGGGTGGAGTTGATGAGGCTGATGGAGCAGTAGAATATGTCCTTGAAGGTGAATTTCCTCAGCAGATGACAGGACTCTTAGAAAACACAGTTGAACCTAAGTAGAGTCTATAGTCTGTATATTTAGCTACATATTTAGTTAATTAAGTTGTTCTGTGGATTTATTGAGATAATTCATGGAAAGTGATTAGAATAGTACATGAGGGGATCCTGGGTGGCTCAGTAAATTAAGCTTTGGACTTTGGCTCCAGTCATGATATCACGGTTCCTGAGTCTGAGCCCCGTGTTGGGTCTGTTCTGACAACAAGTCAGAGCCTGGAGCACGCTTTGGTTTCTAGTCTCCCTCTCTCTCTGCCTTGCCTCTGCTCGCACTCTGTCTCTGCCTCAAAAATAGATAAACATTTAATAAAATTTAAAAAGAACAGTACTTCATATGTAGTAAGGACTCAATAAATATTAACAATAATAGGTACCATTTACTGAGCACTTACAATGTGCCAGTGTCTGTGCTGAATGCTTTGCGTGAATCATCTCTGAAAGTTGCCCAAAGTCATGAAGCTCTAAAGTGGCAAAATTGGGATTTGAACTCAAGCATTCTCCTAACCTCTGCATTATCCTGCCACTTCCATGAATGTGGGTTCTTATTCCTTCACATTATTACTGAAATAAATTCCTCATTTGATGCCTTGCTGCTTGGTTTTACTTCGGCTCATTTTGAAAATCCAAATATCCTCCCTATTCACTCAATAACAGGATTTAACCAGGCTTCTTTTGGATCAAGTAACTGCCAAAGGAAGGGAGTGAGTTAGAGGCAGGCAAGGGGTGCTCATTTTGCATGTCAAAATGGGAGATGGCCTGAAAAGTAAGGGAAGAAATGTCACGAGGGCATTGGGGCAAGTGAAGAGGCTGGCTTCGAGTATTTTTCCAGGCTCTGGGCGAATTCTCTGGCAAGACTAGTCTTATTCTCCAGGGGTCATGCAATGCAGACTGCCCTTGATGCGTGGGGGGTGGGGGGGAGAAGGGGGAAGGTCACCAACTAATATGTGTATCGTGTAAGCTTCATGCAATAAAGTTGATCTCCGTTCCATTCTCCCACCTGCCACTGCCACTCAAGCCTAACTGGAACTTTCCATATTTGCTTAAATTTTTCCACCAGATGCTGCCTTGGATTTTAGTTATTTTCATTTATACTTAAAACACTATCTGATTATGATCTCTGGGGTCAGTCCTGAGTTTAAATCCTAGGTTAGATATCTCTTGGTATAATCTACAAAACCCTCTGTTCCTCAATGTCCTCTTGTAAACTGGAAATAAAAATGGCACCCATCTTGGAGGGTATATGCGAGGATGCTGTGAAAGAATTCATGTAAAGTGCTGAGTTCACTATTCTGTCAAATAGTGTTTTTCCTAAAAATATTAGCTATTATTATCATCTAAATTTGTTTTAATAGATTTTAAGCTTTGCAAAGACAGTGGAGATGATTGTTTTTGCCCATATGCCCTTGTACAGTACCTGGACCAAAAATCTAACAAGTAAATAAATGACAAATAATCAGAAATAAATGGAATGAAGTTTAGTTTTTGATCAGGCTAACTAATTGAGGCTCTGAGACGAGGGTATGGAGACGCTTTTCTCCCCTTTCCTTCCAGTTAAAACCATTCCTAACCTACAATGATAAAAGATACGAATAAGCCGAATCTCTTTCTTCTTTGCCTTAGCTCATCAAAGGGCAGCCTCAGCTCTCATTTTAGAAGGTAACATTGTTTTCCTTCCAAAAGCCATATTGTTGAAAACAAAGCAGAAATGGGTTTGTTTCTGCCAGGAACTGGTGATTTTGAATAAACTGCACTTTAGTGATATGTTCTGAAGTGCAAGCATAAAAGTGTCTCTAATTAAGTGTGCATATTTTTCTGGGGCCAGGCCAAGGAATCTTCATGTGGCAGTAGAGATTGAGCGACTCCCCAAAGTTGTTTACTCGAACCTTCTTTTAAGCCATGAGACCTGAATCTGCCTCTCACCCTCCTCATTAGTTTCTTGAGAGAATGCCATGTCAAAGCTTTTGGCAAATTTTCATTCCCTTCTCTCACTTCTACGTTATATTCATCCCTCCCCCACTCCACTCTCAGAGCCAGAGGCCCTTGCTTCTAAAATTGCATCAGTCCATACAGGGCAAGCCATCTTTTCAAAGTTCATAATAAAGTGGTGGATATTTACCTCGGTGATGTTTATATGTTAATGAAGGAAAGCAGTTATCAAGTGCTTAGTATATACCTAGTCCCTTCACATGGGAAATGTCCTGAAAGTCCACGTACAGCTACCTGCCTGACTGGTTTCTGATGCTTTGGGACATGGAACCATTTCCCAACTCTTCCCAGGCTTCTGTTTCTTCATCTGTGACAATGAAATCTTTATCTTCTTCAATGAGTTGTTGTGAGGACAGGACAGCCAATGCACTTAGCTCAGTACTGGGCAAAGTATGTGCTCATGGAGCCTAAGTGTCATTTACAAATGTTATTGCATCTAATCTTCACAACACTCCCAAGGGAGATATATTGGTCTCACTTGAAGAACAGCAAACTGAGGATAAGAGTCTAACTTGAATGATGTCAAAGATCTAGAGTCAGTACCCAGTTCTCTTCTTTCTATAGGTCACTCTAATATTTCTCTTTTAAAAGAGAATGTCAGGTTCTACAGTAAGAAGATACTGGGTGAATGCTTTGGTCTCAGCTATGACTTGAAGCTAAGAGTTATTGACAAAACCACTTTGGCTATTTAGACTGCGGTGTTCTTTCAGCTGTAAATGAAAGGAGGGGAGTGGATGCTTTCCAGATACTTCACATTCTTTATACTAATGGTGTTGAGGTATTTGGGACTTTCTCTGATGCTTTCATTATATTGCTTTCTTTGATCACATCATCAGGAACCACAAATCCTATTCACATTAAATGCTGAGAAAAGAAGATGCCCAGGATATCCCCATGTGCAGTGCTCATGGCCCACCTTAAAGAGAGGGCTCAGGAATACATGCTGTGAGTGGTTTCTTCCACATGGCCCCTCCTGGAAGACTTTGCAGAAAACTTACAAGGGTCCACAGCCAGACTTATCTCTCTAGATAATAGGGATCCTGGGAGATTAGTGAGAGAGTACATGGCTTTTTAGGGAAAGTAAGAAAGAGTATCAGTTACATTATCCATTTAACAGCTAGTCATTGATTCTTATGTGCCAGGCACTATTCTAAGTTCAATGGCAACCTAGTGAACAAGATGGACAAAAATCTCTGCCTTCATAGTTAGGAAGTTCCATTCTAGCAGTAGGAGATATTAGATGAGCAAACAAACAGACATACATGTTGGGTGGTGACAGTGCTTTGGAGGAAGATAGCAGTCTTTCAGAGGATGATGACTTCAAGGGTCAGAGGTGTGGTGTTCCACATGGTACAGTTAGCAGGGGCCTCTCTGTGGTGGGGATTTTGGAGCCAAAACCTAAATAAAGTTGTTTTTTCATGCAGTGATCTGAGAATAAGCATTCTTATGGAGGGAACATGAGTAAAGGCCTGGGCTTAGGAAGTAAACAATCTAAAAGGAAACCTACAGGCTCTGGGAAGAGCAACTTATTTCCAACGAAACACAGACTATCCAGACCCAGTGGAAAGACCTTCAGTCTGGCAGTTTTCACTAACAGTCCACCCACAAACGGTTCTCAGCCCAAGAACATCAACCTTATTTTATTTCAACAAAATTGTACATATTTAAGGTGTTAAATATGTTATTTTTGGCATACATATACATAGTGAAATGATTATGAAAGTCAATATAATTATCATATCCATTTCCTTACATAGTTACCTTTCATGAGAGCACCAGAAACCTCTCTTACCTAATTTCAAGTATACAATACAGTATTATTAACTATAGTCATCACACTATACATTAAATATCTAGAATCTATTCATCTAACAGACTGCAACTCTGTATCCTTTGGCCAGACTTTCCCCATTTGCCCTGCCTCCCTGGCCCTAGTAACTACTGTTCTACTGTCTGCTTCTGTGAATTCAACTTTTTTCAAGATTCCACATATAAATGAGATTATCCAGTATTTTTCTTTTTGCGTATTGCTTATTTCATTTAACATAATGTCCTCAAGGTCATCCATAGTGTCACAAATGACAGGACTACCTTCTTTTTAAAGCTATAAAGTATTCCTGTGTGTGTGTGTGTGTGTGTGTGTGTGTGTGTGAGCGCACGCACGCATACACGCATCCTTATAACATTTCTCTGTTCATTCATCAATAAACACTTAAGTTGTTGCCATGTCTTGGCCATTGTGAGTAAAGATGCAGTGAACATGAGAGTGCGGGTGTTGACATACTGATTCCATTTCCTTTGGATATATACCCAAAACAGGGATTGCTGAATTATGTGGTGATTTCCATTCTTAATTTTGGGGAGAAATTCATACTGTTTTCCATCATGGCACTGCCAGTTTCATTTCCACAGATAGTGCACAAAAGTTCTCTTTTCTCCACATCCTTGTCAACACTTGTTATTTTTTATCTTTTTGATAATACCTGTCCTAACAGGTGTGAAGTGATATCTCATTGAAGTGTTCCTTTGCATTTCCCTGATAATTAATGATGTTGAGCACCTTTTCATGTGCCTGCTGCTGATCATTTCTATGTCTTCTTTGGGAAAATGTCTATTCAAGACTTTTACCCATTTTTTAATCAAGTTATTTGGTTTTTTTTCTATCTTTTCTCTTTTTTTTGCTATTGAGTTGTATGAGTTTCTTACATTTTTTCAGATATTAACCCTTTATCAGATATATGGTTTGCAAATATTCTCTCCCATTCCATAGGTTGCCTTTTCATGTGTTGATCG
This sequence comes from Crocuta crocuta, assembly GCF_008692635.1. Classification (NCBI taxonomy): domain Eukaryota; kingdom Metazoa; phylum Chordata; class Mammalia; order Carnivora; family Hyaenidae; genus Crocuta; species Crocuta crocuta. The sequence continues at coordinate 16,449,706 of NW_027551568.1, read as the reverse complement.
TTTCCTTTGTTGTGAAGCAGCTTTTCAGTCTGATGTAGTGCCATGTGTGTAGTTTTGATTTTGTTAACAGGACATCAAATTTAAATATTAACATAAAGGACCTGATCATTGACTTTCATTTATAGGGCAAGTTGAAGGGCTCTACTGGGTTCTCTTGGGTAGAAAAAACATAGACCAGTCACCTCTGGAGACCAGAGGTGATATATATTTAAGTAATAATAATCCTGTGAAAAAGTAGGAAGAAGGATCCAGGAATTCACTTAACTACTAGTCTGGAAACTTCTCATGTTGCAAAGTTATAGGAGTTAGTGGATTAATTAGAATGTCACAGAATAGTTTGCAAGGACCATTTTGGGTATAACCTGCATTCCTGGGCTGACAACTACTTGTGCCAATGTTTGGATTTTTAATTTGTTTAATGCTGTGTAAAATAATGAGAAGAAATATTGGGCTTTGAGTTGAACAAATCCAAGTTTGGATGTTGGTCCTATTACTCACCAGTGGTATGATCTTGAGCCTGCTATTTAAACTCTCTGAGGCTTAGTGTTTCTCTATAAATCTTACCTAATTATGCCTATTTTCAGAGTGGCTAAGAAGGGAAAGCAATGTATATAAAGGATCTGGTATATGGTAATTACCCAATTAATGGTGACTATTGTTATCCAATGTGTATCTATTCCATTCCATATATCTAGGAACTATTATGTGCCTTCCATGGAGGCATGTGAGGAACACAAAGATAAAGAAGGCATGATTTCTGCCTTCTAGAAGTTGACACTTAAGTTGTGAAGATGTGCATTCAAGGGACTGTAATATAATATATCATAAGAGGAAGATACTGTAAAAACAGAAAAAAAGGAGAGCTTTTCTACAATTCTGCTGGAAGAAGTTTTCTGGGAGAGTTTTAGGAACTTGACAGGCAGAGAAAGGACTTTCCAGATAGATACAGTGTTTTGAACAAAACCGGGAGATGGAGAAGCTCAGAGTGAGTTTGGGAGAAGGAAGCAGAGCTGTCAAGTAGGGTGATCTACAGAAGTAATGCCTGGGTGGTGGAATTTCCCAGCTGGCCTCAGATCATAGAAGGACCAGGATGCGGTTCAGAGGAGGTTGGACTTTATTCAGTAGGCAACTAAGGAGCTATGGAAGGTGTTTGATTAAGGGAATGATTAAGATGAGGGCTACTTCCTAGAGTGTCTACTTTGGCAACCCTGGGTGGTGTGGATCGAGCATGGAGAGACTTGTGACAAAATTAAGAACTAATAGTGATTGAACACTCTCCCTGTTCTAAAAGTATCACTCATTAAGTTCCTCAACAGTCCAATGAGAGAGATGCTATCATCTTTACCCTTTATATAGATGAGCACATTAAAGCATAGAGATGTTAAGTAACTTGCTCAAGGTTACACAGCTAATAAGGGTCCTATACCTGATGTAGGCAGTCTGGCTCTGGAGTCTGTACTCTGAACCAGAATACTACATTGCTTCCAAACCCCACCAGTAGTTAGGGACACCTGCATTCCGCAGTGCCCTGCGTTTGTCTGATCTTCTGTGCTCTTTCTTGGCCCTCAGTTTTGCTCATCTAAGAAATAAGAGACTTGGATTGGCTTTCTGAGATGCTTTCTAACTCTTGTGTTTTTTTTTTTTTTTAATTCTGTATTTTAATGTAGGCCTGATCTATACAGGCAGTAATGGGAAGTGGGGGGTGGGGGGGGAGGAATGAAATGATTGTGCAAGATAAAAACAGAAATGCCAAAGTTTTGTTTCTGATTTCTTGGTTGTTGTTCTCAAACTTTTTCTGGCTCCAAATTTACTTAAATCGGTGGAAAAAAAAACAAGCATAGGAAGGACACATTGTAAAGAAGTATATATTTTGTGGTATTGAATGGCAGTGAGCTAATGCATAAGGTAACTGCTAACCTCTACAACTTACAAATACTTATTAGTTTATTATACTCAGGCTTTGAAAGCGTATAATAGGTATTATTCAAGCGAGAATATTAGTTCACGGTGACTCAGACCGAGTCCTAGGATAAGGCAACTCATTGAGAAGAAAGTAAATCCTGAACGGCTCTCCGAAGCCCCATTTCTCTCCACACTCAGCTAGTTGGGGGCAAAATACACACTTGGTTTTCCTGACTAGTAAACAGTGTTTCTGAAGCAGCTGAATCCAAGCTGTCACTCCGCCTCTCGGCATTTTCAGGCTTTTTCTTCCTATTTCAAGATGCCTTGCTCGGTGGCTGTCTGCAGCGGGAGTCCTGCCCTTGCTTAGTTTCCGTTTCCAAGGCAACTGACCAGCCCAACAAAGCCACCAGAAGGAGCGCGCGTCCTGGAGCCACGGAGCCATCACTGCCGCGTGTCGTCTTTCCTTGGAACCGTCCTGGTGACCTCGGGGTCTGCGGGTGATCTGCGCGTTACTTCATGCGTGACTGTCTCTCTGTGTAAGAGTGATAACAAGGAAGCCGCTAATTTCGACAGGCCCCACTTGATCCGGCTGCCACTTCTGGCCTCTGCTACAGTAGACAGGATGAATGCATTTCTCTTACTCACTCCCTTTCTCTCAGCCTCTCCATCTCGCCTCTGCCTCTCTCTCTCTCTCTCTCTCTCTCTCTCATCCTCTCTCTCTCTCTCTCTCTCTCTCAACCTCTCCTCCTCCCCTTCTCCTTTGGCAGTAGCCTTCTTAATGTAGTTTAATGGCTTTACAAAGAAAGCCAGGCAGAGGAGCACTTCTCACTGGCTGTGGTCGGACCATGACCTAGCTGACCATGAACTTGGAAGGGCTTGAAATGATAGCAGTTCTGATCGTCATTGTGCTTTTTGTTAAATTATTGGAACAGTTTGGGCTGATTGAAGCAGGTTTAGAAGGTAAGGGAGTGCTTTTTAGTGACTTCTAAAAATTTCTGTTTTGCAATAAAAATTTCTTAAACGAATGTAAAAGGCACCTGAAATGAGATCAGAGAAATGTTACTCCGGGATGGACATGAAGACAGGCAGGTCTTTCAGAGTAGGGGAGATGAAGAAAATAAACTTTTTGTAAGTTTCAGTAATGTTTTCAGAGCAAAACATTAAAACTATGAGAAACACTTTGAATCAAAATATGAAAACCAAAACTAAGGAAATTAAAGGTTACTAATTGGTATGTCTATTATATTGAGAGCATCTAGTCCATATTGATGTTAGATTTTTTTAAATCTAATGTCCCCTTTTATTGCATCAGCAATTTTATTTGGGTATGTTGTAAGGTCTGTGTTTTTGTTGTTTTTTGTTTTGTTTTGTTTTTACTGTTGTTGTTGCTAGGCAAATGCATTCATCAAATGGAAATAGACATTTATTATAATTTCTTATGGTTTAAGATTAGAGCTTAATAATGGAAAGCTTTTTCTAACATTGTCTTGAGAAGTATTTATAATATTATCTTTTTACATTTCAATGTAGAGTATAAGGGGCAGAGTCCCCAACTCATGACAGACTTTACATAGATTCCAAATGGCCAATGTATTTCAAGCGTTGTTGTTTACATTCATCAGAAGCTCATTCTCTTATTCTTCTTAGCCATCATCTCTTCCTTAAAAAATAAATAAATAAATAAGGTGTGTGCTTGCCTGTAGATTTTCCTGATTAAATGTTTCTATGAGAGTCTGAGTAAATTTAGATTATTGTTTTCTTACTGCTCACAACACATTAGAGAACATGTTTGCATACAGTTAGTTACTATTTCTCTAAAGTTGTCAGAGAAATTTCAAAAAGCATCCTTAGGTGATATTTGGCATAGTTATGCTTTGATATTTTTGTTGCTTCAAATTTTAAACTTGAGGAAAAATGCAAATATGTTGTAAATGTATGTATATCCACAACTAATCCAGCCCTCCAGAGAAAGACTACCACATGTGACATGATTGCATTTACAAATAGCAAACATCAAATTACAGTAAGTGTGTCACTCTGATGTAGGTTATCAGAAACCTACATTCATAACTCATTGTGAGGTAAGGGATGGTGGAAAGCAAGGTTTGCTAAAGTAATTTAAAGTAAGTTGCAGAATATTTTTTGGAGCCTTCTGTGATGGAAACATTCATAGTGCCAAAAAGAAGATAATTTCTAAATTCTGAAAGTGTGGACAGTTCTTTAAAATGGACTTTATCTTGTTCCTTGTCATAAAACCAATAACTTGTTTTGTCTGCTCTGTTCATCAGTGTGTGTTATTTTACCTGGCAAATGTGATAGGGACTTCCCATTTAAATGTTCTGGTTTGGATTTGTTTGTTTGCTTGTGTTTTTTGTTTACTTTTGTTTTATATTCTGAGTCTGACAAGACTATGAAATAGTGTCAGTATTTCTAGCCACGTTAAGGGATTTGTTTTACCTGATTTCACAGATGTTGTGTGCCCATTCTTGAAACTCTTCTGTTGAGGGCTTTTCCTCTGGATTTGGGGATGAAATCTACTGTAGTATTAGTTTTGTTTCAGAAGCACAAACATTCATGCTCCCAAACGAGACTAGGTGTTTCCTTCTTCTAAAGGCTTCTAACCTCTAAAAAACCGTTTGTTTTTCCTTTTCCTTATTACTTGCATTCCAAATTGTACTGATTAATATGAACAGTTTCTTTCTTGCATTTTATGGTTAACCATATCAGCATTTTCCAAGCTAATATTTCACTAATCCTATGTTCTCCCATAAACGTCAGTAAAAATTTATATCTGATATATGTCCAGTGTTTTTAGAAAGTATTTTGAAATGGTAAAATGTTGGTTACCACCTGAAGGATGAATTGTATTTAATTTGTAATATTTGATTGAAACAGAGAGTAATAGTGCTTTCCATTTTGAAGTTTGTATAGGACTTATATCCCAAGTGAATGTGAGAATTAGAAAAACCTTCAAAACAAGATTCAAGTTGGCCGCATACTTTGCTTACTGGAGATGTAAAGAAAATAAATAGACTGAATTGTTATATTTTGTTGTATATAGTTTGAACCTATAGATCAGAATATGCATACTGTAAAGTTACAGCCCCATATTAATTAATTTACATGGTAAACAATATTTAATATCAAAATAACATCCTCATAGATTTTCTAGAGCTTTCTGAGAAGCAAAAACTGATGCTCATTTCATTCAGGTTTATTTTCACACAGGAATTTCCTTCCTTGCCCACCATTTTACATACCTAAATTGGGAACATGATTTCTTTCACTTTTCCTCGTTCTGTCTGCTCAAGGGTCCTATTAAAGAAATTTGAATAGTGAGTAGAAAAATTTGAACCTCACCTAAAGCCCTGTGAGGATGATTTTGAATGTTTTTCCTAAACTATTAAACCTTTTCTTGTAACCTTATAACTGTTCTACCATGTAGTTATCATTCAGAATGCAGCTTTTTTCTTTTTCTGTTATTGTATAGGCAACATGCATTGTGTTCTCAAGGGCACATATAATACTGTGTTTGCATAATGTAGTTACTATCTTGCTATAAATATAGACAGAGTCAACGTACTTTAGAATAAATTGGTGACATTAAAGTCTGAAGTATTTGTATTTGGTTGTCTTTGAGTTCTTTGAGTTCCCATTCTTTGTAGAAGAACTGGGATTAGGTCCTGGATGTCCTGGGTCCTCTGTTCCAGTCTATGTGTGATGTGCATAAACACATGACACAGCACCAACATCCATGGCATATATTTATAAGCCGAAAGAACTGCATCTAGCGGGTGACATTATTGAACATGAGAAACTAAAACAACAGTAGGAAAACAGATTCTTACCCCTCCTCTGCCACACTCTTATTTTCTAACCTTGGATAAGCCACTTTAGGTGTTCTGTTGTCTAAACTGAGAAAACAGGAGTTGAAAATCTCCATGGAACTTTCCATTGCAAAAAAGTTTATTGAGTCTATAAGGTGATTAAAATTGTTCATTTATATAATACATATCCTTTCTTTTGAAGTAGGTATCAATGGCCTACTTTGGAATTGATATGAAGCGCAACTATGAGACTGATCTTTCTTCCTCTTCCATAGTGGGATAATTCATCATACTTCAGGGAGATTTTCATTGTATTTCAAGTGAATAGAGAAATGTCCTTTCCTGTAGCTCTAGACTTTGACATTTGGGACTGCTATTTTAGGCATCCTTGTGATAGAATTTCTCAAATCTTACATGGAGTTGCAATAACAAATAAACACATCATGTTATGATTTATTAACAAAGGTCAGTAGTTTTATTTTTTGGTGTTTTTTTCTGCTTGTTTGTTCATTGTAATTCAGTTAAATTTCAGTAATTTTTGTCCTTTTTAAACAAAGTAATCTTAATACCACCAGGTCAGTATGCATACAGATAATAGTTTTAACTTGAGCAGTTTCTAGGGTATCATAGAATGCCAGCGTTTTGAATTCTTAAACTCTCTCTTCTTAATGAGGAATTTAGGTAGCTCCAGTTATTCTGGTTTGGAATACTCTTAAAATCTTACAACAATAAATTGCCCCTTTTCCAGCTATAAAAATGAAGTGGTTTTCTGTTAACGTATTCCAGGGAGAAATTGAATCAAAATTTTAATGGCAGAGCTATTTCATTATCTCTATATGCAACACTGGGCTGTGAAAATATCTACTTTTCATCCAAATATGTTTTAAATCATGGTGAGGTAGTTACTGAATTAAGAAAGAACCATCCTTCTCCCTACTACCAATCTCAGTAAAAGGCAAAATTTTACAAAAATGCAATAAGACACATGATTTGAAAAAAAAAAATCTTTATTGGGAATTGTCTTGAATAAAAAGACAAAAAGTAAATCAACTGATAAGTCCTTTGTAGAATGTATACACTTCAGAATCTCTTTTGTATTTATTCAGCTCACTTTATCAGCTATCTGCAATACTGTAATACAAGCTTCCACAAGAGTTCTAAACAAGGTATTAGCCATATACACAAAGATGGAATTTTGGAACCTAAGTTCTTAATTATCCTGTACTGTTGACAGAAGTGTGGGTATGTTGGGTCTGTTAATAAATTGGGTCAACTGGAAAACAGTACTGACTGTGTATACATTTCATGTTGTCTAATGAGGGCCAAGGGGATGGAAATGCCTGGAAGGGGGCAATTATTTCTATCTCAAATAGCTTAATTGAAAGTCATAAAGCAGACTCCTTTCTAATTCTCCTGGCATTCCGTTTTCCTAAATGCAATGGGATGCCAAAACCGATGTGTACTCGGACTATCAGAAAAGTTTGGCTTAACTGTAATGTTTAAGAAATATAAACATAATCTGTGGTGCTATTATAAAATGGAAACATTATACTCTTTATACCACTTAAGAATGGAATAAAGGAAATATTTATACCATTTTAATTTCTTTAGGGTCTTTTATAGTTAATACGGGCTTTATCTCAAGAATATTGATGTCTAAAAAGTGACTAAGGAAGAGCACTTAGTATATTCAGAGACTTAGTATATTCCCACACTTAAAGAATCCAGAGTTAATTTGCTTGGATTCTGATCACAGCTTTGGCTTTGGATAGTTATGTGATTTGAGACTATTACTTGACTTTATATTTTAATCTATAAAATTAAATAATGATAAATAATATTTAGAGCTTGCTTTATTGAAGATTGCCTATACCTAAGGCAAGTGTTAAACATGATACAGTGTAAAACTATGCATTAAAGTGTTAGCATAGCATTTTATTGGTAGAATAATATCTTATTAATCTATACCATAGTCCTCTGAGGTAGGTACTATTATTCTCAGTTTTGATGAGAAAACTTAGACTTGCAGAGGCTAAGTAACTTGGCAGAAGGTTACTCATCCAGTAAGTCATAGAGCTGCAAGTCAAACTCAGGCCACAAAGCTTTATATCCTAGTCTATAATTTTAATTTCCTAGACATTTACAGCATGATGGCAATGGCAAAGAATTTGGTGAAAAGGATAGAGTGTTAGGTCAAGTATCTATCAACTCTTTCTACAAGCCTCTCTTGAACACATTCTATATGTGGAACATTCTTAACCACTCACATTATATAATAAGCATGAATATCCATTCTGACATACTGACTGTGCTGTTCTAACTACAATATAAAGAATATTCTAAAACTCCTCTCTTATACTTAAGATAAAATCTTATAATGTAAATGAATTCGCATTAAATTCCAGTCAAGTCAAGTACAATCTTTAGTTCGCCTCTGGGGTAAAAAATGAGAAGTAGATATACATGTTTGTTCTCAGACTGAGCCTAGTTTCTATCTGATTTGTCTGTGAGTAACAGGTGGGACAGATAGAAATAGATGGGACAGAGAAAGAAGGGCTGGTGATTCTGGAGAAAGGAGAAAATTCAACATAAGATGCTACTGTGTAAAGAAGAGACCTTGAATCCGGGAAGGGGATTATCTATGAAGGGGCCTGAGATTTATGGAGGGGATTGATTGGAGCACAGACAAGCAAAGGTAATAAGATGATTTATATGGAGTAGGATTTGAGGTAGGTGCATTCGGCGATGATTTAGAGCATCACATAAGCCTCAATGGGGTTTTCGGCTCGTTCAGAATGGTCATCAACAGAAAACGTACTCCAGCCTTTATCAGCAGATATAAAGCAGAAGGAACACAGATCATTCTTCTTATGGGGAACAGAGGGCAAGAGAGGAAGAAAGCTTACTATAGTTGATAATTTATAGGACAAACCAAGTGAAAGAAGGGTTACATATGCTGTTTTGGAATTATCGTATCAACGACACCAGTTTGCAGGTGGATAAACTAGAGATTCAGAGAGGTTAATAATTTGCTCAAGGTCACAAGGGAATAAGTGAAGGAATCTTAATTAGTTGCAATATCTTCAGAGTGGCAGTGATCCAAATGGTGTTCACTGTGACTACAGAAGATAAATATTAAAAAATAGGAGAAAATGTACACAGATAACTAAAAACCATACCTAATATAAAACCTATAGACTATAAAAATAAAAAAAAATAGTTCCTTTTTAAAAACTTCATTTCTGTTTACTTCTATGTAGAGGCATTTATATAAAAAAATACTACTATGACAATGAACCAAAATAAATAAAGGAAGAGGGGTAAAAAGGAAAGGTACATCTATAAATCGCATAATTGAAGTTCTAACTTAAAATGGAAAATTCATAAAATGGAAAATTCTTCAGAAATTTCAAATTCCAAATCAGTCATGTCATTGATGAAACACTGAGTCCCAGAGAGATTAAGCAACTTACCAAATGACTTGTTTTTGACACAAATCTTCTCTGCAGAGAAAACATTCTAATGCATTGCACTCAGAAAATAAACTCTGAATATGACCTGTTCCACAAAATATTTACCCAAAATAAAGATAGCTCTCCTAAGTTATTTTGCTAGCAGACCAGTAACTCTAAAGTTCAAGGATTCTAAGACTTGGTTGATGGTAAATTGATTTCCAGAATAGTTTTATCATTAGAAGTAGGTGGTACCACAAAGAACTCTTTAGCTGAGGGACTTGGCTGTAAATTGAGGTGTTTTCTACTTGATGATTTGTCTGACTAAGTTAGTGATAGAAAATTTTTACCTCCTGGCAGACATTCAGTGTCCCAGTGGATGAATTTCTGGAAGGCCCAGGCTTAATATCCAGTAGTAACATATACAAATCACAAGGGCAGGCATCCTAATTGTTCATCACTTTGATTATTAAAAACAGAAGCTAAACTCCTTATTTATTCACTGCTTATACTCTCTCAGAGAGGCCTACCTTGGCCTCTGTTTGAAACTCACCCCCACCATCCAGGCTTTTGGATGTAATTATTTGAAAAGCATTTGAACAGGTCAGGAGACTCATCATCAAACAAATCTCACTGCCAAAACGGTACTAATTGTATGTTTCAGTTTTTACAGAAAGATCTTGGAGGATAGACATGAAGAGCACAGACTCTGAAGCCCAAAATAATTGGATTTAATAATAATTAGATCCCAACTCTAATACATGTTAGCTGTCTTGGGTAAACACTCTAACCTTTTCTACCTCGATTTCTTTATATCTTAAATGGGAATAATCATAGCATTTCCCTCTTCTGTTTGCTGTGTGGATTCACATGAGTTTGTGGGCTCAGAACCCTGTCTAGGATGTTATAAACAATGTGTGTGTTTTACCATTATGGCCAGGCACCATCATTTTTCTTTCCAAAGAAAGCAGGTGCCCACTCAATATCTGAAACTGAAAGCTGAATTCATCGCTTGCTAAGCAAGTGAGAGCCTTAATTATAGGGTGCAGAGCCAGACACTGCTGATGTTATATAGGGTTTTAGGCTTTCCACAGACTGGTTCTTACTAAAAAGAAGTTCTCTTTGATCTATTTGGTTGGGTTTAAAACTGGTTCTGGTGCTACTTGTTACTGTAATAAAAAACCATTCACTTTGTTTCTTGAAACTATAGTACAGGAACTTTTTATTTTCAAGGTGAATAAAATTTATGATTATTTGTTGAGCAAGTCCCAAGTGCCAGTCACTATTCTAGATGCTGGGGATGCAGGGTCTAGAGCAGCAAAAACACGGAACTTCCTTTCTTGCAAGTTAATCTTCTAAGCTTTGAGATACAAACTATAAATACTACAAACATGTATAGGAGGCAGAATAGTTATAGTAGAATCCATTCATTCATTCATTCATTCACTCATTCACTCAGTAAAGACATGTGCCACTACTATGCTTCATATATTGCTCCAGGAGCAGTAATGAACACAATTCAAGTTGTTGTGGAATTTGTGTACTATTGAGGAAGCAAGACAAAAAGGTAAACAAAGGGATATATAATTTGATGTTTAGTAGAGACAAGCACAAAATATAGTAGGAGGTCAGAAACGGGGTTGTTATTTATAATAGGGTAGGGGCGGCTGGGTGGCTCAGTTGGTTAAGCGTCTGACTTTGGCTCAGTTCATGATCCCATGATCCATGGGTACCAGCCCCGTATTGGGCTCTGTGCTGGCAACTCAGAGCCTGGAGCCTACTTTGGATTCTCTGTCCTCCCCCCACCTCTGCCCCTCCCCAACTCACACTCTGTCTCTCTCTGCCTCTCAAAAATGAATAAACATTAAAACAAAATTTATAATAGGGTAGTCAGAGAAGGACTTCCTTAAGAACTGACTTTTCTGCCAATACTTGAAAAAAATGACTTTGTGAGACGTAGTAGAGTCTAGAACAGGAGAACTCCGAGCAAAGAGATAACCACATACAAGGCCTTTGACTGGAAGTGTGTTTCATGGGTCCAAAGAGCACAGGAAGACTTGTGGAACTGGAGTAGAGTGAGCTAGTGAGGGCAGTGGGAACAGTGGAGGGATGGCCAAGGTCATGTCATACTGGGGGATTATAGAACTTTGAGTCTTATTCTTTTCTTGGTGGGAAGCCACTGAAAGATTAGGGTAGGAAGTCTCTACGAGTCTCCCAATCAAACTTCTTTTATAAGCCCTGATAACAGCTTCCAGACCATATATGCCCACCACAGTCTCTGTGTGGGGTAGGAAGAAACCCCTTTGCCCTGACTCAGATACCTGCCAGGACACTGATTCATTAACTTCTGTCAGAATTCTCTTACCTGGAAAAACTCCCTCTCCTTCCCATGGCTGATCTTCTGCATATGCTCAGGCTAAAGATTCATTCCCCATTCCTCGTTGTGAAGCTAGATCTGCCCTTCTACCAGCCACCTGGGGCAGGTGAGCAAGTCTAGTCCTTATTTCTCCTTACCAGAACGCTTCAAGATCTTGGGACATAAACCAGACTCGTAACTGCATCTATAGGAGCATTGCAAATTGTTTTAATAAGACTTTACTAGAAAAGACATTTGTAAAGATTCAAATAACACTTCTTGAGTACCTGCCACAGTGGGAGTATTATGACAGTGAAGGCAAAAAGGCACATTTCACAAAAAAAGGAAAATCATGTTGTTTTCCTTTGGGTAACTCCTCCTCCCCCATATATTAACTTTAAATTCAAGCTGGCATATCCCAAGTTGAGATGAGAATAATACATTTACATTCCAAATATTTGTACTAATAATAAGTTTTCTTTGGAACTAGCAAGAATTGTAGATACTAGTCCAACCCCCTCATTTTATGAGTAAATTGAGGCCCAGGAAGGTTAATTGACTTGTTAGAAATGACAAAACTAATTGGTATCATTAGACACTATAATAAGTACATCATCTATGATAGAGTGATAAATCATATTCTAGGTGAGGAGTTAATAATTTTACATATTTATGGTATCCAATTTTTATTAAAAAAAAAAAGAATAATCTTATCAGCCATACATCCAGGAATTCTGGTTCTTTATTTACTTCAGAATATATTATGAACATTTTTTCATCATATTGCTATTTTCTAGTTTTGGTGGCTTATGCCCAGGAGGATGGGCCAATTTTCTGGTGCATATGTAGAAGTAAGGATTCTGAAAAAACTGGTTATGCATGCCAAAATGTGATCCACAATGTTCAAAACACCAAGTTGCATCCAAAGTGCCTAATGTTCAGGCATTCAGGTAGCCATCAAATGAACACAGAAGTGGGCCCTCAGATAGAGAAGTCCCAGACCAGGTGAGCAAGAAGGTGGTATTAGTTGCTAAGAATACCAATAACACCTGAATGAGCACTTTGTTGAATACATGTCAGATACTATGGCCAGCACTTTGTATGCATTTTTCACATTGACAACAATTTTTATGAACCAATTATGTAATTGAAGATTTAACAAATGATAAAGTATTTGTTCCAGAAGTTCCCATCACTTGTCTAAGATCTAGAGGTGGTTGAGCTGGGATTCAACAGGTTCAAAGCCATCATGTATCTGCCTATAGATAGGATAGGCTATGGTCAAAGACAAAATTATCTTTAGATAAATGAAGCTTAAGCCACAGAGTCCCTCTAGTGTGTGGGCCCTTTCCCATTCCCCTTCCAAATAAATGTTAACTTCCATGCCAAATTTTGCATATGCAATGTTTTTATTCTTTTCTTACAGTTTTTTCTCCTCCAAATTATATAAGATTTAGGCTCCACAAAACCAAGATCTGCCCTTATTGTGAGCTTAGAAGACCTTGCCTTCCTTTGTATGATTAACATTCATGTCTGGGGACACAGAAAGTAAGATCCATCCTCCAAGCAGGAAGCTGAGCATGAAGTTTCCATTAGAGGTTCTCATGTCTCTGACTATTTCCATGACTACTCAGACTTCATGACTGACTGGCAGGGTGCGGATGGGATCATCTTGCAACATGATGCTTCCAGGACTTGCTGACTGCAAGGAGGGTGCAGTTCTGTTCCCCACATAACTGACTCAGAAACTAGCTGGTCATGGATCTGCAGGAGAGTTTCAGGAGCCAACTGGCAGCATGGCTGAGTGGGGAGAGCATGGCCTTTCACATCAGACAGATGTGGACTTGAGTTCTACCTCTTTCACTTACTAGTTGAACTTGGGCAACTTACTTGATCTATTTGTGCCTCAGTTTCAACATATTGTAAGCTTGTCATTGTTGTGAAGGCTAATGGCAGGGAATGGACAGTGCCTGGCTCCATTAATGTGATGTGGTCTATAAATGTGGCCATTAGTTGTTAGATCCAGTGTGAAAGCCATATAGGTTGAAGACTAGGGAAATGAAACATAGGTAAACATCATTTATTATATTTCATTTATTTTAAATATGATTTTCTAGATATATGCTACAGATTTGGATACCACCGTGATTATATTTATGTCTGCCCTTATCCTCCTAATCATTTAGGACAGACAGACTCTTTCATATTAATACATATACATACATGCATTCATTCATTCATTCATCCTGTATTTACCAAGCTCCTACTGGATGCTGTTCTAGGGGCTGGGCATACGACAGGGACAAAAACACTGAGGTCCTTGCGTTGGTCAAGGAGTTGGCTTTGGCTGCATCAGGGACTCTCCTTCCTTGTATTATGTGTTCAGAAAGCAAAGAATACTGGTATAGATGTGGGTACATCCATAATGAGAAGTTGAGAGACATTGTGTCTGATTGTTTTCTTCCATTAACATGAAATGGGGTGAGGTGAAAAGCATTTGTGGGGTGGCAAGTAATGGATATTTTATGGAGACAGAAAATATAGTATAGTCTTTTCAGAGCCTGGGAGAAGTGAATTTACTGAGCAAATGTGAGAAGATTGCCAGGCAGTGCTTAGTGCCCATTTGAGGTCCGTGATCATAATTTTAAAAGAAGATGCTCCCTGACTTGGATGAACTAAGCACTTTCATGGGTACATTACTGCAAGATCACTCTTTCCAAATATGTTTAAGGGGAAGGGTAGAATGGGATAGCAGATGTGAGAATGGGGAAAATAGCAAGGAGATTACAGGGAGTATGCTTAACGCAACCTCCAAATATGCAAAAACAGTCACAGAGGCTCAGACTATGGAGGTACAACAACAGAAAAATTGAAATTGAACCAGCTGGGACCTGTGTCCTCCAGTTGTATGATGAGGCAGAGACCAGTGATTGAAAATCTCATTTCTCAACTGTGGGGCTATGATGGTGAACTATAAATCCACATAACTAGTAAAATTGCTCAGGGAGGGGATCCAGCAAAGTGTTTACAAATACTGGTTCATCTGTTATGGTGAAAATGCTTGAGAAAAACTTTCAGACTGCTCTTCAAACAACTGATGAATTCCTTAAAGTTGTGTCTGCACTGTGCTTTCATAAATAGAGTACAATTCAAATACAGAGAGGGATTTTCTGCCCAAGTTCTGAGTTTCAAAAATAAAGCTACTTTCATTGAGTTTTGAAAGATGTTTTTAATGATGATGCCTTTGCACTTTTGTTTGTTTATGCAACTTTTAGCCACCAATCTCTTCCTAGCTTTTAGAAAATCCAGTATCAATTAGCCACAAATATGATCCCTACATTCAAAAATGTGTGTTCAATGGCTGTCAAAATCAATGAGGTATGTAATTTTGCATGTTCATATACACATCCACACTTCTGCACAGATATGTTTGTATAAACATATACTGGACTCTTGAGTGCATGTGCTTACATAGTTCACACACACATACACACGCACTCTAAGAACATAAGCTATGAAGTTTATCAGTTAATGTAATAAGCCACTGAGCTCATTGAAGACACAGATTCTTGATTCTTTTGAACCAATATCTGTGAAGATTCCTTAGGAGGTAGATTTATATTTAACCATTTGTATAAGTACAAAGGAGAAGAGGAAGCTTCATGAAAAAACAAACAGAGAAGGAATGAAGCCTGAGTGTGGGCCCAAGTGGGAAATGCTGTGCTTTGGAATAGGAAAGCCTTACAATCTCTACTGTAAGTAGTTGCATCATCTTGGCCAAGTCATTTAACCTTCCTGATCCTGATTCTTCTCTAAATGACTCCCCTGAATCTAAGTCACAGACTATTGTCTGAAACTAATACATATTTGAAAGATATTAAGTGCTTAGAATGACTAGTTTTGGTCCCTATTAAGTGGCCAGATGAGAGACCTCACTTTTGCTTGGTTCTTGGTCACCAGGTCTTGTATCTCTCTCCTTGAGTTTGGAAGGATCCTGTCTGTGTTTTCCTGGATGCTTCTTCTGGGTCCCAATCTGCTGCCATTCCTAAGATTGGTGTCCTCCTTCATCTGTTTGGTGGCATCTCCTTAGGCCACACTTCAATTCTGAACTTAGTTTGGGCAAGAACCTTATTTCTTCTGCTAATAAATTCCCCCACTTACCCAGCATGTGACCCATGAGACTGGCAAATACCACTGTGTTACAAAGATGTTCAGAATATATTTCTTATGTTAAAAGAACAAGTTTCAAAACAGGATGCCAAATAATGATCCTATTTACAAAATACAGAAGGTGGAGAGAGAATGAACGCTGGCATTTTTCATTTTTTTCTTTGAACTTGTACATTTTTGACATGCTTTTATATAATTTTTAGAGGTTACTTTTGAAGGGAAAAGAATATCAATATTAAATGCACATTATTTTTTTCCAGTAGGAGAGTGCAGTGGCCATTGGAGCAGAGTCATTTATCAATTTAAAATGAAAAGCATTTTTTTAATCAAGAAAACATATATAAAATGGAAGAGTTCTATGTTTTATCTTTAAAAATAAGATAACTCAGAAGAAATATCTTGGAACTAAGGACACAGTTTCATACCTTGAAGTCATTTTTCAACTTCAAGTCAAACATTTTCTTCAATAGTTGATAAAGAACTGTCTCTATAAATATTCCTATGTCACGGAAGTTATCAAGGGACTAGGATATTGATATTTTGCCTAAGAGCTTCACTTACCTAAAAGAGGAGCTCATTTTCTGCACCTTTTTACGAGGAATTGCAGTTTTATGATTCTTGGGCATAAACTAGTTCACTCTATTGATGGGTTTTGCTTCATTTCCTCTGAAAGGGGAAATTGAACTGGGTGTGTGATGGGTGGGAAAGGGCGGGGCAGAGCAGGGTGTGTGTGTGTGTGTGTGTGTGTGTGTGTGTGTGTGGGCGCGTGCGCGTGCATGGGGCCATGGCTGCTGCTTACTGTTTTCTGCAGCCTCAGTAATTTCCTTTCTTGAGCAGCTGCTTGCTTGCCTCTGAGTGGGCACCATTCATGCAGGAGCCTAGTTATGGATTATTTAATATGGAGAACAGACTAAAAGGAAAGAAGTGGCAGGAAGTACAAGGAAGCATTTAAGACCTGTGTGAAGAGTCCATTATATGAGTCCCTAGCAAAGAATTCTAAGGAATTCTAACACGTTTTTGTTTGTTTCAAAAGTACTTTATAAAATTCAGCCATAGGGATCATCCACCTAATTTTCCTTATTCATTACTAGATTTTTTTTTTAAATAATAAAGACTAGGGTGGCCTTGATTCAAATTGGTGCAATTTAGGGCATAAAAACCCTACACTGAGGAGCTTGGCTGAAATCTGGGAATACAAAGGAAAATATGATCAGTGCTTTTCAAGTCCAGGATCGATTCCCTCACAATGTAGATGCTGTGGAAGGAACACAGCACTGATTTCAAGCAGTCTATATTTTCTTTCTGTGTTTCTTACTGTCTTTCTTTCTGGTTTCTTTCTTTCTTTCTTTTTCTTTCTTTCTTTCTTTCTTTCTTTCTTTCTTTCTCTCTGTCTGTCTGTCTTGTGTTTTCATCCAGACTCAGCTACTACTAGTTATTTACTAGTTAGTTCTTCTCCAACAAGTTGAGATCAGAGCAACCTCAGTGTATTCCACTGAATACTGAATGTTTCTACAACATCAAGTGCAGTAGCCAGCTGAGAGGGGCCACTCAACCAGTGCATTACACCCTGTATCCCAGGTGGCCTGTTGGTGACAGGAACATGCACTTTGGGATCTGTTGTCCTGAGTTCAAACCTCAGTCCAGACACTTACCTGCGTTGTAATCCTGGGCACACCACCTATCCTTTCTGTGCCTCAGTTTCCTCATCAGTGAAAAGGAGATAATAGTATTCATATGGTATATAAAGCATCTGAAGTGCTGGGCTCAAAATAAGCACTGTGTGGGCATTTGCTCTTCTTGTGTTTAATAATTGTTCATTCTTTTTCAAAATCGAGTCTAAGTGGTTAGTCCATTCTTTTAATTTTTTTTTTTTTTGTAAGACTGATTGTGGCTTCTACTTACCTCAAGTTTCTTTGACTTTACATTGTTTTCCATGTGTTTTTCCTATGGCCTTAGCACACATCTGTATATGGTTACAGCTTCAGAAAAAAAAAAAAAGACAGGTGACAGGCTTAGTGAGCACCGTGCAGGGAGCTGTCTGGGAGCCAGTGCTGCGCTCCTGGCCCCACCTGGGCTAGCCACCATGTAGCTGTACATACGCCTTTGGGAACGAGCTAGACCTCCTGAGAAGCTAGGTATGAGTCAACACAAATCCTGCCACTGCTAGAGCAAACCCTGCTTCTGGGAGCCAAGCGCCTTTCCTTCCCATTAGACCCAAATGCTTTTCTGCAGGCGGAAAGTGTTTAACATATGCTTCATCCTCCGAACAGTACTTATTAGATGCTCAGCAAATGGCTATGAATAAGGGAGTCAGACAAATGACTATAAAATATTACTTTTATATTGCTAAGTCAGTTTTATAGGTTTTTATTCTAAAATATTTTTTATAGGGGCACCTGGGTGGCTCAGTCATCTGACTTCGTCTCAGGTCATGATCTCACAGTTCATTGGTTCTGAGCCCCTCTGACAGCTCAGAGCCTGGAGCCTGCTTCAGATTCTCTGTCTCCCTGTCTCTCTGCCCTACCCCCACTCATGCTCTGTCTCCATCTCTCTCTCAAAAAATGAAGAAACATTTAAAAAATAAAATATTTCTATATAATACATATAATTTAATTTACACATGGTAAATAATATTATAAAAATTATAAATACTTTTAAACTTATAAATTATATATATAAAATTCCCAGTAATGAAGCAGTGGAAGGTAGAGAAGTTGTCGGTAGAAATTTAAAAGAGGGGAAGCTAAAACATGGAAAGAACCTAAGTGTCCATCAACAGACAAATGGATCAAGAAGATGTGGTTTATCTATACCATGGAATACTACATGGCAATGAGAAAGAATGAAATCTGGCCATGTGTAGCAACATGGATAGACCTTGAGGATGTTATGCTTAGCGAAATAAGTCAGGCAGAGAAGGACAAATATCATATGTTTGCACGTATAGGAGGATTAGGAGGAACTTAACTGAGGAACAAGGGGGAGAAGAAGGGGGGAAATGGTGGGGGAAAGGGAGAGAGGCAAAGCATGAGAGACTCTTGAATACTGAGAAACAAACTGAGGACTGATGGATGGGGGGGAGGAGGGAGATGGGCATGGAAGAAGGCACTTGTGGGAATGAGCACTGGGTGTTATATGGAAACCAATTTGACAATAAACTATTTGTAAAAAAAAAAGAAATTACAAATAAAAAGAAGAGGGGAAGATGAGGGTAGAAATTTAAAGAAGGGAAGTAAAATAGGAGGAGCCCTTATTAGTCTTTACATAGGCTAAAGAAACCCTCCAAAGACATCTAGACTCCTTTGCAAAATAGTTTCAAGTGAGAGTCATAAGCAGTATAGAATTGCTGAAAACCAGTTGGTACCAGGTTCTGACACATGCTTGCTTGGACAAGTCACTAATAGGACTTTTGAGAAATAAATTAACTTACCCGTGCTCATCTGTCATGTGGAGAAAATAATGTTTGTCTCAGAGGCTTGTTACGATGATTAAATGGATTAACATACACCAGCCACTTAGAACAGAGCCAGGCCTTACATAACTCTGTTTATTATTGCTTTATTATTCTAATACTCATCAGACCTTACATGAATATATTCTTTTTTTTAACATGAATATTGTCTCACTTCTGTCTTTACATAGTGATTATAAGGCATATGGAACTTTGTTTAGTGCATCTTTATTTTCACATATTTATAAATGCATTCTAATGGGAATATACTAGTATTATTAGCTTTATTATAATTGTATTATCTGGATTCATAGAAATGATTCTTTGTTTTTCTTTCCAAAATTAATGCAGGTTCATAAAATTTGGGGCCACATAGAAGTCTGTAAAATAAAAATTTGGGGCGTCTGGGTGGCTTAGTCGGTTAAGCGTCCGACTTTCGCTTAGGTCATGATCTCGCGGTTCGTGGGTTCGGGCCCCGCGTCGGGCTCTGTGCTGACTGCCAGCTCAGAGCCTGGAGCCTGTTTCAGTCTGTGACTCCCTCTCTCTCTGACCCTCCCCTGCTCACGCTGTCTCTCGCTGTCTCTCCTAGAAATAAATAAAAACATTAAAAAAAAAAAAAAAAAATTTAAGTCCTTTGGGTATCTGTTCTCTCTCCTCTCCTGCTGTAGAGTACTGCTTGAGTAACAGTAGTTTTTTGAGTATTTTCAGTAGAGTTTGAAGGTCAGGCAGGATAAGGCCTCTCAGGTCATGAAGTCTCAGAAACATTGAACTGTAGGCCCTCGGTGGACACACAGAATATACTTGGACATGTTAAAAGTGTTGGAAGATCTTCTAACAAACTGACCTGCCTTTGTTGAACTCTTAACAATGCTTGCCTCCCATTAATATCCAACAGAACACATTAAGCTATAGTCAGCATGAAAGAGTGGAAAGAACATGAAATTCTGGGTCAAAAGGGTCTGGCTTTGAATCTAAGCTCTGTCTTTGAGTTAATCTGTGTCCATTCTTTTACTTTTTGTTTTGTTTTTAATATAATTCAGTTTCCCTGTCAACAAAATAAGGATAATATTACCCCCAAGGATTCATTGTAAAAATTAAATAACAGATGAAAGACATAAACATATGTCACAAATATTACCTCCCTTCCCTTCTCTCCAACAAATGGGAAGAAATTTACACAGGTTTCTGACAGGCATCAGGAATCCCCAGAAAAGGGTTTCGCAAATTGCTCATTGAAGATAAATGTTTCAGGCTATAATTTAAATTTGGAGATAAGAATGCCTCAGTTTATGAGATTCCCTTTACAGAGAAAATACTTCCAGGGTCTTGGTCTTGGCCTCATACTTCCTTCACCCCAAAGCAATATACCTTATCTCCTCATTTTGTCACTTTCATGGCCTAAGATGTAGCCAGTTTGAGGTGCCATTTATCACATAATATGCTCAAGCCATGTTAATTCTCACCTATTCTATCAATGACTGTCATTGTAACAGGGCACTGTGGTCTTATCATGCATCCATGATAATGCTACTCTTTAATGCATCCAGGGTAGCATTAAATTTTTGCAAGAAATGCACACACAATCAAACATTCTATTTACTTCAAGTGTTCTGAACTCTTGGCTACTTATTCTACAGTTGAAAGCTCTGAGCCTGGTTTTCAAAATAGGCAAAACAAATGAGATAAGGGGAAAAGAGAGGTATGCAAGATAAGTGGAGGCCATAGTAATCCCTTTGAATATCTGCATTTAAATGGAAAGGATACCGAATTGGGGGAAAGGACAGAAATGCATGAATATAGGCTCCAAGGGCTCAGATGAGCAATTTTCATTTAGAGTTTGTCATTCTTTATTAACAGTGCCTTGTTTTATTGCAGTAAGTCATGCCATCTTTGGAACGAAGCCAGTTCTTTTGTGCAGCACTTGATAGCAGGCATTATGTCATGGTCTGATTTTGTTTGTTTGTTGTTTAGATTGGAGTTTCTCACATCAAATTTCCCTTGGCCTTTATGGTTTTATTTCTGATTTTAAAATTTTGTAAATACATAGTAATTTCCCTGAAGTTCAGACTGGCTCTTTTGGAAGGGGCAATGATTGGGGCATTGTCTGAACCCAGCTTCTGAGCAAATCTTTATTCATAGAGAGTTTTAGTCTAAAGAGGATTTGGAGTGGGAAATATTTAAAGCGCTGGAAGAAGTCAACTGTTTTCAACCAACATCCAAGTTCCTCAGACGCTATTTAAATAATGCATGTAATTAAAAATTATTTTTATCTATTCATTAAAAGCAAGATTAAAGAAGGGTGTCAAATAGTCTTGACTTTATTATCCTAGTTTGTATTCATATTTATTTTAAAAATAGATGCTAATGGATCGACCTAGGCCATTAACAGGGAGGGTTTGTGCATGTGTGTGTGTGTGTGTGTGTGTGTGTGTGTGTTGTGTTTTAAGGACAGAAAATAACAAATGTGATACAAAAGAAAAAAAAAGATAAGGACTTAAAAGTACTGATGTAGAGATCACAGTTATTGGGGTTTGAATCTGAGGCATTCTTACTAAGGGTGTGATTTGAGCCAAGAGTGTTAGCAGATATTATTGGTTCCTATCCAGGGCTCTTAGAGCCCCTTTTTCTGGTGATGGTGCCTACCCCCCCCCAGATGTGGGCACTGAAAGTTTACCCTTTAGTGATTGTAGCCAGAGTGCCTGGGAGTTTTACACACACACACACACACACACACACACACACACACACAGAATAGCTGGGACAGTAGGTATATTTAAGCCTCACTCCCTTGACTCAAGACAGGACAGACTCTGCTTTCCTCTTCATTTTGCTCAACTCTCCCAGGATTAGATGCCTTCTCCTTTCCTTTCTTGCTTCTTACATCTCATTTTTCCTTTCTCTTGAAAACATTCTCTCCATCAGTCATTTGCATGAGAAATCTGCCTCAGGCTCTGTGTCATCCAGGGCACCCAGCCTAAGACAAGTGACTTCACTGGGTCTAGTTTCTCTCTCTGATAATAATATCCACAGAATGAGAAGCACCTGAAGGCAGTGTTTGGTAAGGTAACTCCTTCTAATGTTGCTGCCTTTGCCGTTGGTTTTATTACTCCTTGAATCGGTAGCCGATGTGTTGAGATATTAAACTACTTTTTAAACTTAAATAACAAAGGCTAAATTCCACATTCCAGAGCAGCCAATTTAAGAGTACCCACCATGGGACATTTTCACATGTATTTTTATTACTGTTAACCTTCACTAAATAAGCATTTGCATCTTATACTTAGATTCAACAATATTTTTACATGGAGTAGTCCACTATAGTTTGTACCTGCAAAAACTTAAAGCCCAGTAAAGGTATTAGACAAATTCTCAAATACAAGGAAGGGTTGGTTGGAAGGGACACAACAAGGGTCCAAGATATATAAAAACAAAATGTGTGTTCTTTCAAGACAAGAAAGCCACGTTCAGATTGGGCATGAAATAATCTTGAAGGAATGAAGAACAGATGAATAGATGGGTGGCTGACTGGCCAACCAGTTGGCTGGAATTTTTAATAACTTTAAATGAGGAATAATTTATATTCCACAAAATTTACTCATTTTAGGTATACAATTCAGTAATTTTAGTAAATTCATCATGTAGTCCAACTATCTTAGCCATACAGTTTTAGAACATTTCCGTTATCCTGATAGAATCCCTTCTGCCCATTTACACCTACTCTCCATTCCCACCCATAGCTCTAGGGAAAGGTAATGCTTCTCTTTTTATAGGTTGTCCTTTTCTAATGTTAAACAAATGTGTTCACATAATATGTGGCCTTTTGTTTCTTGCTTTTGTATTTAATGTTTGAGATCCATTTATGTAGTATATATCACTAATGTATTCCTTTTTATTGCTGCACAGTATTCCATTGTATGGGTATACTACATCTTCTTTAACCATCCACTCATTGGTGGACCTTTGGATTGTTTCTATATTTTGGCTATTTTGTGTACACGTATTTGTGTAGAGAATAGATACATTTTAACAGAGAATAGAGCTAGTAGTGAAGGATGTGCTTTGAATAAGGAATGGAGATGAAAAATTTGTATTCTATTTAAGAAAGAGTGATTACTCATTTAGCAGAAGCAAAGAACATCATAGAGGCATAGAGAATAGGAAAAGATGAAAAAAATAGCACAGTTTGTCAATATGTATCAAGAGAAATATATATCTTATGATATATTCTCTCTAGAAAATATATCATGCTCAAGACATTTTGCAAAACACTTGATAACATGCCCCTCTGGGAAAAGAATAATGCTCATTAAAGTTTTAAAATTCTGAAAAGTCCTGTAGTGAAGATACCAATCGTTAAAATATATTTTTAAAATATCTAAATTTTGTTTAATCTGGCATTATGCACACACACACACACTTTAGAATCTATTTTTATTAATTAACTGTATTAATATTTTCTAAATCTCAAGTCCTATAGATCACTGTGGTTAATGCATATAAAACAGATACACAACAGATCATCTCTGAAGGCCAGGATTGGAATTATGAAAAAAAAAAAACTACTCTCTGTTAAAGATAATGTGGACATTTCTAAAATTAATGTAGCTCTTTGATTCCCTACCATCTTGTAATTTATACTTCTGTTAAGGCAAATTGCATCCCAAATATTAAAATGGGAATAACGCCACTCTAACCCATTCATCCAAGTTGGTGTTTTACAAACTATTTGTTATATGCCATTATTGGATTAAGAAATCATTTTTGTGCACTTTTAATGAAACAAAAAATTCAGAGTGCATTGCATATAGTTAAAGTAAGTATTGTTTTACAAAACTTTTGTTTCAATTATGTGTGTGTTTGTGTGTTTGTGTCTGTGTGTTGTCCCAATTTATGAACAGTGAGTGGGTTATAGTTGAATAAAAAGTGAAAGTCATTGTTCTAAATATGGTTTCCCAAAGTTTAAGGAAACTATCATGATGATACAAGATGCTTTTTGGCAATACGTGGACAATCATTGCTAACATCATATTAGTAGATTGATATTTATACCCTTCCTAATCCTAGTTCAACCTTTTGATTATAGAAATGAGACAGTCTCTTTTTGGTACCAATCTTTAACACATCAAAAGCAATTTCTTATGTCTCTTCTTTGAAAAGAGGTAACAGTCCTGAGCTCAGACCTAAAACTCCAAAACAATGTTGTTTCATTGTATTCGTATTTATAACTACCTCTTTATTGCAAAGATACTTATTCAATTTGATAATGATGTCATATTCCCTTATAAGGAGTATTTAAGTGTAAATTAAATGAAGAAATTTAAAAAATAACAATAATGTAAGTGAAATATGGATTTTGGTAAAGACATTAAAGGTGGTTGTGAACAACTGAAATTTTAGAAACATTATTCTAAGCTTTACCCAAACTGATAATGACTTCTACTTAGGAAATCTTCCCTGATATGTGTATTTTTTTAATGTGTTGTTTAATGTCTCTTTGGTGATCATATACCAATGTGATACCAGGGAACCAACCATTCCATTTTAGATGTTACCCAAGCAAACAACAAACAATGCTCTAGAACTTATAGTTTTCTGGTGAAAGAGCCAGACGTGGCTTTTATAGAATTTAGTTTTCTTCCTTCTTTGCCAAGGAATCTGTAGAAAGATTTCAGCCTGTCATGAAAGGCCCATGGCTGTTTCCCATATCTCTTTCTCATTAGATGAAATCAACTCAGTTAGTTGGCAATGCCAGGGTGTTTCACTTAATCCAATATTCAGATCATTGAGAAGTTGCCATATGTACATAGACTACCAATTTTCAAATAATTAGAATGCAATAAAAATAGAACCAGTGCTCTCCTGATGGCTGTGTATAATTTAATCTCTTCTTGTTGAATCGCAATTGAATTCAGGGTCTGAAAGACTAATGAGAATATTAATTGGATTTGTATTATATATGTGCAAAGATACCACTTAATCAAGTTGCAATTTATTGGATGCCAGATAAGAGTTTGCCTGAGCTCCAAGTGTATCTTCCACCTTCAAAATGACCTGTCGCTTCTAAATTTGACACATCAAGTCAGTATCTTAATTCAGTCCTATTGTGTCTATTATACGAGGAATCCAAACAACTATGGCCCACATCGACTTCTTTTTCTAACTTCTCAAAAAGTCCTTATTCACACAACTTGTCCTGTTTCCCAGGATGTAATTGTTTTCCAATATTCGGATTGGTTTTTAGGTTGATTTTAACACCTAACAAGTCACTGAGGGCAAGCATTCAGTTCTACATATGACTCAAGGTTCACTAGCGATTGATTAATTGGTTGACTGATTGACTGATTCTTTGATTCAACAAATGCCTTTCTAGGTTATTGCAGGGAATTTTCCCTCATGGGAAGGACCATTGGAGGTTTGGGGCAGAAGAATGTTATGATATAGCTTATATTTTCAATACATTACTCTAGCTGATGGCTTCATGGAGTAGGGGACAAAGAAGAAGCAGGAAAACCAGTCTGGGGGCTTTTGTGATGACCAAGCTAAGAAGCGATGCTGGCATAAACCAGGGTGGTAGAAGTCACAGGTGCTTGTCTTGTACTTTGCAATGTGCCTGGTATGTTTCTCTTTCCAATATGTTGTTTAATACGTATATGATAATATATTCCTATCTGCCTTAGACCTCACTTTCAAAACTCTTGACCTTCCAAGAAATATAAAAAGGCTTGTCTCTGCATATTTACAAAATAGTCCCAGAATTCGAGTTGATGGGCAGGGAAATTGGGATACATTTTATAGCTGCTGTGTTCAGCAGAATCATTCTTTTGCATCATATGCAGTTGAGTGCATTTTGATTTTCAATAGTTTTATTAGGTTGTTTTTTACATAGACACAGGAAAAGAATGGAATAGATATAGACTGCATATTCTACAAATAACAACATCGATATTTAGACAAAATCGAGTACTAGATGCAGAATTGGGTAATCTGCCTTTTAGCACTAAAGAGAAATGTCGTGATCATTTTGTGCTGTTGATGGCCTCATCCCCAATAGCTCAGTTTATGAGTGCTATAAATAACTGTGAACTTTGAATATTAAAATACTGTTTTGTGAGAAACTTTCTTCAGCACAGGAAAATTCTAACCTGGACACATTCTCAAAATTCAGTTTAGAATACTGGGTTGGTAATATTATGCCCAATTGACAGATGAGAAATTCAAAACTCAAATAGATTACATGACTTGGTTAAGGTCACACTATCCCAACACTCCCAAAATAAA
Organism: Crocuta crocuta; assembly: GCF_008692635.1. Classification (NCBI taxonomy): domain Eukaryota; kingdom Metazoa; phylum Chordata; class Mammalia; order Carnivora; family Hyaenidae; genus Crocuta; species Crocuta crocuta. The sequence goes on along the minus strand of NW_027551568.1, from coordinate 16,423,270 downwards.
ACCTTGATGTCAGTGGAGAGTGAATATTGTGAGAGTCTGTTGTGTTCACTGCTGTATCCCCAGTGCCTAGACTGGTGCTAGCTGAATATATAGTTGAAGAAAAAATGACTCATTGAGGGAGTAACTGAAAGTCACAGAACCAAGGTTATAATAAAGACTTGATGTAAAATATTAGAAGGGGAATAACTTGATAAAGATGTAGAAAATATGTGCATCCATAGTAGTGATAAACTAGAAATAATAACTAAAATGTATGTTATTTTATTTTTTATTCTTTTAATGTTTATGTATTTCTTTTGAGAGAGAGAGAGAGAGCACAAGCATGTGTGTTCAAGTATGGCAGGGGCAGAGAGAGAGTGAGAGAGAGAATCCCAAGCAGGCTCCTCTCTGTTAACGTGGAGCCCAATGCAGGTCTCCATCCCATGAACCGTGAGATCATGACCTGAGTTGAAATCAAGAGTAGGACACTCAACTAACTGGGTCACGCAGGCACCCTTGTATTTTATTTTAAAATTTTTACATGGGGGCACCCGGGTACCTCAGTCAGTTCAGTGTCTAACTCCTGATTTTGGCTCAGGTTGTGATCTCACAGTTTGTGGGATGGAGCTCCACATTGAGAACTGTGCTGACAGTGAGGAGCCTGCTTGGGATTCTCTCTCACCCTTATTCTCTGTCCCTCCTCTGCTCACACTCTAAATAAATAAATAAATAAATAAACAAACAAATAAATTTTAAAGTAAAAAAAATGTACTTGATAAAATAAGAAAACCAATACCAAATGGTCAACTTTCAAAAGGTAAATTAAAAGTCAAAATTTTTAATTTCATATTCACTTTCGTCAAAATAGGACATGAACTAAACTAAAATTGTACCTCAAAGCTTGTAACTCTCCATGATAACAGAAAAACACAAAAATAAAATGAAAAATCAGAACACTGTCATTGGATATACTCTGAATTCCATCGCCTGAATGCAACTTATTTTTTTTTTAATTTTTTAATGTTTATTTATTGCTGAAAGTGAGAGACAGAATGTCAGTGGGATAAAGGCAGAGAGAGAGAGGGAGACACAGAATGTGAAGCAGGCTCCAGGCTCCGAGCTGTGAGCACAGAGCCCGACGCGGGGCTCGAACCCACGAACCGTGAGATCATGACCTAAGCCGAAGTCGGACGCTTAACCAACTGAGCCACCCAGGCGCCCCCAAATGCAACTTCTTAGAAACTTTATACTTTTTCTTCTACTATGGACTCTTACAATAAATTTGTTTTTACTTGTATTTCTTGACTTTTCATGTTCAGATACTTCCTATTGTCTTCCTGGTATGGAAGATAAGGATTGCGCTCTCTTACAACACCCCTTTCCCTATACCCAGACGTCATCTCCATTTTCCCAGTGTTTTCATTCAGTATTCAAGGTCTTTTTCCACCACTTCCTTTTTTCTGCCCATATTTCTTCATCAGAGAGTCTCTCAAATTGATTTTGTCATCCTCAATGAATTCATTTGTATGTATGCTAACACATTTTTAAATTTCCCAGAGCCTTTTTGTCTTCTTCGATGACTTTCTGTTCCATTTTTGTGACCTTTTAAAACATTTTATCTGAAGCTGTCAAATGTATTTTTAAAACTTATTTTCTTTTGCTCCCTGTACTGAATATTACTTCTGAATACGTTTTATTTATTGTTTTGGGCTCTGCCTTTCTACCCTGAGATGTCTGTGAATATTTCAGAGTGAGATAGTAACGTGCTGATTGTATGTGTGGCTGAGAAGACTTTATTTATTAGTGGCTTTTATATTAGGCTGTTGAGTTAAAAATCCAGCCATTTCATTAGAAGATTGTGAAATGTTCCTATCTGTGGGTCTTTTCTCTGGGGCTAGAACTGATTTCCTATCATTCATCAGTTGGAAATTGGATTAGGCTCCATGAAACTGATATCTAACTTTAGTTGCTTAATCACACAAGACTCTTTTTCCTTCCCTTTCAATAAAAAGGCTGAAGGTCTGATCAAGTTGCATCTTTGTCCATGATACTTAGCATATGGCTTTTGTCACTCATGCCTCATCACCTATAGTCTCCACATGGCTGTTCCAGCTCCAACCTCATGTCCAAGTTCTAGACAGAAAGGAAAAGAAATAATGAAGGAGGGAAGAGTAGCATCTATATTAAAATAAATGAGTAAGTAAATTAATAAATATTCCAAGAAGTCCCTATAGGCTCCTTCAGCCACAACTATGACATTTAAATTTTTTTAAATGTTTATTTATTTTAGAGAGAGAAAGAGAGACACAGAGAGACACACAGAGAGCTGGAGACACAGAATCCATAGCAGGGTCCAGGCTCTGAGCTGTCAACACAGAGCCTGACATGGGGCTCAAACCCACAAGCCATGAGATCATGACCTGAGCCTAAGTAAAACACTTAACTGACTGAGTCACCCAGGCATCCCAATATATCATAAAACAATTTGTAGTTGCAAGGGAGTCTGGGAAGTTGAGGTTTATGGCTGGGCCACTGTCATCCTGAGCAAAATCAGGTTTCCATTAGAAAGGAAGGAGAGCTAGAATGGGTATTGAATAGGAAAGCTAGCAATGTTTGCTATGTTAGATAAAGTAGATGAAACCTATTGCCCAAGGTAAGGTGAAAGAGCTTCAAATACACTGCACTGTGTTCAGTATTCTCATCTTAGGATCAAATGATATGGAATCTGATCTGAAGGACATGCATACATTCATATACCTGCTCTAATATTAAGATTAGGAAGCATTTAGTCTGGTAAGACTGTTTGGTGCTCCATTGTGCTACCTAGCTCTCCATAGAATTAGCAAAGTGTAATAATCTCCTTAAGTATGGTGGCTAAAATTTACTAATAATTGTAAATTTGGCACCTAATATTTATTTCCTAGCAAAGCATAAGTATTTGATAAATATTTAAATGAGCACATCAAGATGTGGCATTGATGTAAACATGGCTTATGACTAAAATTTTTGTATAAATGATAATTGATTTTTTTTTACATTGAACATTTAAAGAAGTAGGAGGGAAGGAAGGAGGGAAGGAAGGAAGGAAGGAAGGAGGACTTAGATCACTAGCAGCCAGAATGATTTCATTTAAAAAGGAAATCATGGGGCACCTGGGTGGCTCAGTTGGTTAAGTGTCCACCTTCAGCTCAGGTCATACTATCACGGTTCATGGGTTTGAGCCCCACATCGGGTTCTATGCTGACAGCTCAGAGCCTGGAGCCTGTTTCAGATTCTGTGTCTCCCTCTCTCTCTGACCCCTGCTCACTCTCTCTCTCTCTCTCTCAGAAATGAATTTTTAAAAAACATTTAAAAAAGGAAATCTTAATATTCCATTGGCTTTTGTTTTAGGACTATTAGAATGAAAGGTGAAGGAAGTGCAGGAAAAGTGGGTTTAACTCCTGGCAGGGCAGTATCCTGTAGTATCTGAGTATACAGGCTCTGACATTAGTCCACACAGGTACAAACCCAAATGGAGTTACTTCCTAGCTCTGTGACTTCAGGCAGCCTGTTTAATATTCTTGTGTCTCAGTTTTCTCTTCTATAGAATGAAGATAATAGTAATGCCAGGCTCATACATTTTATAGAGGGATTAAATGACCCACATATGTATTTTTGGTCAGGAAGCATTTAATGAAAGTTAGCTAAATTAAAAAAAATTATGGACAGGATAAATATCACAATGAGACTACTCCATAAGGAATTAAGTAATTATACACAAAAACGGATAATTCAAGTGCTCATCATCTATAATTAACATTCCCAGTGGGGATTCTCTTCCCTCAGGCATTGTGTTAGTTTGCTAGATTGGCCGTGACAAAGTACCACAGACTAGGTGGTTTACACAACAGATATTTATTGACTCATAGTTCTGGAGGCCAGACATCTGAAATTAAGGTGTGTAAGGGGTTCTTTACCTCTGAAAACTCTGAGGGACCACCTGTTTTATGCTTTTCACCTAGTTTCTGGTGGCCTCCATTGTTCCTTGGTTTGTAGTCAGTGTTTTTCCCTGTGTCTTCACATTTTCCCTCTATATGTGTCTATCGCTATGCCTAAATGTCCCCTGCTTATAAGGACACAGTCATGTTGGACTAAGACCCACCCCCATGACCTCATCTTAACTTGATCATTAGCAAAGACTCTATTTCCAAATAAGGTCACATTCACAAATACTGAGGGGGTCCAATTCAGCTCATAACAAACATGATTTAGATGAGGCCATAGCCAGGGTGTTAATAAAATCTTTGTACAACCCAAGAGTCAGCTGGTGCCTCTGTGGACTTTGAGAAATTCATGGGATTATTCTCATGGCCTTGGTAAGTACTAGACCTCAGAACAATACCTGTGGATTCCTAGTGACTTTTGTGCTCTGGGTCCACTCATCTCAAGCTAATGTTACATTGTGGACTGCCTTTGTGGCTCTTGGCCCCAGATGTGCAACTCATGGCCTTCAAAAATAATCCATTCACACACAAAAAATCAGGGAAAAGTTGACCTCACAGACTTTTTGAAAATGGAGAATTTATAATATACATGATAGAGTAAGACACAACAAAGTCTTTAATGAAACTTTCTGCTTTTAAGGTCTTTTTCAGCCCCTTGTCCCTGGAGATAATTTTTCTCTTAGCTTATTCTCATGCCTGAATATCCACCAACCACTTCACCAAATATCCAGTTCTTCTCTATTAGGTACAAAACTTTACTTCTCTCTGTCTGGTCCAAATTTTATTCATAAACCCATTAAACAAACACCTCCTAGAAACTATACTTTCATTTATGAGTAGTCAGGACTATGGATTTATTTTTCTTACATAGGAATTAAATGAGGGAGGTAAAAATATCATAGATAGTGAAATCCTAAGGAGAAAAAATCTTCACAAGTAGATAGAATGAAAGAAGGTGGATGATGAAATTGAAAAGATGAAATTCCACAGCGATATGAAATAACTGAGATTTATCTTATGTTCACTGTGCAATAAATACTTGGTGATTTTGTTGTGGGTGTGAGAGAGAAATTTACCTTCTTTATCCTCCTATGAGCCTTGCTCACCATCATACAACTAGTAAGTGATCTGTGATTTATACGCATTTACAAAAAAATTCAGATACAATTTAGGACTACAGGGTTCTAAAAAATACATTGGAAAGGAGCCTCAGCTCATGCAGGAGAAAAAAAAAAATTACTGATGACTCACTAAATAAAACACAGAAAGGCCAGGATATAGTAGATATTCTCCTACTCTCCTTTGCTTTGGTCTGATCAACTCATGATGATTCTGTTTATTTCTTGACACTACATTCTTAGTTTAATATCTAGAGACTTAGATCAAATTGGACCTAAATCCCAGATTTGTCACTTATTGGCTGAATGGTATTGAGTAAATCATTAATTCTCTTTGGCTTTTGCTTTACTCATTTGCAAGATAAGGAGAAAAAAATATTACCTTCTCCAAGATACTACATAGTTCATTTCCAGGCACTTAGGGAGTCCTCAAAAAAAGATTCCTGTGGATATGAACCATTCTATTTGAATTTATCAATTTACTATAATTAATCAATTGTATTGATACTATTTCAACATCAATATTTAACTCTTCCATTTAGCTGAACTCAATTTTGAAAAAAAAATTTAACAGATCTTTTAAGTTTTCTTTAATTTTTATTCATTTTTTTTAATGTTTTATTTTTGAGAGAGAGAGAGAGAGCACATGAACAGGAGAGGAACAGAGAGAGAGGGAGACAGGAGATCTGAAGCAGACTTTGCACTGAAAGCAGAGAGCCCCATATGGGGCTTGAACTTATGAACTGTGAGATCATGACCTGAGCTGAGGTTGGACCCTTAACTGACTGAGCCACCCAGGTCCCTTGCTTTTTTTTTTTTTTCTTAAGGTTATTTATTTCAAGAAAGAGAGAGCATGAGCAGGGAAGGGGAAGAGAGAGAGGGAAAGAGAGAATCCCAAGCAGGCTCCATGCTGTCAGTGCAGAGCCTGATTAGGGCTGAACTCACCAACTATGAGATCACAACCTGAGTTGAAACCAAGACTCAGCTGCTTAAATGACTGAATCACCTGGGTGCCCCAATACTGCTGAATTCTTTAAAAAAAAAAAGAACACTTGCATATTTTATGATTAAAATCTTAATTCATATATTAATATAAACATATTTGCATATGCCAATGTTAATTGATCTCAGATGTGTAATAATTATAACATGATAACGAAAAAAGTACTATTGTAAATGCATATCACGTACTTAGATTTGATTTAATCCTTAGAACAACCCTGTTCTAGTTTCTAGGAACTTGCTTATGGCTGTTAAGTATTGGGATCCAGGTCTGCATGGCTCCAGACCAGAAAATCTCCTCGAGCAGCTGTTGAAAAGGAACCGGGGGAGGAGAGAAGCTGCTTCCGCTCTGACTCTTCCCTGAGGCCATCAAACTCAAAGCTTCTCTGTTACCCAGAGCCCATTCAGCTCCTAGCCTCTGTTCTAGGCTTCTTCCAGGTCTTTTAGGTCTGATTTATTCTCTTGAGATAACATTTGAAGAAACAAAAACATCTTACAGTCCCTGGATAGGAAAAATCTTCCACTCATGGGATTGTTAGGATTGTATAAAAACCTACCAATATATGTTCGTTTGTAAATAGCATGTTCTTTTTGTTCTGTAATTCCAACTTGGACAGATTTCTCCCTGGCACCACAGGATATCGTGGTTTCGTACATTCCTCACCGTTTCTTCGTGGTTGGTTTCCAGAAGAGCTAAGGAGCCTCTACAAAGGATGTAGGTATCACTGGGAGAGATGAGAAGTGGTTGTGCTAACACTCCCCTGCTTCCTGAGGATGCTGCTGGAGGGTGGCAGGGTGCTGTTAGTAGTGATTACACTTTTCCTGAGGTATTATGTCATTCCGGTTGAGTTGAATGTAGTGGCACCACTCACACATGACAGACAAAGGTTGACAGTCATAAAGTCCTACTGCCCATCCCTCTCCCCCTGTCCTCCCCCCTTCCCGGGCACCCTGTGCCTGAAGAAGAGGCCCAAGTACTCAACATTCTACAGAGTGTACAGGATAGAGTTTGAATCCCAACCATGTATTATTATTCATTAAGTTTTGTTAGAGTTGCCTCCCCAAAGCCCCTTTTATTCTACAAAATGAAAACAGCAACTGTGACTTCTCATAGAATTTTGGGAGGACTAGATGAACTCTTGTGTTTCATTTGGACCTACCTGCCTGCACTAAGAGTATTAATAAGTGGGACTCATGTTAACAAGTGTCATAACTATAAGAATGAACACTTGCATGATTTGCGTGCTCATTTGCTCATTCTGCTCCACTAGGCTAAATTCTGTGACTTCAGGTTTCCTATTTCATGTATCTGTCTATCACTGTGATCTAATGTGGCCAATAGCATTCAGTGTGGGCTCAAAAGATATATGCTAAACATGGATTCTCAGGTGTTTGACCTTTAGGATGCAGTGTCTGATAATATAAGGAACACTGGACTGGAAGTCAGAAGACTTGGACTTTGATCATAGCTTTGTCATGAGTCAGTCCCTGAGCTGGGAGAGTCCAAAAGGTTTGGGAAAAGCATTTTTCTTCTCATGATCTCAAATGTTTTCATACATAAAGTGAAAATGCTCACTTAGAAATTTAGAGACACAAATGAAAATTCACATTTCAGCATATCAAAATCAATGTGTTTCTAATCATACTAGATCCTGGACTTCATTCTAGACCAATAGAATAGGATCTGAATAGTAACAGCAGAGCTGAGATTAGTTTTCCTTTAGGAATTGCACCAGTTTTGAGTACAATGGGATTCAATGATCAAATTCTCTTAAATTTTTTCATTCTATGAATCTAGATTGTCACATTCACTTTTTAAAAAATTTTCTTAACAATCATTTACTAAAGGGAGTAAAAAACATCAAATTAACAATCTTCATAGTGGTTTTAAGCAAGATCCTCTCGCTCTTTTCTAGAAAACAAGCATAAAAGGGACATCAAGTATAGAAACCCCAGCTGAGTGAATTTGTTGGGGTCAATACATTTAGAACTCTTGCTGCAATGCTTGAATATTAGGACTTTGGCTCCTAAGTTCTGCCGATGTCAAGAACTTGTGCTTAGAGAGAATATATGTTACTAAATCGTTCATAGTACTAACATACCTTGGAGATAAAAGGTTCAGATCCAGGCCACTGCATTAAGCAGGTATCATAGTAAAGTGAGTAGCATGATTTTTTTGGTTTCCTGGTGCATGTTAAAGTCAGGTTTACGTTATACTATAGTCTATTCGATGTGAAATAGTATTATATCTTTAAAACAATAGATATACCTTCATTTAAAAATATTTCATTGCTACACAATGCCAACCATCATGTGAGCATTTAGCAAATTGAAACTTTTTCTGGTGGAGCATCCTCTCGATGCCGATGACTGATGACTGATCAGGATGGTGGGTGCTGAAGGTTGGAGTGGCTGTGACAGTTTCTTAAAATAAGACAACAATGAAGTTTGCCACATCTATTGATTCTTCCTTTCGTGACTTCTTTCTCCATAGCATGCAATGCTGTGTGATAGCACTTTGTCTACACTATAAATGCTCTCAGAATTGAGGTCAGTGCTCTCAAACCCTGCCACTGCTTTATCAACTAAGTTTATGTAATATTCTAAGTCCTTTGTTGTCATTTCAACAGTCTGCATGGCATTATTCATGGGGAGTGTATTCCATCTCAAAAAACTACTTTCTTTGCTCGACCATAAGAAGCAAGTTTTTATCACGAGACTGCAGCAATTCAGTTACATCTTAAGGCTCCACTTTTAGTTCTCTTGCTGTTTTCACTGCATCTGCACTGATGTCTTGGAGCCCCTCAAAATCATCCATGAGGGTTGAAATCAACTTCGTCCAAATTCCTGTTAATGTTGATATTTGGACCTCTTTCCATGACTCCAAATGTTCTTAATGGCATCTAGAATGGTGAATCATTTCCAGAAGATTTGTTTTCTTTTTTAAAAATATTTTAATGTTTATTTTTGAATGAGAGAGAAAGTGGGGGAGGTGGAGAGAGAGACACAGAATCTGAAGCAGGCTTCGGTCTCTGAGCTGTCAGCACAGAGCTTGATGTGGGACTCAAACCCACAAACCTCAAGCTATGAACTGAGCCAAAGTTGGAGGCTTCACTGATTAAGCCACCCAGGTGACTCCAGGAGACTTTCAATTTACTTTGCCTGGCCCAACAGAGGAATCACTGTCTATGTCAGGGATGGCCTTATGAAATGTATTTCTTGCATAACAGTACTTGAAAGTTGAAATTGCTCCTTGATGCATGGGCTACAGAATGGATGTTGTGTTCACAGGCATGAAAACAACATAAATCCCTTGTACATCTCCATTGGAGCTCTTGAGTGACCAGATGCATGGTCCATGGGCAGTCGTATTTTGAAAGGGATCTTTTCCTTTGATCAGTAGGTTCAACAGTGGGCTTAAAATATTCAGTAAGCCATGTTGTAAACAGATGTGCTGTCATCTAGGCTTTGTTTTTTTCCATTATAAAGCACAAGCAGAAGATAGTTAGCATACATTCTCGAGGGCCCTGGACTTTTGGAATGGGAAATGAGCATTGGTTTCAATGGCATTAGCCCCTACCATGAGAGTCAGCTTGCCCTTTGAAGGTTTGAAGCCAGATGTGGACTTCTCCTCTCTAGCCATGCAAGTTGTAGATGGCATCTTTTTCCAATAGAAGGCTGTTTCATACACATTGAAAATTGTTGTTTAGTGTAGCCACCTTCATGAATGATTGTAGCTAGATCTTCTGGATAACTTTCTGCAGCTTCTACATTAGCACTTGCTGTCTCAGCTTACACTTTTATGTTATGGAGATGGCTTCTTTCCTTAAACCCAACCTTTGTTGACTTCCAACTATCCTTCTGTAGCTTCCTTACCTCTCTAAGCCTTCACAGAATTGAAGAGAGTTAGGCTTTTGCCCTAGATTAGGCTTTGGTTTAAGGGAATATTGTGGCTAATTTGGTCTATCCAGACCACTAAAACTTCCTCCATATCAGTAATAAGGCTATTTCGCTTTCTTTTCACTTGTGTATTCATTGAAGTAGCAGTTTTAGTTTCCTTCAATAAGCTTTCTTTTGCATCCACAATGTGGCTAATTCTTTGGTGCAAGAGGCCCAGCTCTTCACCTGTCTTGTCCTCCAACATGTCCCCTCACTAAACTTAATCATTTCTAGCTTTTGATTTACAGTGAGAGACATGTGACTCTTTCACTTGAACAGTTAGAGCCCATTGTAGAGTTATTAACTGGCTTAATTTAAATATTGTGTCTCAAGGAGGCTGGAAAAGAGGGAGAGAGATGGGAGAATGACCCCTCAGTGCAGCAGAGCACACATAATATTTATCAATTAAGTTTACTGTCTCCTATGGACACAGTTTGTAGTGACTGAAAACAATTAGAGTGGTAACATCAAATATCACTGAAGGGGCCCCTGGGTGGCTCAGATAGTTAAGAATCCGACTTTGGCTCAGGTCATAATGTCATGGTCAACCATGAGTTCATGAGTTCGAGCCTCACTTCAGGCTCTGTGCTGACAGCATGGAGCCTGCTTCGGATTCTCTATCTTCCTCACTCTCTGCCTCTCTCTTACTATCGCAAAAATAAATAAGCATTAAAAAAAGAAAAAAAATTTTTTATATATATTTTTTATTTATTTCTAGGAGAGAGAGAGAGACAGCATGAACAGGGTAGGGTCAGAGAGAGAGGGAGACGCAGACTCTGAAATAGGCTCCAGGCTCTGAGCTGGCAGTCAGCACAGAGCCCGACGCGGGGCTCGAACCCGTGAACCGCGAGATCATGACCTAAGCGGAAGTCAGACGCTTAACCGACTAAGCCACCCAGGCGCCCCCAAAAAAGAAAATATTTTTTAAAAAAAGATCACTGAACACAGATCACCATAACAGACATAGTAATAATGAAGAAGTTTGAAATATTGTGAGAATTACCAAAATGTGATGTAGAGACATAAAGTAAGCAAATGAAATTTGAAAACCAGGGCCACAACCCTTCAATTTGTGAAAAACGCAATTATCTGTGAAGCACAATAAAATGTTGTATGCCTGTATTTGAGGAAATACGATGATTTTCATTACAATTGAAGACATTATAATTCTGTGCTATTTTAAGTAAAGCCCATTAGGAGTCCCTAGTAATTGAATTTTTCCATTGTAGTAACCTTTTAGATATATGACCTTCTACATTGAAGTTGGAAGTGATTAGTACAAGTGTTCTCAATTTCCTCTTAGCTCTGTTGTCTTAAAGGATTCTAAATTAATTTGTTAAATGTCATATCCCAAAGGGAAATATAAAGATTCTTCTTTTTGTGATTAGAATCTTAAACCACTCCTAAAATTGTTGATTGTTAACTGAAACATGGTTTCCAAAAATTACACATCTTGAGAAATCCTTCAAGGGTAGTTTTTCCTTCTTTGTTTTTCCTTTATTGGGTCCACAGTGTTTTAATCTCTCACACATGGCACTTCACAGCATCTAGATTGTTTTCACAAAAAATTTTTTAGTTTGATTTTCACAACATATCTGTTTCATAGGGCATATATTATTATGTAAAAAATTTATAGGGACTCCTTTTTCCTTTATTTGAGATTATTTAGAAAGGGGGAGGGGCAGGGAAGCAGAGAGATAAGAGAGGGAGAATTCCAAGCAGCCTCTGCACTGTCAGACCAGAATCTGACACGGGACTTGATCTCACAAATTGTGAGATCATGACCTGAGCTGAAATCAAGAGTTAGACACTTAACTGACTGAGCCACCCAGATACCCCTAATGTGTTTTAAAAAAAATTTTAATGGAAGATTCCATTTAAGTAGAGAGGAATTAAGTGATTTCTCCAAGGTCATGTGAGACCTATAAGCAAAACCTTAATTTGTTCTTTTCTACCTGTCATCTGTTTATTCTGCAAGAATTTATTGAGTACCTTCTGACCTACCACATACCAGAAACTGTGCTGTACATTTGGGATTCAGATATGAATAGGACCTTGGCCATGGAGAACTCCAGTCTAATGGAGACACACACATACACACACATGCATGCAAATACACTCACACACATATACGTGCATATATGTACACAAACATACAGTATAGAAAGTGCAACGGTAGATGTATGTACAAGGTATGCCTGTGGAATATGGAAACGAGTGATCAACTCCCCAGGGGGTTTGGGTTTAGTAAGAGAAAAAACTAGAGGATCTGTGGCAGCTTCAGATTTCAGTATAGATGCTGCTTAGGAGCTCTGCAGTTTGCACAGAAATAGATATTACATTGTTTGTCTTAAATATGTCAGGATAAAATTTACATGAGATCAAGGAAATGTCAATTATCTGTACTGCAGCATACACAGAATATGATGATGCCAGTAGGCATCTTTTGTCAATGTCACTGTCTAAGGATGACTCTCAGATTCTTTGTCTGAGTGACTGCTTGGACAGAAATGGCTTTCACTGAGATAGGGTAATACAGACTTTCTATGGGAGATAATCCAGCAGCAATCTCTCCATTATACAATATTGCCTCCACCCAACATGCTTTCCATTAGTAACAATCCACAACAGAAAGGCACTTCTCTGGAAGTAGTTAGGTCCATGAATGGACTAATTAGGCAGGCACTTGAGGTACAGTGGGTAGACACTTGATTACACCAATGGAGTCAGAAGGACTATGGGGACCATGTGCTTGTCAGATGAGTTTGAGCTAATACGAAAAACTTTTATTCAATTATCCTTCCCAAATTTTGATGTACTATCAGTAGTAATTAAGAATAACAATGAATAGTGGCAACTGGAGTATCAACAAAGCAGCACCTTAAGAATCTGCTTGTATTGTCCTTGGCAATGAAATGAGACACTGTAGTCTAGTCATGTCACTCATAAGGCTGTTGCCACTAAAGTGCTTCATTTAAGCAAAGGAAATACCATCAGGAAAATATAGAAGTGATATTTCTTAGTCTTAGAATAACTGCTATAGATAATTGACAATTTGCTTTAAAGGAAAAATCAGAGAATCTTAGAATTTCATCAGCATATATGCCTTTCATCGTTCTAATAGTACAAAAGAAAGGTCTAAATCAAATATTTATATGTACAAGTTGCCTAGTAAAATAACAGTATTAAAGTGAAATACATGAGTGCAGCAGCATGGCTTATGGAGGTATGAATTGTTGGGCTGAATTAAATAAGAATAGTCTGCCTTAATTCTTCTTCCTCTTTCCTTGGTTTAGCTATCTTTTTAGTGAGGTACATTTATTTCTTTAATTGTTCTACAAGATAAAGGAGATATTTGAAATGACTGGAAAAAGAAGTTCAGAGTTCATATTCAAGAGGTAGTAAAAAGTAGAGATAAAGAGCATCATACCTGGGGTTGCTGCTCAGTTTCTTGATCTCTAAAGTGGGGATAATAAGCATTCTGCCCAGTAGGTTGCTGTGATGACATGCTTGGAGACAGAAATGTTCGGCATGGTATCTGACTCACAAAAAGCACTCAGTAAATATCAGCTGCTATCATAAATTAGTGTTGTTTTTACAGATGAATAAATAGTAATCGCTGACTCTAATATAGTATTTATAAGATGCCAAATGCTATTCTCCGTGCTTTTCATGTAGTAGCCTATTGGCTTTTTCCAACAACCCTATGCAGTGGCACTACTATTATCCTGAAATATAGGTGATAAAACAGTGGCACAGAATGGTTAATAAAAACTGCCCCAAAAATATCTACCTGAGAATGGAGCCCAGTGGTCTTTGAGACTGTGCCTGACCACCATGTGATAACTGCCTCAAGATAAATTGTCAGTAATTCAGGTAACACAAATAATGATGCTATTTGACCAAGAGGAGGTATTCTTCATATTCTACAAATTCTAGGTAATGATGGTTCTTTTAAAAAATAGCAAAATAAGTCAAATATATGGGGTACTGATGGAGAAAGACCATAAGCACTCTTTGTGAGTGCTTCTAATAATTTTACCTCTTTGCCTTGCCTTCGTAATCACTAATGATTTGCTTTTCCCATCTTGAGAAATTATTGCCAAACTATTTGATAATTCTTTCCTTTTGCTGTTTTCACCAATAGTTTCTGTTCTATTTGCTTGCATTGGGAGCCCTTTAGCAACCTGCTGCTTCATTACAGAAAGATTTTATTTCTCCTATTGATCCCAGGCTTCTAAAGATGCTGTTCAAAAGCACCATGCAGTGATTGTGAGGCCAAGGCCACTACCCTGTTTATCCCTCCTTCCCACATACTGGTAACCAAACAGGAAGTCCCTCTCTAGGCCTCTACTTTTGGCTCCATCAATTCTTTGAACAGTGCTGGTATAGTTGCTTCCAAGAAGTCTTTATAAGCAGTGACAGTCTGAGAATTATAAATAACACAGGTTGAAAACACAGATGAACACAAGTTGCATGAAGCATGTCACAGTCCAGAAATTCACCATCTCAAAGCATGAATACTTTCTTTTGACTGACTACCACAGCTTTTGCTCCAACCAGATGGCAAGCTCAATATTTAGAAATAAGAAGCATTTTTTTTCCCTATCTGATTGTCTCCATTCCACCCAGAAAGACCAGAGTAAAATAGATGCTTATCAAAATATCTCCAATTCATCTGATCTATCAAAGCCAGGATGAAGTGTTCTGCCATGAATCTTCCAGACTAAAGATTCCGAGTCTGTAGTGTCTGATCATGACCTGACACTGCCGCAGAAAAATAAACAAGCCAACAAATAAACTTTTGGTTAGTGAGCTCCTAGAAGGATCTCCTGTATGCCTTAGATTTTATATATTAAAATCAGATGACCAGATTAAAACACTGGTTCTCAAGCCGCATTCCTGGGAGGTACTAGTACTTCAAGCTGAATCAACATGCTTCTCTTTACCCTAAATTAAATAATGCAGCCATTTCTCACTTGTCAGGGGAAAAAATATATGGGTAGAAGTTTTGCAATTTTAAGTTTTCTTCTGCAATCTATCCTTAAATTGCGGATGTCTGCTAGAAGGTTCTGGAGGAAGCAAACTGAGCAAATAGCAAACATCTATTAATAGAGAAACTAAGAAAGACTAGGAGATCATATTTTGATCTTTGGATTTCTTCATGCATATAAGTAATTATTACATGTGAAATATTCTTGCCTTCTGTGATTAAAACTGACCTTATCCATTCAATAGAAGTAAACCTCTGGCTGTCCTACTGTTAATGGCATAGTTTCTAGGTGCTCTGTCATCTGAGCATTTTTGAGCTGCTATCCTTTCCTTAGGAAAAAGTCACCTCTCAGGCCTGTTAGTACAAGTGTGCACATTGGCACAGCCTCTGGTCTCTGAAGAATTGCTATGTCGCGGGAGATGAGGGTGGACCCATCATCTGGGCCCTCAGACCTTCCCCAACTGAAACAGCTGCACTTTTCATCCTTTTTGTGGTTGGCCTGTTGCATTTCCATATAAGTGCTAATTTGATTTTAAAAAAACCTATTACTAGATGGGGCACTTGAGTGGCTCAGTCAGTTGAGTGTCCGACTTTGGCTCAGGTTGTGATCTCATAGTTCATGAGTTCGAGCCCTGCATCAGGCTTCCTGCTGTCAGTATAGAGCCTGCTTTGGATCCTCTGTCTCCCTCTCTCTGCCCCTCCCCTGTTCACACTGTCTTTTAAAAAAATAAACATTTTTTTTTAATGTTTTATTTATTTCTAGGAGAGAGAGAGAGAGAGACAGCGTGAGCAGGAGAGGGTCAGAGAGAGAGGGAGTCACAGACTGAAACAGGCTCCAGGCTCTGAGCTGGCAGTCAGCACAGAGCCCGATGCGGGGCTCGAACCCANCTGTTCTATTTGCTTGCATTGGGAGCCCTTTAGCAACCTGCTGCTTCATTACAGAAAGATTTTATTTCTCCTATTGATCCCAGGCTTCTAAAGATGCTGTTCAAAAGCACCATGCAGTGATTGTGAGGCCAAGGCCACTACCCTGTTTATCCCTCCTTCCCACATACTGGTAACCAAACAGGAAGTCCCTCTCTAGGCCTCTACTTTTGGCTCCATCAATTCTTTGAACAGTGCTGGTATAGTTGCTTCCAAGAAGTCTTTATAAGCAGTGACAGTCTGAGAATTATAAATAACACAGGTTGAAAACACAGATGAACACAAGTTGCATGAAGCATGTCACAGTCCAGAAATTCACCATCTCAAAGCATGAATACTTTCTTTTGACTGACTACCACAGCTTTTGCTCCAACCAGATGGCAAGCTCAATATTTAGAAATAAGAAGCATTTTTTTCCCTATCTGATTGTCTCCATTCCACCCAGAAAGACCAGAGTAAAATAGATGCTTATCAAAATATCTCCAATTCATCTGATCTATCAAAGCCAGGATGAAGTGTTCTGCCATGAATCTTCCAGACTAAAGATTCCGAGTCTGTAGTGTCTGATCATGACCTGACACTGCCGCAGAAAAATAAACAAGCCAACAAATAAACTTTTGGTTAGTGAGCTCCTAGAAGGATCTCCTGTATGCCTTAGATTTTATATATTAAAATCAGATGACCAGATTAAAACACTGGTTCTCAAGCCGCATTCCTGGGAGGTACTAGTACTTCAAGCTGAATCAACATGCTTCTCTTTACCCTAAATTAAATAATGCAGCCATTTCTCACTTGTCAGGGGAAAAAATATATGGGTAGAAGTTTTGCAATTTTAAGTTTTCTTCTGCAATCTATCCTTAAATTGCGGATGTCTGCTAGAAGGTTCTGGAGGAAGCAAACTGAGCAAATAGCAAACATCTATTAATAGAGAAACTAAGAAAGACTAGGAGATCATATTTTGATCTTTGGATTTCTTCATGCATATAAGTAATTATTACATGTGAAATATTCTTGCCTTCTGTGATTAAAACTGACCTTATCCATTCAATAGAAGTAAACCTCTGGCTGTCCTACTGTTAATGGCATAGTTTCTAGGTGCTCTGTCATCTGAGCATTTTTGAGCTGCTATCCTTTCCTTAGGAAAAAGTCACCTCTCAGGCCTGTTAGTACAAGTGTGCACATTGGCACAGCCTCTGGTCTCTGAAGAATTGCTATGTCGCGGGAGATGAGGGTGGACCCATCATCTGGGCCCTCAGACCTTCCCCAACTGAAACAGCTGCACTTTTCATCCTTTTTGTGGTTGGCCTGTTGCATTTCCATATAAGTGCTAATTTGATTTTAAAAAAACCTATTACTAGATGGGGCACTTGAGTGGCTCAGTCAGTTGAGTGTCCGACTTTGGCTCAGGTTGTGATCTCATAGTTCATGAGTTCGAGCCCTGCATCAGGCTTCCTGCTGTCAGTATAGAGCCTGCTTTGGATCCTCTGTCTCCCTCTCTCTGCCCCTCCCCTGTTCACACTGTCTTTTAAAAAAATAAACATTTTTTTTAATGTTTTATTTATTTCTAGGAGAGAGAGAGAGAGAGACAGCGTGAGCAGGAGAGGGTCAGAGAGAGAGGGAGTCACAGACTGAAACAGGCTCCAGGCTCTGAGCTGGCAGTCAGCACAGAGCCCGATGCGGGGCTCGAACCCACGAACCGTGAGATCATGACCTAAGCGAAAGTCGGACACTTAACCGACTAAGCCACCCAGACGCCCACCCCCCCAAATAAACATTTTTAAAAACCTATTACTAAAATGTTGAGAACCAGTGCCCTAGACAGTGTGTAAGATAACTCAGAGCTTGAAAAGTCTTTGTGCTAGTGAAACTTCCTGGTGGCCAAACTATATTCTAGAGTATGACAAACTACCACCCACATCCCATCCCAACACGCCTGACTTAATTGTGGAGTGAGGTGCTCAACACACCAAACTCAGATGAGCTTTGCTTAAAACTGGGAGAGTAACCATGGTAGAACTAAGGCACGTTCCATTTAGGATCTTTTGCCAAACTATTTCTCTTTAGCTCATGTCCAAAACCAAGGACAATGCCAGAAGTCATGCAGCTGTTGGGGACAGAGCCTCATTTGAGCTCTGACTCTCAGAGTCCCAGTTCTTTTCATGTAGCCTCAATCTTTTTTTTTCTCCCCCAAATTTTGAGGATCTGTGTTCTCTTTCCTCCTTACAGATTTCTAACCTCGTGTGTATGAGTTATGGTGGTCATGGCAGTATTCACCCAGGCCACTCTACAAAGGGAATGGGATGAATACAGAAGCAGTCTCCATCTCCATTATTTGTGATAACTAGTCAATCACCAAACCCTGACTGTTAGGTGTCCCAATTATTTTTTCATCCGATATATCATCTCTATACCTTCTATCGCTAGAAAAACATGTTTCACTTGGATCATTCTAAGATGTTTCCCTATCTTCTTATTAGTAGCCTTTAGGTCTTTCTTCCTCACCAGAAGGAACGTAAACAGGTTGTGGTTATATCACTCTCTGTTATAAAACCACAGTTAGGTTCCTTAACTGGGTGTACAAGGACCCTGTTCATTGTTGTGGTTTTACCTCTTGATATATGATCTTGTAAACTGTACACAGCTGTGCAGATGCTATTTCTCCTTCCTGATAGACATGCCTCACAACTTACAACACCCCCCACCACTAGTTTCTTAAGTCAGTCTTCCTCATTTTTCATATCTTAGTTTTAACCATGACTTTTGTCCAGGAAGCCCTCCCTGACTATCAATCAAAAGACTGGACTACATGTCCTCCTATGGCTCCCCAAACCATCTCCATCATGACCATGAACACATTGGATTTTAATTGCCTTTCCTATTAAAACTCCCCAATGAGGCTATAAACCCCTTGAGGACAGGGACTGTTTATCTTGTGCATTCACTTCTCTCCTGCCTGCCCATCCACATGTTAGGCCTAAACATTGCCTGACATAAAATGTGTGTTCAGAAAGTATTGGTCAATGAATGCTCCTTAGTTCAAATATCCCACGGCCTCAAAGATCACATGTAAAAGAAGTATTATTCTTCTCCTTGATTGAAGCAGATACTAATACATGTCTATACCTCCCTGTTCTCCCCTACCTCCCTCAAGACAAAGTCAGGCTCATTAATTTAGAAGCCTACCAGTGATCTATGTCTTCCTAAGGAACATTAATGGCTCATTAGTGAAAGAAAGCAGTAGTATTGGTGTTCAAGTAAGAAAATATTAGAATGGGGAATGGCATCCCTATACAACATTCATAAACGTTGAGAGCACTCTGCTTCACTTGGTCCCATTAAAAGATCAGTGAAACCTGATTATGTGCAGCCAGAGACTCTGTTTTCATCTAAAAACATGATGCAGATAGTCATTTCAAAATACACACTGAGACTTGAATATTTGTTCAGTTAGTTTAAGAAAACTCTGCTGTTGAAATTCCAGAAAATGTAAATGTAGAAAGATTGATACATGAAAAGCCCAATTCGTTAAAAGTGACCTTTAAGAATGTGTTGCAAGACTTAGCTGCAGGATTGTTATGTCGTACACAGGATAGGTGCTATAAAAATAACTCTAGAAGAGATTTTTAAAATTCACCTTTTCCATCCAAGGCCTGAGATTAGTCAAACATAAGGCTATGACATTATCCTCATGAGAGAATGAAAAGGCAGCTTAATGCACTCTTCAATGAAAAACAAATTCAATTAAAAGAACATATAAAACAGTAGGAAACTGCCACGATGAATATTATTCCAGCTAGGCAAATTCAACAAAACAAATTTTTTGAGTCAGTCACACTTGGGGAAAAAAAAAACAAAACTAAACTTGAAACAGTATCCATAATTTACATCATCACCATCTCATCCTACCTACAGTGGTAATGGCTGAGCTAGTCATTCTGCTAGTCATTTCATTGAATGTCAAAACTAGCTTGCATTGTAGTAACTGTCACCCCCAAGTCACTATGTGACTTTCCTGGTATCTCACCGATATTAAGGGTTGGGGCTGGGATTCGAAATCCATCCTGCCTGACTCCAGATCATCCCAGTGGCCAAAACTGCGCTATACGTGTACCCTCTCTGTCAACAGGAGCCTGTTGCTACGTGGTCATTCTGGATTTTCTTCCATTTTTTTAAGACTGTTTGCTTAGCATTTTTTTAAATGTTTATTTATTTCTGAGACAGAAAAAGAGACAGACAGCGTGAGCAGGGGAGGATCAGAGAGAGAGAGGGAGACACAGAATCTGAAACAGGCTCCAGGCTCTGAGCTGTCAGCACAGAGCCCGATGCAGGGCCTGAACCCACAAACTGTGAGATCATGACCCAAGCCGAAGTCGGACCCGAAACCAACTGAGCCACCCAGGCGCCCCGGCATTTTGTTTTTAAGTCATAATTTGTTACTTTAAGTCAGATGCTGGGCCTACACAAAAACATCATTATATGAAAATGAAGGGATAATAATTTGTATGAAAATAGACTGGAATAGGAAAAATGATGCCTTAACCATCCACAGCAAGCTTTGGGAAGTAGCATGTTCCCCTAAAAGTATACTTGAGCTCAAATACATCACTACAAGAGCTGACATCATTATGGACCCCTCACATTCAGGAAGACTGGTGTTCTCACTCTGCTACTTGATATCTCTGTGACTTGAGGAGACTATCTAAATAAATTTAAACCCCTATTTCTCATCTGTGAAATGGGACTAACACTGCCTATCTTCTTGGATTATTGACAAGACTAAATGAGATAACATACATAAATTGTTAGTGTAGTGGAAATGAGTAAGTGCTCAAGAAATTTTGACAATTATTATTACAGTCTTACTGAATTAATTCCCCAATAATTATTTATAGGAATTGCCATAATTACAGAATAAGTATCTTATTATGTGGGAAATTTCTATAATTCTTTAGCCTTTTCAAATATATAACTGTTTCAGGGGCGCCTAGGTGGCTTAGTCGGTTAAGCGTCCGACTTTCGCTTAGGTCATGATCTCGCGGTTCGTGGGTTCGAGCCCCGCGTCGGGCTCTGTGCTGACAGTTAGCTCAGAGCCTGGAGCCTGTTTCAGTCTGTGACTCCCTCTCTCTCTGGCCCTCCCCTGCTCACGCTGTCTCTCTCCTAGAAATAAATAAAAAAAACATTAAAAAAAAAAAACAACACAAATATATAACTGTTTCTAGCAGTGCCTGGGTGGCCCGGTTCGTTGAGTGTCTGACTCTTGGTTTCAGCTCAGGTCATGATTTCACTGTTTCATGAGTTCGATCCCTGCATTGGGCTCTGAGCCAGTGACATGGAGCCTGCTTGGGATTCTCTTTCTCTCAGCCCCTCCCCCACTCAAGCTGTCTTTGTCTCTCTCATATAATAAATAAATAAACTTTTAAAAAAATCTTTGAACATATAATTGTTTCTTTACTGTTCCACGTAACATAAAAATTGATGGTTTATTCCATGAGTTCAAAAGTCAGAAATAGATGGTGTGCATTTCACTGTGTTCCATGTATCAAATAGGAGAAGACTGCTGGCTTTCAATTTGGAGCAGCAAGTTCTGATTGTGAAGCTTATTTTTGATTGTGTTTTTATCTCTTTGCCTCTGAGGTCAATACCTTCACTCAAAATATGCTGCTACAAACTTGACCATTGCAAGCAAAATTGGTTTGTCTGTTGCTATTATTCCAGGCTCTTGGCATTCTTGTCAGGCTTATGCCTGCAGCCCAGTAAATGGTTTTCATGCTCCCGACTCCACTCAACAAAATCCATCCTCCCCATTGTGGTCAGAGTGATTTCTGTAGACTGCAAGTCTGATCATGAAATCCTTCTTGCTTAGCATTGTCTAATGGTACTTCATACATCACATAACAAGGCCCTTCATAGCCTGGCTCCTCTTAGCCAATCAGCTTACACCTCACTCTCCTCTCTTATTGCTCATTGTGCAAACACACTCAGGTACATAGCAGGCAGTTTCCCATTTCCCTGCTTTTGTCTGTGCTGTTCCTTTTGCTGGTCTTTCTCTTTCCCTCACCTCTTTCACTGGTGATTTCTGGTTCCTGTCTTAAGACTCACCTCAAATACTACATCTCTGTCTTCCTTTTCTGGTCCTGTAGCCTCATGCCACATGGAGTTAAGTGTGTGTGTTTGCATGCCTCATAATATGTTGTGTCTATTTTATTCTAGCTCTAATGTATTTACTGTACAACTTTGATGTCGCTCATTGTGTGTCAGGCACTATTCTAAGCCCTTTACAAATATTAACTCCTTTAATCTTCAGGGCCACTCTGGGCAGTGGGTGTTGCATTTTTATCTTCATGTTACACATGAAGAAACTCATGCACAGAGAAATTAAGTAATATAGATAGTGAGTGGTGGAGCCTGCATTCAGATTCAGCAGTGAGCCACCTGCGCATACATGCTCAGCTTATGCATCATGCTCTGAACCATTTTGCTAACCAACTGTCCCACACTAGTATTGGGAGGACTCTTTCTGGTTCCTATTTCAATGTGTCTTTTTCTTATCAAGTACATACTTGCCATATGTAGATGCTGTATATATAGATACATTCATCATTCAGTGCTATCCCTGCATCATTCCATTGGTTTTTCATGCTTTCCAGACTATTGTCTCCTTGGATCACAAGGCCAACATTTATTTTGTGGAATGCTGGGCATCAGAACAGATCTTCTAAAATCCCCCACTCGGCCACTCATGCTCTTCATCCATTCTCAGAGTTTCCACAATTGTTCCTAGGTCAGAAGAAACAAAAAAGGTTCTTTCCTTTAGTACCCCTGGTCACTGGAGCTGAGTAGTTGCTCAGTAGGTGCTCAAAAAAAAAAAAAAAAAAAAGTCAGAATTCTAGGATTGGGCCAACTAGACTAAAGGCCCAGGAGCTTATTATTTTCACTTGTTTAATCCTCAAGAGGATGGCTCAAGCTAAGCAATCTAGAACAGAAGCAACATGATGAGTTCAGAGCATGAGTCTTGCAGTCAGACTTGGGTTCTTATAGACCTTTGGCCACTGACAAGCTGGGTGGCCTTGGGCACATTCTTTAGCTCCAAACCTTCGTTTTCTCTTCTGAAGTACAAAGATGTGTTTCTTCCAGGTGTCCCAGTTTGTTGGCATGTAATCGCTCATAATATTCTCTTATTATTGTTTGTATTTGAGGTGTTGGTTGTAATCTATCCTCTTTCATTTGTGATTTTATTTATTTTGGTTCTTTCCTTTTTCTTTTTGATAAAAATGGCTAGGGGTTTTTAAATTTTGTTAATTCTTTCATACCAACTCCTGGTTTCTATGCTAAGCAAAATAAGTCAGTCAGAGAAAGACAAATATATGATTTCACTCATATGTGGAATTTAAAAAACAAAACAGATGAATGTAGGGGAAAGGAAGCAAAAATAAGAGAAAAACAGAGAGGGAGACAAACCATAAGAGACTCTTAAATACAGAGAACAGACTGAGTGTTGCTAGTAGGGTGTTAGGTAGGGGGATGGGCTAAATGGGTGATGGGCATGAAGGAGGACACTTGTTGGGATGAGCACTGGGTGTTATATGTAAGTGACAAATTACTGAACTCCATTCCTGAAATCATTATTACACTATATGTTAACTAACTTGGACTTAAATTCTAGAAAATAAAGACAAAAATACAATACAATAAAATAAAAAAAAATACATAGATAATGTATCTTCCACACCAAAGTGTTTGCTAGAATTTAATAAAATATTGTATTTCTACCTTAGTTCTACCCAGCAAATAGTAAACACTCAAGGGATAATGACATGTTATATCAAATAGAAACATCACATGAGTAGAATACTCATGTCACCATGACCCAAGCATGTCACCAAGACATGCTACCCTTTTAGTCAAGCTCCATGATCCTAATCAGAAGCTATTTGATGGATGTTGTGGAAACCAGAGAAGGGACAGGTGTTTCAGCCTTGATTATGAGTGACATCAGGAAATATTTTGTTATTTATTCAATCATTCATTAAACAGATGTTAATTAGACAACTACTATGGGTCAAACACCATTCTAGGTGCAGAGGATACACTAGTTAAAGAGAAGGATAGAGTCCCTGCCCTCAACTTGTTCACTGTCTTATAGGAGATACAGATAAGAAACAAGTGAACAAGCAAATCAATGTAAGATAACAGCTTTTGACGCATGCTACAAAGAAAACGAACTGAGTGCACTGATGGAGAATAACTGGGTAGAGGTTGAAGTAGTATCTTAGCTGTCTCTCCCAGATGCAAATCCTGAGATGAGATTTTCTGTCAGTGTGATTTATTAGAAAATGCTACCAGAGAAAAATTGTAGGAAAGTGGGGATAGGACAAGCAAAGGAAGGGGAGGGCACACAAGAATGCAATATCAAGCAAAGACTCAGAAGACCACTTTGGCTCAGCCCTGCAGGAGAGTTCTGAAGGAACTGTATTTCAGCTTCAGAGTTGGGTCCATCATGAACTGAGGGAGCTGGAGCATTTTAACTCTTCCTCCACCTGACATTGGTCAGGGTTGCATTCCAGGGTAGAGAGGAATAGAAATCAACAGACACTTCTAGCTCTCCAAATGGTCACTGAAGTTCATCTGCTGACAAAGATACACATAGCTGACCGTTGGGACTGAAAGCTCAGTGACAGTTCATGTGCAAGAAGACACAAGGGTGACCCAAAGAGAAAGTACCAGAAGTGCCTGCTATGAGGAGTGTCATCTGGTGAGGTGATGCTAACCAAGACCTGAACAATGAGAAGTATCAGCCTTGTGAAGAAGAGGGACGCATTTTCCAGAAGAAGGAAGTGTTCATGGGAAGGCATTGAGATAGAAAGAAACGTCGTGTGTTTAAGGAATTGAAAGGATCTGTATGTTGGCAGCGTGATAAGAGAGATGAAGAATGTTACAAGACTACAGAAGTGTGCAGGGGCCTGAAATTTTTAGGCTACACAGAAGGACTAGGATTTATTCTGACTGCACTGAGTTTCCATCTGAAGGTTTCCAGCCTTGGAGTCACATTATGTTATTCAGGATTTATAGACACCTCGCTGACTGTTATGTAGAATATAGATTGGAGCAGGGGAGGAAGAGCAGGAAGTTTATTGTTGTATTGTGTTTATTGTTGTAAAGTGAGGGAGAGAGTAGCATCCACAGAGTGGGGTCGGAAGAGTAAAAACTAAAGGGATAGATGGAGGTAGCATACATTATGGAAGTAAAGCCAGGAAGTCTTGCTGATGAGTTGGGTGTGTGGGTGAAAGAATGGAAGTTGTTGAACATAATTCTCAGTGTTTCTGGGTATAGTAACTGGGAAGTTGGGGCAGCCACTTACTGATACTAGAAAGAATAAAACCAGAAATGCAAGACAGATGAGGATAATGCTAAATGTCCAGTCATCAGGATAACATTCCCTTGGATAGAAATAGAAGCAGGGGTTTTGTTTGTTTGTTTGTTTGTTTGTTGTTTGTCAGACAAAACCAGGGCAGCTGACACCAAGGGTGACAGCCAAGACAAGTTGCAGAGAGCTGAGGCTGAAAGATAGAAAGACCAAATGCCTTATCTGTTTACATCGGTCCCTCCCCCTGTCTGTAAGACCCTTTACAGAATGGACTGCTTTTCTTCTTTTCTATATCTATCATGCTCAAAATGGGCCTGCTATGTAATAGGATCTGAACACATGTTCACTGAAATAACAAGAGCTCCAACATCAAAACTTGTCACCAGAGGCAGAAAATGAGATGGAGAGGTGGGAGGGGTAGAAGATTAGAGGTGGGATTAAATGGTATTAGAATTTGAGATTGCCATCAACTATAATGGAAGAACTGGGGTATGTCTGTGATTAGACTTTAAACCAGGAAACTGAAGGCATTTTTCTTCTTCCAGCCATGTGTATTTACACTCACATAGTCCAACAGAGCATCTATAAAATTAATATAGACCCATTCATTTGACCAAATGAACTAAATGAGTCTTCTCATTGACTGTCCCATTGGCTCTGATGATGATAGGCATTTAGCAGTGCAGTGGTAACTACTTTAAGGAAGGAGTCAAAATGAAGTTAGTATCACAGAATTTTGGAATCTAACAGTTCTGGATTCAAATCTTGACTTAACTGCTAAACTGAGTGTAATTTGGGAGGTTATTTAAACCCACTGAGCTATAGTTTGACCACTACTAAAGTAAGAACGATAGTATCTCCCTCAGGGCTGGATAAATGTTACCATCCATCTTAAAGCATGGCTATGTAGCTGGAACATAGCAGGCACTCAAAAACTACTCGCTATTACTATTATGATCACTGTCAGCATCATTAATGATGCAGTAGATTGCTGAATGAATATCCTGAATGACTGTAACTAAAGAATAAAATAACACTCCTTTTTTGGTTTTAAATGTCTATTAGGATAAAACCCAAACAATTGTGTCTAGAGTTTTGTAAGTGAAGTCAGACTGCATTTTGAGAGCACATTGAAATTTCTGTAGCTTTATGCAAATATAGAAATGTTTCATTATCATCATGCATCTGATAGGCTAAAAGCATTCCAGTAGAAGAAGGGATGTGTCTTAGGTTTAAAATAGAGACAGATAACATTGGCAAGAAGTGATTGCAGCGTGAAGGACATGCTGCCAGGTTTTTTGTTGTTGGGTGTTTTTTTTTTTCATTTCTTAGATAATTTAAAACAAAATCAAAATACAGAAGCATTGAAACACATCCGAATTCACAATTAATTGACAGTAAAAGAAAGGTAAAGGCATCAAGAATTAAGAACACTGTATCAACTGTCTTCAAGAGATAGGAAGAACGTGATCATTAATAGCATCAGAATTTAATTTATGCCTCTTCTCCAAAATTTCCATGCTTCTGCATCGTGGGTCTGGATAATGTTACCAAATATGATGAGCTGGCTAGTGGGTCTCCAATTAAAGAAAAGCTCAGGCTGATATATTATTCTTGTTTATTTCTCTCTCCCTCTCTCTTTTTCTTTCTTTTTCCTTTTTGCCAAGGCGAGTCTGCATTTTCTCAGAACCTGCAGTCTGCAGTTTCTGTTTCAGCAATTACTAATTCAGTCAATGAATATTTATTGAGCTTCTATTATATACTAGATAGTACCTGAGTGTTATGAGGAAAACTCAAGACTGAGCTTTATTCATCCCATATTTACCAACAGTGAATTTTTGTTTCAGATCTGCCTAAACCTGTAATGTGGACATCAATTAATCACTCAATGGGACACGCCTAAATATGTTCATATGTGGCATGGGATTAGAACTCCCATCTTTACTGTTTCATGGCTCATCTATAGCTGAAATTAAATGACAGAAGAGAAAGTATTTTGAAATGCTACAGTTATGCTTGGGAGGTTGTGTTGTTACCATTGCCATATAAATTTTAAAAAGGAAAACATTGGATTCTGGACAAACTAATTCAAGGCTGATGAATAAAGGAAGAATTGGTGAGAGCTGAGAAATAGAGAAGTTTGATAGTTTGAACAGTCACCCAAACCCTTTGCTGAATATTCAACTCTTTCTGATGACTGTAACTGACAGTGTTTTAGACCAATAGTTCTCCAATTTGAGTGTGCACAATACTCATGAGGAAGGCTTGTTAAAACACAGATCACTGGAGTTGGTCTAGGGTGGAGCCAGGAGCTTGTATTTCTAATAATTTCAGGATAAGCTGATATTTCTGGGCAGGGAAACAAGCTTGGGGAAGTTAAGGAGCTCCTACTCTTGCTGAGCTTACATACCAAGTGAGAAGACAAAGGTTGTGTGAATGAAAAGAAAGAAGGAAGGAAGGAAGGAAGGAAGGAAGGAAGGAAAGAAAGAAAGAAAGAAAGAAAGAAAGAAAGAAAGAAAGAAAGAAAGAAAGAAAGAAAGAAAGAAAGAAAGAAAGAAAGAAAGGAGGGAAGGAAGGAAGGAAGGAAGGAAGGAAGGAAGGAAGGAAGGAAGGAAGAGAGATGAAGGGAAGGAGAGAGGAAGGAAGAAAGGAAGGTAGAGAGGGAGGGGGGGAGGATGGGAGAAAGAAAGAAAGAAAAGAAGGAGTTCTAGCCTGAAGCTCCGTATACCTGTAACTGTTCACTTTCTAAGAGGTGTCTCAGATCTAACATACCCAAGATGGAATGTTTTCCACCCAAAAACTTGTTTTTCTGGTCTTTCCCACAACAGCTGATGACACACGCTCAATCCAGATGCTCAAGTCAAAAACTTTAGAGTTTATCTCAGCACCCACACCCAAGCCATTTATTCATTTATTCAACAAATATTTACTTATTTAGCATCCACTGTATGTCAGAGACTGTTCTAGATACTGGGGGATAGAGCAGTGACCAAAATTAAGGGTCCAGTGCTCAAAGAGCTTAAATTCTGGCATGTAAAATATAAAACACTAAGTAAATAAATATGTATATGGCATATTGTAACCAAGGTATGAGCATTTACACCATCTTCACTGACACCACCCCAGTTTTAGCCATCACCTTGTGTCTGGTCTACTGAGATGGACTCTTATCTAGTCCTCCTGCTTCTGCTGTTCCCCAAGCACAATCCATTATTCACACAGTTTTTAGACGATCCTTTAAAGTATCTGTCAGAGGGGCGCCTGGGTGGCTTAGTCGGTTAAGCGTCCGACTTTCGCTTGGGTCATGATCTCGCGGTTCGTGGGTTCGAGCCCCGCGTCGGGCTCTGTGCTGACTGCCAGCTCAGAGCCTGGAGCCAATTTCAGAGTTTGTGTCTCCCTCTCTCTCTGACCCTCCCCTGCTCACACTGTCTCTCTCTCTCTCCTAGAAATAAATAAAAAATATTAAAAAAAAATAAAGTATCTATCAGATTATGGCATTGTCCAACCTACACCCTCTTGGTGACTTTCCTTTCCATTTAGTGTTACATCCAGATTCCATAATTAGGAGGGCAAACAAGACTTCTCCAAATTCTCTTACTTGTCTTATCTCTTCCTCACTCAAAAGGCTCCTGTGGTCTTCTTTCTGCCCTTCTGAATGCTAATTTCATTCAGGCCTCAGGGCCTTTGCACTTGCAGTTCTTTCTTCATGTAAGACTTTTCCTACATATCTGATTCTCATTGTCATCATTGAAGTCTTAGACCACTAGTTTCTGACCCCACTTCTAGCACACCTCACTGCCATAACTCTGTCTCATCACTTGTTTTTTCTCTCATGGCATTTACTGCTCTCTGACATTATTTTGCTGGCCCAGGGGTTGAAAATGTAGGCTTCATGAGGACAGTGACTTATTCACATTTGTTCATTGTTATGTCTTCAGTGACTAGGTAAATGCTTGGCAAGTCATAGGTACTTAATGACAATTAATTGAATAAATGAGTGAAAGAATGAATAAAACACTATGATTAATTGTCACAATGTCTCTTCAGATCACTTTGAAGTTCTTTAATGTCAATGACTGTGTCTTTTATCTTTATGCCCCTGCTTGACACAGCACTTTGCATACAGCAGATACCTGATGTGTTGAATGAATACATAGATATTTAACTTCCTTGAACCTCTGCAACAACGCTCTGAGTTAGATGATATTTTCCTATTTTAAAGGTAAAGATTCAGAGGCTCAAAAAAGTTGAAGTGACTTTCTTAAGCAGAGGCAAAGAATAAGAAAAAAAACAAAACAAGTAGATCATCCCAGAGGCTGAGGGAGGGGAGAGTTTAAGAAGATTAAATGTCAGAGGACCAGATGCTGAGGAGGAACTGAACATTGACAAATGGATTTGGCCTGAGGACGGATTTTGATAACTTTGAAGAGGATAGTGGAGCTGAGGGAAGTGGTATGAGAAAAGAAAGAGTGTGGGTATAAGAGATTATTTAAGAACACAGACAAAATTCTTTTTAAACTCAGATGTTATTATTACTTGGGTATGCGGGTGGAATGTAAACATATTTGAGCAAAGGTGAAATTATTGCTAGCAGAGAGGGGGAAAGTCCAGGTTGGGGGCATGAGTTTAAGAGTGAGGGTGCCAGGCAGTGAAAAAGGTGAGAAGTATGGGGATCCCAGAAAGGCTGTCTCTCCCTCTATACTTGTGGGAAAGTGGGGCAGAGGCAGAAGCCAGTACATAATGCAAAGTACACACAGCAGTAGGAAGAGCTCAAACAAGGCTGGCTTGGTTTCAGTAAGGTGTGATGGGGCAAGGATGAGAGGTAAGCTTCCCCCTGAAGTCAGAAAGGCCTGGAACCTTCAGGAACAATTATTGAAAATGGTGGTTCATTTGTTCATGAGTCCAGGCTGGGTGAAAGGAACAGAGCATTTGAGGAACCATATTGGAAGATGGAGGCATTGGGTACTGAGAGGCCAGTAGCTGATAATTTGGGGGGATGATGTGACTGTCGCAGAATAAAGTCTTAAATAGTTTTTAAGTAAAATGAGGCTTTGGTTATTATAAATAACCCAGTTTGGTTACTGGTCTTACCCTTTGGTAAATGTGTAATCTTGAGTGAGTCACTTACCCTCTCTCCACCTTCATTTCCTCTCCTGTGAAAGAGGATTACTGCCATTTGTGAAGATAAAAAGAGACAATATATACTCAACCCTTACCAGAGGAGCTGGGTCAACAGAGAAGCTCCAAAAATGAGTGACCTGCAAAAGTAAAGAGAGGTCCATAGACATCGTTGGAAAACTTAATATATAAGAATACCTGGGGAAAATATTTTTAAACACACAACCTTGCCCTGTCTCCTGTTATGAAGTTCTTGGTCTGTAGGTCTGCACTGAGGCCTAGAGATATGCATTGGAGCAAGCCAACCCTCTAGCTGATGTTCTTATGGGCAATTCATGAGTCCTGCTGAGAAGAACCTTGAGAGATGCAGTGGTGATTGATGGAGTCGCACAGGAGGGAGTCAGCCCCTTACAGTTGCAGTGGAATTGGTGTAATAGCCATGTTTGACCCTCTAGATCAAGGGTCTTACTTAGTACGTAATGGAAAACCATCCATGTATTCATTTATTGGTTCATTCATTTGATTTACAGTGTTGTATTCATACCATTTCTACCTGGTTCCAAAACATTTTCATCACCTCAAAAGACAAACCTGTACCCATTAAGCAGTTGCTCCCCAAAACCCACTCTCCCCTGCCCTTGGCAGTGACCAATTTGCATTCCATCTTTATGAATTTACCTGTTCTAGATATTTCATATACATGAATCATAACAATATGTGAAATTTTGTGTCTGGTTTCTTCCACCTAGCATGAGATTTGTCCATGTGGTAATACATATCAGTACTTCATTCATTCCTTTTTATGTCTGAATAATATTCCATTGGATGCATACACCACAGTCTGTTTAGCCATTGATGGACATTTGGACAGTTCTCACCATTTGGCTATTGTGAATAACACTGCTATGAATATACATGTGTGGAGATTCTTAAAATATCTCTCTGCAGAGGCAGAGATTTAACCCACCTGGTTGAAATCATTCACATAATTGTAATCTGGAGTCAGAACTGAAAACCTCTCTGTTCAAGATGTTGATTTGAAGAAGATTGGAATTGCTGTGTAATTTTAGCACTATTTAGCAAGCAAGTTCCTCTTCTAAGTCTGATGAAACATTCCTCTAAAAGGCTTCATACACAGGTAGTACTCAATAATGTATGTTGGATAGCTGGAGAAAGAGCTATGGTTCCAGAATAGGTCAGAGTGAACAATTGGTGTGAGTGAATTAGCTGTGTCCTGCCTCAAATGTGACCATAGCACACAAAGTCACAAATAACCTCCTGGAATGTATTCTACTTTTCACTGCTCAGAAGATTGCTTTCTAGCAATGCCTAAAGAGAGAAGTAAGGGTAACATATTTTATACCTGTCGGCCGAATAACACAGCTCAATGAGCCCAAAATGAGCCTCAGAGACCCCTCGCAGTGATCTGAGAAGGAGTGTTGGGATTTGTCAAGGCTGCATATGAATAATATTCAGGTAGAAAAGAAAAGAAATTGCTGTGGCAATTATTTTAATGAAAAGGAGCACTCAGTGTCAGGCCTATACATTATCCTATCCCTGAACCACTCATTGATGTCTCAGAAAGGTATGAGCATGTCCTTTGATGGGAGGCTTTGTACTTCTGTAAAAGCTTACTTCTGAAAGGTTCAAAGTGCTTTCCGTGGACTCTCTCATAGTCTCTTTCAACCCCTTTGTGGGGTAGATGGCAAGTGCTATTCTCATCTCACAGATGATAGGAAAGCGGAACACAGAGGGGTTAAGTGGTGTGTTCAAGGCTTATCCTTCAGTCACTTAGGATGGGACTCAAGGCTCCAGGTTTCCAGAGTCCTCGCGGTTGCCCCTGATACCTCCTTACCCTTTCATCACAAGGTCAAAATGTAAGAGTTACTTAAAAAAAAAAGAGAGAGAAAAAGTATTTGCCAACAGAGGAAGATGGATATTTTCAATTTAGTACCAACAACTGTCTCAATGGAGTTCTCTGTCAGGGTCACAATATTAGTATTGATTCATAGCATGGGGAAATTTTTAACCTTCATTTTATTATTATTATTATTATTATCATTGTTATTGGAAGTGAGACAGTTGTGTTAGCATTGTCGGTATTTCATCAAGTCTCATAAACTGCTGTCCTTAGATTGGGGTGTGAATTGGTACATTTTCTTATCACACTTCATTTCATTGTGACAGAAAAGGTATTATAAAGCCACCTCAGGGACATCGTCTATTTGAGAGATAATTAAGGTGTGATTATATCTGAGTATGAGATAAATATTTCTTTCCCTGGGGAAAATTCTGAATAAAAGTGTTGGTCCGATTGAACCCTAGTCAATTAGATCTTAGTGTCGCACCCCAGGATTATAAAAGGCCCCTAGTGTTCTTACCAGGGGACAACATCAAAACATCAGAATTGCTTTCTACACTTTACTTTACTTTATTACATTATAAAAGCAACATGTAGAAATAAATATTAAAGGAATAAAATTTAGCTCATAGAGAAGGATTTAAGGTGAAACAGAAGTACTTTTTATTCGTATCATTTCCCTAAAATGTTCTGGATTATACTACAATATACTATATTCTAATGGATATCTTGGTTAGCTTCTTAAAAATCCATTTCAACTTTATAAATATAATATTTAGTTTCTATTACATGGTACTCCATCATTTGGTTCTATAATAATTTCCTCAGTGTTGGACATTTATCTCTAGTTTTTCTATAATTAATAAAAAGCTATAATGAATAAATACTTCTGTATATATGTAATTTTATGTGTCAAAATAGAAGATAGTGCAGAAAATGAATTTCTCAGATAAAGTGTAACTATGGCTTCTATATGTTTATTTTTAAAAATACATATTTATAATATATTGATATATATGAATATAATACGTGTTTATTATACATATTTCATATATTTTAGAATGTGCTAGATATATATTACCAGTTTTCTGTGGGGAGATTTGAAACAAAAAACATAACTTCTCAAGCCTCAGCATAAAGTACTTCCTGAATCAGAACCTCCTGGAGTATTTGCTGAATATCATTTTTTGTTTATTTGTTTTAAAGCCAAGCAGTTAATTCTGAATCACAGTTCATTTAAATTCTCCATCCCATAGGATTGCCAGCCAAAACCATAAAGGTCTATTTGAGTCTACAATCCATGCAAAAGTCTAACTTTTAAAAATTATAAACACCAGGGGCTCCTGGGTGCTTCAGTAGGTTGAGTGCCTGTCTGTTGGTTTCAGCTCAGGCCATGGTCTCACGGTTTGTGAGTTCGAGTCCCATATCGGGGGCTCTGTGTTAACAGTATGGAGCCTGGTTAAGATTCTCTCTCTCTCTCTCTCTCTCTCTCTTTCTCTCTCCCCCCAACCTCTTCACTTTCTCTAAAAATCAATAAATAAACTTAAAAAAAATTATAATGACCAGGCCTATTTTTATATAACTATTACTCTTGATAGGGAGATCAGTATCAAATTTTGTGTCTTGAACGTTGCCCTGGGAAAACTAGTGGTAAAATTCAGCAAAATGATAGATTGCTGCTTAACGGGACAGGTATTTTTGGTGACTGGCATTTACTGGAAAGACTGATATCCACTCAGGCAGAGCATTCATTGTCATTTTGTCAGATAGAAGTTTCAGAGATGAATAAGAAATGAACATTTTTATTAACTATAGGGAAGACATTTCATAATACATACAATTTTTCAAGTCTAGAATTTCTGTTTGCTATTTTTATTATGATTATCAACATTTTCATACATATATTAATATTTTGAACAGCATTGGGACTTTGAACAAAGAGTATAGTTGTCTATGCTTTTATGGCCACCTGTGTTCTTACGGAGAAATATTCCCGGAAAATAAAAATGCAAGAAATAAATGGGATGCTTCAGCCTTTGCAAACAGTTTACTGCTCCCTTTACACTTTTAGAAAATGTGTTGCTTGGATAAGATCTCTACTAAAAAGCCTTAAGGGATATCAAGAAATCACCACTCTGAACCCTTCCTTATTAAAAACTACATAGAAACCAGCTTTGTCACAGGCAGTGCTCTCAGTTATCGGGAAGCTATTATGCTTGCATAAAATAATTAAACACTGACTGTAAGCTTATTGAATATTTCAAAGAGGAAAAATTCTTCCATAGAAAAATATTGCACAAATCTTAACAGAATCCATGTTATTGGCACAGTTTTTCATTACCAAAATGTTGCTACATTTTGAAGCACCACGCTGATTTGAAGAGCAATCAAATTTAAATAAAGATAAGTGTACATATTCTAAATGAACACTTACAAATAATCCTGTCATATTAATGTATTTAACTCAGAGAAGAACAAAATATGTGGGCGGGCAAGTGGATATTGGATCAAAGGGGAAAGTAACTATTACCTGAGAAGAAATCCTAGATTATTTCATGTTTCACTATCAAGAGTGAGGACACAAATCCAAGAATATAGGGTGCCTGTGGTCACCTTAACTAAGGCTAAGCCTCCATCTACTGTTGTTCTTTACTGCTGACCCAAGGTTTAAGTCTCTGGGCTGAGAAACAAGTTCGTGTTCAAGCACCACAATTTGTCAGACAAGTTAATCTTGGACAAGTCACATAATCTTTCTGTGGTTCAACTTCATAGTCTGTGAAATGGTTAAAAGAGCACTTCTCTCACAAGTTTGCTAAGAGGCTTAATTACTATTGGACATGCAAAGTTCTTGGCACAATGTCAAATACATAGGAGGTATTCATTGTCACCCTCAATTAGATGTTATCTCTCGGGCCATTGTGGTTAGTTGACCCTACAAGAATTGTCCCCAGCCCCTTTGCTCTGAAAAGCCTCTGTGAGCAAAGAATCAAGGAAAAGCAAATAAATAAGTGATATTTATGGGTGCCTACTCTGTTCTAAACACTCTGCTAGGTACTTGATATACAGTATTATATTTAATCTTTTCATCTGTCTTTACGAGGGCAGGAAAATAAAGCTTAAAGTGATTATTATTTGCCAAAGTTCATAAAGTTAGCAGGATATGGAGCAAGCCATTGAAACTTAGTCTGACTACAAGGTTGGAAGGTATAAGGCTAAATATACTCACAAAGATACCATTGACTTCGTCTTCCTCCAACGCATTGTATCTCCAGCACCACGACTAATTTGTAACGACAAGGACTGCTACTTTGACCTTTGACACTTCCATCGCAGTCTACAGGGTTTTTTTCTTTTTTTCATTTTCTTTCTTTTTTTTTCAACCAGCTTTCTATTATCTAAGTCTACTTTAAACACACACACACACATCTATCTATATATCTATATATCATCTATATCTATATCTGTATCTATCTATCTATTAAGAGAAAATGTGTTCATTAGATTTTTCACTGTTATATGGATAAAGTATGTGGTACTTACTAAATTTTTCACTTACTGACCACATGTGTTGGCCTCACAGGGGGAGATACAATAGCAAAGGCATTGACTTTAATTATATTCAGGTTACAATCACACTTAGCCAGTAATGGATGTATGACTTTGCAAGTTATTTAACCTGTTGAAACATCAGATTTCCAGATGAATTTGAATAATAATAGTACCTATCCCGTAGAGTGACTATTTGGATAAATGCAATAATATATATAAAGCCCTTGTACTCTGCTGGCCCACATTTAGCCTATTAGAATGATACATGACATGAGAACTGCTGAGCCCCCCACCTCTCAACTGGGCTTTGTTAACACCTATAATAGGGGTAGATTAATCTCAGAAGGCAGATTTGATACTCAAGCACTCCTATGAAAAACAGAAGGACACAAGTTCATATATACCATTCATACCATTTGCCTGGCTAAAAAAAAATGTAGTATTTGGAAATTCTCCAGTTATCAAGGCTTTGGGTAGGCTAGGCAATCACTAGTGAACCACCAGATGTTCAGAGAAACCCAGTTAACAACTATATGCAAAATTTGTCTGAGCACAGCTTAGAGGAGTCCTCTGCTTAGAGTCTCATAAGGTGGCCATCAAGATATTAGCCAGGAGTGAGTTCTCATCTGTAGGTATGACTAGGGAAAGAGCTGTTTCACTGCTTATATGATTATTGATAGCATTTGATTCCTTGTGACAACAAAATTCATGGCAACTTGCTTCTTCAAAGCCAATAATAAGGAGAGAGAGAGATTCTAGCAACACGGATGGTGTTAACACCATATCATATAATCATGCACATTGTGTAATGGTGCCATATGCCCTTGGCTACAGTAAAGTCACAGGCCCTGCCCAAACCCAGGGGAGAGGACTACACAACAACACAAATTTTAGCAGGCCAAGGTCAAGGAGAGCCACCTAAATCATCCATCTGCTACATGGCTTCTTCAAGTACTCTAATTCTTCATGGGGCCTTGGTTACTTCTTTCAGATTTCCAGCTTGAACTCTGACATAGTTTACTTCTCCTCATCTGACTTCTATTACTAGTTTTAGAGATTATTCTTTCCTCAAAAACTTATCACGCATGGCTGACAGGGATTTCATGTTTGTTCACTCAACAAATGTTTGTTAAGAACATACTATATGAAGGTATCCTGAAACCATGGAAAATACAGAAATAAGTAAAAATAAGGAGCCAATGCAAAGAAAAGCAAAGTACACTTAGAGCATCACAAATTTGTTATACCTATATTAGAAATGAATAGAAACAAATGAGCAATTGTTACTCATCTATGTGTTGTGAGTGTGTACAGTGGACATGACATGGTGTTGTCAGGGTACTCACTGATGCCTGGGAGAAAGAGCAGAAGTTCAGAAACCCAGTCTCTTCCTCATTCCTGAAGGAAATGCAAGGAAATGGCATTTCTCATTTTAACTTTACAGAAATATAATAGTTATATTAGCAGCCACATTTAATAAAAAGAAAAAAAAATCTGAGCGGTCATATAGCTTAGATCACAAGTGTGATATTTGAGACCAGATCTTCATCCCACTAGTATCAGTGCTCCAGGTTGTTACTCATATAGGAAAGGGTAGGATTTGTTGCTTTTCCTATTCATTTTATCCTTAATTTGGAAATAGCCTTCATGTAATAAATTTGGGCAAGTTATCAATCTGTACCTCCTTTTGATTCATTAACATTCAAAACCTTTTTTTTTTTTCTAAAATAAATTTGAGGGGCATCTGGGTGGCTCAGCCAGTTAAGCATCTGACTTTGGCTCAGGTCATGATCTCAAGGTTTGTGAGATTGGGCCCTGCATTGGGCTCCATGCTGACAGTACAGAGTCTGCTTGGGATTCTCTCTTTCCCTCTCTCTCTCTGCCCCTCTCCCACTCACATGCACTAGCTCTCTCTCAAAATAAATAAACTTTAACAAAAATTTTTTAAATAAATTTGAATTTTAGTGGTACATAAACAATATTCAATTTGTCATTTTATTATTAATGAGATGGAAGCTTTAATTATTATTATTGAGGACTCAGCAACTTAAAGTATCAGGGCTCAGAGATGTGTCTCATTTAAATGTGCATTTTAATAAAACATTTGTTTTAAAAGTTGAAAAATATTCTAACAGTTTCAACTAACCTCAAACTTAAGTATTTCGTGGTGCACTAAAATGGAATATTTTTAGAATCAGAATTCATCAACATCAGTACAGAATTAACAGTCTATGTCTCAGTTTGATAGAGAATTCAACTGGAAAGACATTTTCCTCTCTGTGGAATTAGTATGTTTATATTTGGTATTATAAATAGAGTAGATACATAGCCAACCACAAATATGTTCTTCCCAAACTACTGCTTTCTACTGGTAGAAATACAAATGTGAACTACCTGTCATTGTGGTAGAGCATTACAGCTAGTAAACTTTTGTGTGTCCAGAAAGCAAAAACAAGTATTCAGATTACTGAACAATTTATGAGAAAGCTATTTGAGAAGTGGCTTTAGTCTTTAGCCATCAATAACCTGGTTTTGGTGGTATTGGTACAGGGGGAAACTGCCAGTATTTGTTAATCTTCCACAATTAAGAAAAATGAATGAACAACGATGATGAACTTTTTATTAAAATATGGAGCTAACTACATGGGCCAATGAAAAGTGTCTTTCTCCCATAGAAAGGCATTTTAGCAAGTGGTCACCTCAGTAACAATTCATCCATGTTTTATAATCTGCTAAAGCCCTCAGTATGTCAATGACTTCAGCAAATCTGCAGCGAAGTCTACCCTTGTGGTCCATGGGGCTGGGCACATGTCATTTCCTCAAAAAAAAAAAAAAATCACCAGGGCTTTTCTCCAACCAGGGCATTCATGCACTAAAGCACTCTAAAGAACAGGAGTTTTGTTTTAGTTTTGATTTCGGTTTTATATCTTCAGTAATATTTTATGCTCAGACAATGAAAAAATATAAACAGGTTTATAAAACCAGTTGCTGAAGGACGAGAATAAGTAAGGGATTTAGCTACGTTTGCTTCTGTGTTATTTCCTGCACTGCAGAAACTGTTTATAATTTTTTAATATTTATTTGAGAGAGAGAGAGACTGGGGGAGGGGCAAAGGGAAAGGAGGACAGAGGATCCAAAGTGGGCTCTGTGCTGACAGTAGAGAGCCCCATACAAGACTCGAACTCACAAACTGTGAGATCATGACCTGAGTTGAAGTCAGACGCTTAACTGACTGAACTGCCCAGGTGCCCCTGCAGAAATATTTAGGGTAACTATTAATTATAGGTGGAGAGTTTCTAGTTCCTGGATCAATCCATGTGAAGCTCTCATAAATAGATTTATCCATAACTCCTATAATCCATTCTAACTCTGAGATTGCCAGGCTCCAACCACTCTGGGATGTATTGGGGATTGTCCCAGTGACAAGGAAGCAAACCAATATTTGTAGCAAAGTCATCTGCAAGTGGCATGCACAATGCCATTTGCTTAGAATTTGTGAGCAAATAAGACATTTCCACAGCAATATAAATTTGTTTCATTATTCTTAACTTTATACAGAAAGAAATAACTCTTTGGTCTACACATAAAGTTCCTGATTTAGATCAACTAAATAGATCTCTACTTTTAAATCATCATTATATTTTTATTAGTACCATTAATTACTGAAAATACCTTCTATCATATAGAGTGGTCTCTTTTATTAAGCAGTTACTTTTGCTCCGCGAATAAATAAATATAGCTTAGGAAAGTACCCGCTACTTCTATGAATCACCTTGAGGGAAGTGTCACATTCTTCAAGAATAGTGGTTATGATATTGATGTAGTGTAACAATAATAACAAGTAACAATAAGCACTGAACATGTTAGACACTCTGCTCAGTATTTTATATATGTAAACACATTCAATCCTTGTAACAACCTATGTGGTGGTGACTGTTAGTATCCCATTTTACAGATGGTATCACAGAGGCAGAGTCTTAACAATAGTACAGTATTTGCTCATGGTGTCAGTTCTAAGTGTACTGTTTATAGTCTGCAAAGATTTTTCTTACACAGGATTTGTTTGGTTAGTTGTTTGCTCTGGATCTGAGATGGCCTCCCAACAACCTGAAAGATGAAGAGAACAGGGAGGTCATTCCTATGCCCACAGTACAGATGAACATATGGCAATTTTAGTGGCTAAATGCCCTGTACCATATCTTAGAGTGAACCTTGTGGCTTCCAGATGGTAACTCAAGGCCCCGTGTGGGGCTTAAACTAATAAAAACACAAAGCCCAGCCCATTCCAGAGTTACAAAGCCTCATGAATTTCCCCAATATAAAGAAAAGCTCCGCTGGCTAATTCTTATGGTCTCTCTGATTCATTCATATCCTTTCCTGACAGAACCCTTCTTCCCCCATCTGGCTCATTCCCCTGCAATGACTGGAGTTTGTTTTCAGCTCCGTTCTGCACTTCTGTTCTGCACTTCTGCTTTTAGTCCTTACCTGTGTTACCTGAAGATTCAGCCACAGCCCTCTGACTTGACTCTGACCCTCACTAAAGTGACCAACGATAAACCTGTCTCTTCAACAAGTGCTCCCTACATAAAAGGAGAGGCTTTCACAAAATAATGTATTTTCCTGACTATAAAAGGTAACTCATGCTTGCTTTAGAAAGTTTTGGGAAAAGCATGAATAAAAAGTTGTGGTTCTTTTCCAAACTACTCAATTTACCACTATTAAGTTTTGGGGAGATAGATAGATGATAGATAGATGATAGATAGATAGATGATAGATAGATAGATAGATAGATAGATAGATAGATAGATAGATGATAGATAGATAGTAGATAGATAGCACTGCACATACTGTAAGTAAACTGCCTTTTAATTTTCATCTCACTTCATACATGCACACACTCCCATCTCATTAAATATTCTTCTGCAACATCACTTGTAGTAGTTCTATAGTATTCCCCATATATAAACATATATGTATATATATTAATGTAATGTAACCAGTTCCATATTTTGGTCTATTTATATTCTTATTTTTAATCTTTCAATATTATAAATAACAATGAGATGAACATGCTATGGATAAATACCTGATTGCATATCTTGTTTTTGCCGTTAGGCAGACTTTGACAAGAAAAATCCTAGTAAAGCAAGCATACAATTTTAAGGAGAAAATGTCTCAACAAGGATTTAAGGGATTGCTGTCTATAAAGTGGCACACTTCCCCCCTGAAGATTAATGGGGAAGGCATCTTGGAAGTGGCTGCCCTGTTGGGAAGTGATTTTTCTTCCACTTTCACCTTGGATTCCCCAATCGCTCTTGTTTTAGCTGCCCCTGTTTTCCAGTTCAATTTACCATCACCTTCCAGATTTGCGTGGAAGCCAGGAAGCCTTTCCTAATTTACTGCACCACACCAGGGCTTCTCAGACAAAAAACACATAACTTGAGGCTAAGGGCAGCGAAGTAAAAACAGATGAAAGGGGATGAATGACATTTGGAAAATCTTGGTGATGAAGAATTATGTTGGAATGAGTAACTTGTTGGGAAAGGCTGGATTTGAGATAGTTAATGTTGGCATCATGAGGACTATTGTCTCCTGCATGTGTCCTGATTGTAAAGAATGTAGGAATTTTTCTTGCTGCTACTTTTGAAGTTTGAGGGCTTGGTTGGACCAGAAATTAAACTTCAGTTGACTTTATTCTAAGGGACTTTGAAGATCCATGTGGATCAAATCCCTTTATTATCCATTTTATTGTCTTCAAAACACTCGTAAGTTCGTAAATTCATTCCTGTGCTTGTTTATATCTGTCCTCTTGTTAGAAGGTAAACTCCATGAGACAGGTGCCTTCTCTAATTTGCTCCCTTTATAATTCCAAGCACTCAGCACAGAGTATAGCAGTTATGAT
The DNA here is from genome assembly GCF_008692635.1 of Crocuta crocuta. Taxonomy (NCBI): domain Eukaryota; kingdom Metazoa; phylum Chordata; class Mammalia; order Carnivora; family Hyaenidae; genus Crocuta; species Crocuta crocuta. The sequence continues at coordinate 16,381,538 of NW_027551568.1, read as the reverse complement.
CTCAAATAATATTGGTAGGACAAATAAATGTAAGGATTGTTAGCTTTCTCTGACCCTTTGTATGCCTACATTTTTAGTATGTAATAGATCATATCCTAATTTTTGTTTTATATATGGCATCAGGAGTTTATATCTGCATTCGCACATCCTCATGGTTTTTTGTTATGCTTTTAAAGGACAAAGGAGCATAATTGAGAGAAAAAATTTATACCAACTGGGTGCCCATTTTAAAGGACAAACTTAATGACCATTTATTAGATATGTGTTTGCTAACTAGAGGCTAATTAAAGTTATGTCAATTTCTGATTTTCAGTACTGCACGTAACACTACATCTGGCATTTTCAGATAAAGCTTGGCTGACATTTTATCTTAAAACACTCTTTCAATCAGCATAAAACCATGCCTGTCTCAAATCTGTTTAATATAAGAATTTTAATGAGGAGAAAAACCATTTCAGTGAGGAGAAAAGTCAGTGGAATCAATGATTGGCTGGTTAAGATTCAAATGTTACTACATATTCCTCTTGATGGATTTGAATGCTTGTAATATGTCTTAATGGAAAAATGAATCATATTTTCCTTATGAAAAGTCATGTGGTTATAGCAGTAACACAATGAAGGACCAGTACCCCCTGCCCAATTCTTTGAGAATAGAACTCATTTTTTGAATCCCTGTTATTTATTTTACCGATTTTATGTTGCTTCTTAAAAAAAATCCTTAATTAATGCAGAGCTTAGAAAGTAAAGAGCAAATACAACATCAAGACCGTTAGAGTATGACTGCAAAAGCCATTTATGTTCATTAAACATGACTTTCGGCTCCCTAGATTAGAACCTAAACATCTCTCCAAGTGAAATGTTTAATATTCGTCTTTCCTTCAGTCTCTGATGATTTTAAGACAGTATCTGCACAATGCTTCCTGCTCGGAGCTGGCCTCCTCTCTGAGTCCCCAGAACATTGGCTATGCCCCATCTAAGCACCTACTGTAGCTGGTTGAAATAATCTGCTTCAACAAATATTAACTGAGTATGCTGCACACCAGTCGCTGCAAGTTTGTTAATCCAAAGACATCGTGCTTCATATAACTGACATTCTAATAGGCAAATAGATCAATGATGTATTGCTAGGTAAATGGATGTTGTAAAGGTAGAGAAAACAGGTTAAAGCAATAGAGGAGGAAGGTGGGCACTCTTCTAGGGTCCCCAAGGAAGGACATTTGATCAGGGACCTGAACAGAATGAAGGAGCAAGCTATAAATATCTGATGAGAATGTTATGGATAAAGGAGGACGTGGCAGATGTAAAGGCCCTGGGACAGAAGCCTGCCCGACCAGTTTGACGAAAAAGCTGATATAATGAGAGCAGGGTCTGTGAGGACAAGAACAGAGGAGATGAGGCAGAGAGACAGACAGCAGCCAAGTTCTTCTCTAACTGGCATTAGCACAGGGATGTTAAGTGGGGGCAGGTGGCCCAGACCCAGATAAAAAAAAATGTTTTACATGTATTTTCATTAACCCTACCTGAAAATTAGCATTTCATTTAATTATAAATGCAGACAACAAGCCACAGTATTATTAGCAGCATCTGTGACTTCATATCCAATGGACTTTAAAATATTTCATAATACATTATAATGTAAATATCTCAAAATAATTTTTATGTTATTTACTACTTTAAAATTTTAGTAATTATTAGACCTGTTGTTACCATGTCTTTTTAAAAACTTTTATTAAATCCAAATTAGTTAACATATAGTGTAATAATGGTTCTAGGAAGAGAACCCAGTGATTCATTACTTAAATATAACACCCAGTGCTCCTCCCAGCAAGTGCCCTCCTTAATGCCCATCACCTGTTTAGCCCATCCCCCCCCACTTCCTGTCCATCAGCCCTCAGTTTGTTCTCTGTATTTAAGAGTCTCTATGGTTTGCCTCGCTCTCTGTTTTTATCTATTTATCCTAATGTGTCTTTAATATTTTGGTAACTCTATCATAATAGAACTGATTTGTTTTGTAACCTTATTTAATATATCATATATTATGTAATATATATTATATATATTCAAACAAATTTTCTGAGGTATGTATAAGATTTACCAGACTACCACGATATCATGGTACAAAACAAGGTTAAGAACCCTTGCAATAGTAATAAATATTGTAGGTCATAATCAGATATTTTTAATAAAATGGAATAAGGCAGAAACAATCACAGTGTGTGTCACATAGTAAGTAAAAGTATATACCAGGTAGAAGTTTGGTAAAACTTTTGGGTAAGATGTCTGTGTGTGTGCGTGTGTGTGTGTGTGTGTGTTGCATCATGACTTGAGATGTGTTTCTTAAATATTTTTTAATGTTTATTTGTTTTTGAGAGAGACACAGATAAAGTATGAGTGGGAGTGACAGAGAGAGAGGGAGACACAGAATCCAAAGCAGGCTCCAGGCTTTGAGCTGTCAGCACAGAGCCCAACGTGGGGCTTAAGCTCATGAACTTTGAGATCATGACCTGAGCTGAAGTGGGACACTTAACTGACTGAGCCACCCAGGCATGGTAAGATGTGTTTCTTAATGTAGGATCATAAATTTCAAACGGCTGAAGTCTATGGGTTAAGGTGGGAGCATACTGACAAGAGGTAGGAGGATTCTGAACACACTTGTGATCTTTGTGAGGAATCTTACAGTCCTCAGAACACAGAAGTGCTCTATACACATTTCTTGACACTGACCTGCCTCCGAGGCTGCTCATCCCTGTACCAGGGCATTTGATTCCTCCCCCCACTCCCCCCCTCTTCTGGGCTCTTGCTCTATCAGTGTTAACTTCTCTCAAATCACAGCCCTCTTTCCTGAAAGCCTGTACTCTCTCCTTTCTTGTATTTACATTACGTATTATGAATGTATCCATTCGGTAGTGGGAGACAACGCTTAATCTGGAATCTGAAATATAATTAGAAATGTGCTAAAAGAACATCCAAGAAAAAAGACATTCCAATGAGATGAGGAAAATGTGAGCAGTGAACGAGAAAAAGGAAATATTTGCTAAGTGCCATCTGTGTTCAGGTATGGTGAATGAGGCCCTGCCTTCTGGGACACACAGGCTCAGAACCCATTATATTCCAGCTTCCTTTCCTGACTCCACTGAAATAAGGTCTCAGGTTACCATCCTGAACTCCTTCCTGAACTCATTGGGATATTTTTGGTCTTAGTCCTACTTGACCCTCACCTATCTCTCTTTTTCTGTTCCCTATGCCTCTTGAGTTCATGCCTTCCTATCAGGGAGCTCAAACTATTTAGTTACCTAATTTCCTGTTTCCTTTCTTTCTCATTCACTGCTCACATTTTCCTCATCTCACTGGAATGTCTTTGTCTCAGATGTTCTTTTAGCAAATTTCTAATTATCTTTCAGATTCCAGGTAAAGTGCTGTCTCCTCAGTGAACTCTCCTGCCCCCTTCATGCATTCCCACATTTTTCTGGAGCTAATTACCTCACTCCCTCTATTTCCAGACCTCATGTATTATATATATCGTTATGATATTTGCATTTTAACCAGTTATCTTCTTTTGCACCTTCTGTGCTAGCCTGGGGAGTTTCCCTGAGGACAAGGAATAATTTTTTTAAGTTTATTCATTTATTTATTTTGAGAGAGACAGAGACAGCATGAGTTGGGGAGGGACAGAGGGAGAGAGAGAAAGAGAATCCCAAGCAAGCTCTACACTGTCAGTGCAGAGTTCTACACAGGGCTCAAACCCACGGAACTGTGAGATCATGACCTGAGCCAAAACCAAGAGTCAGACACTCAACTGATTGTTCTACCCAGGTGCCTTGACAAGGAATAACTCTTAACATGTGCACTTCAAGAATGCTTTTGAGTGACCGTATGACTGAATGAATTCATAATATAAATGAAAATAAAAAATCCTTCTATTCCTTCAACAATAAACTCCAGATCTAGGGCAGTGCCTAAAATACATAGTAAGTTCTAAATAATAATTTATTGAATAAGATTTATTCACCAATAATTTATTGAATAAGATATTTCACCCATAATAGGTAGACATAAAAACTATTGAATGATATATAAGAACTAATTCTTCAATTTGGATATATTTTGTTTTTAAGACACATGCCCCACAGCCAACTGTTATTACCAACTCTTACCTAATTCCTTTTACTAAATTCTCCTTCTTTATCCACAATATAGTCATTGATAAAGAACTGTTTTATAAATAGATTAAAATATTGTCTTCATTAAAGCTTTATATATAATAAGTCTGATTGTGCAATCCAATACGTTAATTGCATTGCTATTCTGTGTGTTCAGCTCCTTCAAAGTGATGCTGATGTTTTACACTACCAAAGTTAATGCCTTTGTTAGGAAATTTGTACCTGTGCTTACCATTGGAGAAAACAAAAATAATATCTCCAACAAATGACAAGGTCTGAACATAGCATTCATTCTACCCAGCCATTTATCAGCAATAGTGGATCAAGGCCCCTTGTCAAATACAAGCATTGGAGTAACGAACAGATAATTTCACCTTATTGATGAGAGCATTATTAACCTGCTCATATTCTTTAAGTGTGCCCTTGCCTATCAGGCAGCTTCCTTTCTCCCTCTGATTGAGTGCATGTGGTTATCTGCATCTTGACATTGACCACAATTGGGAAAGTCAGGCATCTGTGCCATGAGGTTTGAACACTAGAGAGAAATGGACCTGAGAGGCCACAAATTATTGATATTATTGCAACTCCAAGTGCCACGCTTACCCTCTCCCTCACCCTCTGACAAACGGCTTCCCATATTTGTCAGATGAGATGAATGCTAAAGTGGTGTTCTCAACAGTAGGCAGGACCATTTAAAGAGAAGTGTAATCATCTCAAATCTTCCTATAAATACACGTAGTAGGCCAGAGCAGAACTTAGTCATTATCAGAAAGAGGAGTTACAACCTATTTTCAGGAAAGAGCCAACTCAGTAGTATTGAGGCACAGTTCCAAGATATACTGGGTCATGGAGAAGCTTCAACTGTATCAAAGAATATGCACTAATAAGCTGTATTTTATACATATGGACAGGCTTGAATATGTTATCTGCACAAGCTACTTGTTCTCAATCAATTGAGCAACTTGCCTTGTGTAGATGTGGCAAATACGCCCTGAACCTGGAGCTACTTTATATGACAAAGATCCATATATACAAAGAGCAGCAAACTTTTGTACTCAGAACACGTGATGAAACCTAAGCCTATTTAAAATTAAATGAGATTCATTTACCTAATTTTAGTGGATTAAGAGAATGAGAATTAATTCATAGGCTTTTAAGAGAATCTGGCCATGCCCCTAATGTGCAAAACTCAGCAGAGTGCTCTGTGGCAATGATATGTCTACAGCTGGAAGAGAGAAAACATTTCTGAGATGATTAGGTCAAATTAAGAAAGAGTTTATACCTGATCTATTTAAGTTGTTATATCAGTACCCTAGGGCTGCTGCACCAGCCATAAACTGGGTGGCCCAATGCTGTGGAAATTTCTTCTTTCATAGTTCTAGAGGCTAGAAGTCTGAAATCAAGATGTCCTGAGGGCCATACTGCCCCTGAAGTCTCCAGGGGAGAATCTTCCCCTTGCTTAGTCGCCTCTGTGATTGCTGGCAATCCTTAGTAGTTCCTGGCTTTTACCTTTACCCCTGCATTCTCTGCTCTTCTCCACAAGGCTGTCTTCCCTCTGTATGTGTCTGCCTCTGTTTGCAAACCTTCCTCTCCTTATAGGGATACCAAGTGATTTTGGAGCTCATCTTAATCCAGTATGAACTGATCTTAACTAATTTTATCTGTAAAAATCTATTTCCAAATAAGTTCACATTCTGAGGTTCTGGGAAGATTTGCATTTAAGGGGTTAGGGAAGGGGGGTGCTCCATTCAATCCAATACAGTTGCTGGACTGCTTTATTTAGAAGCATGGTTGGTTGAATGACTCTTAGCCATAACCAACAAGAGAACTGCAGCTGCCTGTAAGTACACAAAGAAGTCTAGGGAATAGACTCCAGTTAGACTCGGAATTGCACCAGAGAGCAGAATCAAATAGGAAAAGCAATCAGACAGCTGTAAAATACCAGTAAGTCACAAATGGCTCTGTGAATATTAGCATTGTATATCATTCCTCACTCCTTTTTAATATTCTTGGAATTTATGTTTGCTTGTAAAACCAATTTGTTTGCAAGAAGCATTGCTTCTTTACATATGCTTGTTTATATGCTCCATCTTCCTAAGTAGCCACCCGTCTCTCTTTATTCTCTAGTGCTAGGACCTGCCTATACCTCTATATACACCAGACAGTTGTTCCCTGCCTTGGGACCTTTGGGGCTACGAGGGTTCAGCCTGGACACTTTCCCCTGACCCCCCTCCTGCATGCCTTTCTTGGACCTACTTATCTTTTTATTCTTATCTCAATTGGCACCCCCTAGAAGAATGACTCCCTAGGCACTGTACTCCCCTCTCTTCTGACTTGGGTATCCTCCCTCCCATCTTCTATTGCTTAATGCGAAACACTCTCTGTGCACTAAAAAACAGCTTGATAATTACCTGTTAATGTATCTGCTTTCTGCCAGCACACTGGGACTTCTGGGAAGGCCGGAAGGTATGGCCCGCACTTAGGAGGTTCAGGAAACTCTTTGTAGGCAAATGAAAAAGTAAATAATTGACTGAGGGTCAAACCAAGGTAAGAGCCAACTAGAAAGTGAGTAGGCACTAAGTTTGACCTCAGAGAGCTTTCATGGATGTTAGGAGATGTGCCTACAAATCACCATGTTTTGAGACCATCGGTAGTTCCAGAAGAGAGGCAAAATGAAATAGGTTAGGAAATTAGCAGATTGAGTGATTATTCCATGTGTAGTGTGATCTTCTGGGACTTAATGGCAGGTATGGTACAGTATTCAAGCTGGGCATTGAGGAATAGCTCTTTTCTGCAGAGACAGCTCAGTGGGCCTGGAGAATAGTAAAGGCGGGGGAGGAATTTTTAAGGCAGAAGGAAAAAAAAACACATGACTGAAGGCATGAAGGTGTGCAAGTCCAGGACCCATTGAAAAGCAGTCAATAATCCAACTTCAATGGAGAGCTGCCAACATGATGAGATTGCCATCGCCAAACAACAGGACAAGTGGATGGGAATTAGATGGCAGAGGCCTGGGGTCGCAGCGCAAAGAGGAGACATTGCAGGAGCATGACAGAGGAAAGGTGTGTCCAGACCTCTGTCTGCCTTGCTGTGGTGAGTCCTACTGCCCCGTCACAACGGGCTCTGAAGAAACATGTGTGGGAGTCAGTGGAGAGGGTGAGGATAACACATCAGAGGGACCAGCCACGATGGGGTAAAGGACCAGAGGAAAACAGGATAGACATAAAAGAATAGAAGTGTGTTTTAGGAGGGAATAGGTGACTGGATCAAGCGCAATCTGACGGAAGCAGGTGGAAACTAGACCTTCAAGTAATCAAAGATGGAGGAGGAAGCGAAGGAAACAGTGGGTCCTTATGTTTCTCTGGGAGAGTGCTTTCATGCCCCAGCCAGGATGAACTGAGCACTCATGTGTTTTCCAACTGCATCTTATTTGCGATGTTTTAAGAATGCTCCTCAAACTGTTGTCTGCAGAAGGGGGGGGGGGTGTTTTGCAAACTGTCGACTGGCTGTTTGTAAGAGCAAAGTACAGAAATTGAGCATACGCATTTAAAAGCTGTTGCAACAATTTGATATTGTCACAACAACTGTAAGTGCTATTTTCTATTGTATAAAAGTATCTGTATATAATGCATTGGAAATTAAAAACAGAACTGATCCTTCACCACAGACAGTTTGAGGAGCTCTGTTCTGTAAAACCAGTCATTCTTACTGAAATAAAGGGTAGTTTATCTGTCCACTCCTCCAATAACTTGTCAGTTCTTTGTAGAAGGTAGAAGAATGTATTTGAATATTTTATGAACCTCCAACTTCAAGCATGGGAGAGAGCACAACACTCATGATCGAGAAATAATTAGGATGAGATTGATCTTGATAACAAATTGTTCCTTTTTTTCTGTTAAGAGGTAGTTTCAGGTTGGCTATTTGGGATAACAATCATAGAACTAGAATTTAGGAGACAGAAATAGACACAAACAAAATAAATCCAAATACACGAAACATAGGCAGGCAAGAGAATTCACAGTAGATGCCACAAAAGAGAGACAAACAGTGAAATACAGCCAGAAAAGGTGCACAGCTGTATGCTTCAAACTTTAGGGAAGAATGAGCTCTAGAAGAATGGACTCAAGATGTGGACAGAGAGAAGAGGGTAAAACTGAAACTGTCATCAAAATCACAGGGCACTGTGAGGTCCAAATGGTGAATGCACTTCTCTTCTAAGACTTTTGTTTTCTGTAGAATCAGAAAACTGCTTCTAGTTTCCAAGATCCTAAGCATGATCCATCCCTGGTAGGCAACCCGGTGTCCTTGACCCAGCAAAGCTCTGCTTTTGGTGATGACTTAACGTCAGAAAAACAGATGATTACTGATTTCACTGCAACGTGCTCCGTACTGTTGACAGACTGAAGCCGTTCTGGACTGAAGCTCTGCTACAGGACTGTGCAAGCTTTTGTGGTTACACTTGATCTACCTAAAGAATTTCAATTAGTTTCCATCTGTGAAATATAAAACTGAATTCTTCTAAATGCCCTAAGCACTTTCTAAGCACCAGGCTATGTTGCCAAAGTGACAATTTGCAAGAAATCTAGGCCATATTTCAGAGAATCAGAATCTGGTCAAACTTGAAAAGATGTTAGTGACAATCTCCCCAAGCTTTCATTTTATAGAGAGTAAGGCACAAAATAGTAAAATAACTAGTTCAAGCTCACATGATGAGTTATTTCAGACCAACTGGAATGAAGTTTTCTGGTCAGCAAAACCCTAAACACTTTCCCATGTACCTCAGTTCTTCTCTGTCAACTATACAATCATTGCATTATGGATTTCCCATTAGGAAAAAAAATATATTCTCCCAAACCCCACAACCAGGTGATTGTTTTGGGAAAAACAAAACAAAACAAAACAAAACAATTCTTAGGTGTGATTTTTGTCACTGACCAGTAACCACAGAGCTCCTTCCTATGTTTCAAGATATTGTAGCATTTCATGGTGATTAGAAAAGGAACTAGTAATTAATAGGAATTAACATTTGCAGGATAAAATTCATAAAACTAAAGCAACCTTTCCAACAGAGAAAGCCCTGCAAATTATTTAGATGTTTTAAGGACATCTTGAACTCTTGTGTTCTTCAAGTATGAACTTTAGGGTTCTAATTGCTTCCCCAAAATCCACTACGATCACCCAACGATCATCCAAAAGAGACTGGATTTTGACTACATAGACTTGCAAATCTCAGCTTCACAGTGAATTTCATGGTACTTACCTTCCAGAACTCTTGTAAAGATGAGTTAAAATGATACATGGACAGGGGCGCCCAGGTGGCTTAGTCGGTTAGGCGTCCGACTTTCGCTCGACTTTCGCTTAGGTCATGATCTCTCGGTTCGTGGGTTCAAGCCCCGCGTCGGGCTCTGTGCTGACTGCCAGCTCAGAGCCTGGAGCCTGTTTCGGAGTCTGTGTCTCCCTCTCTGACCCTCCCCTGCTTATGCTGTCTCTCTCTCTCTCCCCTAGAAATAAATAAAAATATTTTAAAAAATAGTTTAAAAAAATAAATTTAAAAAAATGATACATGGACAATGCAAAGCATGATGTCCTGGTCATGATATGCGTTCCATACATGTTAACCACTCATCATAATCAGGAGATGGCCTTGTCAGGGGTGTTGTGGGGAGGTTTCTGTATGGTGGTGGAATGGATGGGGTTTGAAAGCAAGTAAGATCTTTTCTGTTTCTGAGATTCTGTGCTTCTGGTGGTCCTTTCTAGCTTTAGGCCGTTGGCAAGTTGACCATGTTTCCCTTTACGGCTAACTCCTGCTTTGAAATTCTTTCTTCCAATACTGATTAATCAATGGACCCCATGCTGTTTCCAACCCTCTTTTGGTTTAAGGTGCTCAGTCATTACTGGAAGAGAAGGAAACTTATTCAGAGTGAGCATCTACTGTGAGTGCCATGATCATCATTCATGTTACTTAATCCATCCAGCATCCTACAGGGGAAGTAGTGTCATTTCTTTTTATAGATGAAGAACAAACTCTCAGATATATTAAGTGAGTCATCCAAAGTGCAGGAGGGAGTGAACGTGTAAGTCATTGTGTAAACCAGGACACTTTGGAGAGCAAAGGGGGGCACCATTAATTATTCTGGGTCAATAATTATAAATTAGGACTTTTCCCAGGTAAAGTGGGACAAGTGATCTCTCTCCTTGTGGATAAGAAGTTATAGAGTCAGAATCTAAACACAAGACAATCTCTAACATTCTGTGTTTAACTACAATTACGTTAAAAATATCTTCCTTGTTACCATTTTATTATGTTGGGCAGAAGCCACTGTCCCAGTATAAATGAAATATGGGACACATATGAGAACCTGCTGACCTGAGATAGATCAGAAAGGAGTCATTAACCCTTATTGCATTTGCTTGGTAATTTGTACTTTTACCAAAAGCTAAATATTTATTGAGACCAGAGGACATGCCAAGCACTATTCTGCATGCTTTGCATTTATTTTTTAGATTTAAACTGTGCTGTGAGACAGGTGCTACTTCTCCATTTTACAGATGAGGAAACTGAGGCACAGAGGGGATGATTTCCTTTCCTGAGGTCTTTCATATGCAAAGCACACAGATTAGTTTCTTATGCCTTCTGGAAGGAATGACAACAACCATAGTGATTTAAAGCAATGCAAATTTATTCTCATACATAGTTCTAGGGATCTATGACAGGGCTGATCCCTAATGGAAGCTCTAAGGGAAGATCTGTTTCTTTGTCTTTTCTAGAATTTAGAGGCCACCTATGCTCCTTGGCTCATCGACTTACTGACTTATTCTCCAATTTCAAAGCCAGTAACATAGTATCTTCCCTCCTCTCTTTCTTTCTCCCTCTCTCTTTGTCTCTCTCTCTTTCCCTTTATCCTTCTGTCATTATAATGTCTTTTTATGACCTTGACCTTCCTGCCTTCCTCTTATAGGGACTTTTGTGATTCCATTGGACCCACGAAATAATCTGGGATAACTTCCCCATCTCAAGATACTTAGTTATACTAGTAAAGTTGCTTTTACTGTGTAAGATAAAGTATAGTATTCTGCCTTCCACAGCAGGGGTCAAGCCTTTGTAGCTGCCTTAAACCATTGTAACATAGTGTCTGAAAATTAATAAAGAATTTAACTTGAGAACCTGTTATATGCCAAGTACTTACATCATGTTTGATAGGAACTGAAAAAAAAAATACCATGATCCCACTCTTCTGTGTAATGCTGGCACTAAAATATATATACTGTTAAAAATTGTGTTCTATTCTATTAAGTATAGGGTGCTATGGAAAAGGACAATGAAGACAAGAAAGGGTCCATGTTACAAATTAGAAGTTGAGGAAGATTTCTCTAAGGAAGAGACATTTAAGCAAAACCCAAAGAATGAAAAAAAATTGCATAGATGTGTTCATATAAATAATATTTGAAAAAAATTAGAGGGTATTTACATTAGTTATATTAAGAGATTAAATCATGGGGGTGATTGCATTCTTCATTTGTGTTTTTTGTTTCTTCTTAATTTTCCAAAATTTCTAAATTAACTAACTTTCAAATGAGAAATATTACCTTTAAATTAAGAAAAATTGAAAGAAACTTTATTTTATGAGAGACTTGGATCATGTGTTGGTTTTTAAGATTGAAAATGTCCTCAATCATCTATGAAATTAAACAGCCTATTTCCAAAGCATCTCTAATTCAAACACACTGAAGTTTCTTTAAGACCAGTGCTTCCTTAGATTATGCATTTCTATTTTTATTCAACATTGTCCTATCATGAAAGAAATTATGAAGTCAACACTCTAAAATACAACAAAAATTATAAAATATTTGGGATTGTTTTAAACATTTATCTCTCCTATTATGCTGTATTAATTTTAAGCTTGTTTATATTTGGGGTATTGAATGCACACTGCTGATACTAGAATCCATTCTAGTCACTTCTCGCTCTAAGAAATCTGCTTAGTCTATATTTAGAACAATTGACTCAGTAGAAAAAAGAAACAGGCCTCTCTCATCAATGTTTGATCTGATAGATGTGTCCAAATGCTGGTCAGCTTTCCACTGAATGTTACCATGGGCAACAGTTTTAAGAACTTCATATGAATAAAAGAGAATAGGAAAAAGAAATGCTGTATGAACATGCATCTGTGTATTTTATTTTATTTTATTCATGTGGCTGTCAAGATTTAGATCTTACCATTTTGTTGATTTATTTCTCTGAACCTTATCCATTCCCCTCTGGAATACTGAAATGCATACCTAATTGGCTTTGCTCCCCATTCCTCCCCTATCCCATCCAGGTCTTTCAGTCCATTTCTGCCAGTGTAATCTGCCACGTTATCTCTCCACATCCCTCCCTGCTCTCAAAGTAAAAGTAATGCTACAGCTATTTACTGTGTGATGGGCATTATTCCAGGCTCACAAGTCTGCCTGCATGAGTAAGAAATAGCTTCTGCCCTCAAGAAAATTCAAGGAGTTTTCATTTACAATTTAGTGAAAGAAAGAAACATTTGAACAATGAGCTCTAAGACAGAGCTGGATGACACTAGTGACAACTATAGTCTACAGAGAAGGTTTTAAGAGCAGAGTGGGATGAATAATGAATTATCTAAAATCCCAAGCTCTAGCTAACTAGAATATCTCTCAGAGTCCTTTGTTTCTAGTTCAAATCCTTCTAGATTTAGCCCATCCTCTGCCTTCATGAACTTTCGTCTCTACCTTGGCCTTTTCCATGAGCTACTGAAGACTTTTCTTCATTAGGACTTTTTTTAAAGTCAAGTTTAAGAAATTAAAATCACACCAGTTTAAATAATAATGATAACATATTATGTACCCGGAAAATTGAGAGATACTTCGATACTTTCAGAAACTATCTAAAAGTGAAGCTTCAGGTAACGTGTAATCCAGCAAGTAAAATGATATCGTGTGAGTCTTGGTTTGTCTCTCTTTTCCTATTTTCCTGGGCTGGGCTCAGCATCAAGTAGCAGCAAAGGGGTTTAGTGCTGGAAAAAAGAAAACTTCTATTTCCTAGGAGTCTAACACAATTCCTAAATCTTATTCTCATTACCTTGATTTGAGCCAGAGCCTATTCGTGAATCCAGTTATCATCCAGTTGTCTTCACTGGAACATTATATCAGTTATCTTAGCCCAATTTGGGGCCATCCCTAGAGTTGGTGGTGGCACCATCTATTAGCTGCATTGGGATCATGGGGAAAGAGTACTTACCTAATGGGAGAGTGTGGTAGTGATTTACCAAAAGATAGGTAAACAAACTGGAAAGAAAAATACATAAACGAGAAGGAAATGAATGAATTAAAAACTGAATAAACTAACTTTTTGAGCCTCATGATTCTTGGGTAGTATTTTCCATAACGTCTTCCTATTCTGTTGAAGGAACCCTTACCTCAAACATTGTTTCATTTCATCAAGTTTGTCTTATGCAGTGCATTTTCCCAACAAAACCTGGTATAATATTTTGCACAGAACAAGCACTCAATATGCTTTTTTTTTCTTTTAAATGTTTTATTTATTTCTGAGAGAGACAGAGAGAGAGACAGCACAAGCAGGGAAGGGTCAGAGAGAGAGGGAGATACAGAATCTGAAATAGGCTCCAGGCTCTGAGCTAGCTGTCAGCACAGAGCCTGATGCAGGGCTCGAACCCATGAACCATGAGATCATGACCTGTGCTGAAGTCGGACGCTTAACTGACTGAGCCACCCAGGTGCCCCTCAATATGCTTTTTAACAGTCTTCATTTAAAAAATTTTCATTCTACCATCCTTCTGAATTTTTTTTCTAAGAATTTGACCAATATTCTCTCTGATTTTAAAACAAAAGTTTCTTCTCCGTTTTTTTTTTTTTTCATGGCTTCATTTCTTTTTGGATCATTTATTTTTAGCACTGAATAATATTCCATTGTCTGGGACTTACCACAGTATGTTATCCATTCACCTACTGAAGGACATCTTGGTTATTTCCCAATTTTGGCAATTATGAATAAAGCTGCTATAAATATAAACATCCATGTGTGGGTTTTGTGTAAGATTTCAACTCCTTTGGGTAAATGCCAAGGGACATGATTGCTGTATCATCTGGTAAGAATGTTTAATTTCCTAAGAAACCACCAGACTCTTTCAAAATGGCCGCACCATTTTGTATCCCCACCAACAATGAATGAGAATTCTCTGATGCTCCACATTCTCACCCATGTTTGGTGTTGCCAATCTGATTACATTTTTTTGAAACCAGTTCAACTTATTAATGAAAAATTATATTTCCAGAACTCCTAAAAATATTGTCAAGAATTGCAGTAGCTATATCTGGAATTTTAAGTCCTGACTTGGACCCTTCAAACACAAACCCTCTATGGGGTGAAAATTAAAGTTAACCCTCATACATGCATACATTTTATTGAGACATTTTCAAATAAATTTTAAAAATATAACAGAAATCCTAAATTTAGGTCCTTCTCACAGTTTGCAGCGAGGGAAGCAATAACTGAGCCTAAAGATTTTTATTTTGAATTCCATGGAGACTAATTCATGGGCCTCAGGGCACCTGAGAATTCCCTGTCATTGTCTGAGAGCTTGTATGTGTGCCTTTTTCTAAGCCAATAGTTCAGAGGTTTCATTGTTTTCCTAGCAGTGCCAATGCCCTATTAGAGGTAAAAAACAAATTCTCCATCACGGAAATGAAAACATTCACTCATTCATTCATGCAGGAAATAAGCACTGAATGCCTTCTATAGGTCAAGCATTATTCTAGGGCCTGGGAATACAGTGCTGAACAAGTTGAACAAAGTCCCTATAACTATGGAATGATGAGTACAAGTAATAGAAAGTAAAGACAACTGTTGGTATCATATAGAATTTGAGGTACTAAAAATCAATCAGTCTATCTATCTACCTATTTATCTATCTATCTATCTATCTATCTATCTATCTATCTATCTATCTATCTATGCAAAGGTTGAGTAACCAGAATCTACTCTGGATACAGTAAGTAAACATTAACTGAACTAATATTACCCAGTTCTGGAACATTCCCAAATCTGCAAATATCAGCCTGTCTTTTCCTCCAGTGGGCTATCTCAGTCACACAAATTTCTAACGGCCTGCTGGACCATCAGGTGTGTGTCACATTGGCTTCTGTAAATCAGAGTTTCCCAGAACCTGGTTAACATTTTCATCTCATTACCCACTCCGTGCTTTTGGCCCAGCCCAAACCCATTTTTTTTTCCTTTGCACCCTATTTTTATTTATGCAACCACTCAAATCCAAACTCACTTAAGTTCAATTCCTCAAACCTTAGTTTGTGCATTTTCTTGCCCCCTCACAACTCATATGCAATCACTTTCCAAGTCCAGTTCTGATCTCTCAATTCCAAATGTGCATTTTAAACGTTCAGTCTAAAAGTTGTGTTCTAATTAGGTTGGATACTATAAAACTGCTGTTCAGTGATAGCGTCTCAAATCCACCTCAAACCCCTTCTGGCCTTAATGTGTCTGCACTCTGTGCTCCCATCTTGCCTTTGCACACGTACCCCCAACCACTCACAATGCTAAGCCCTCTCTGTGGACTCTCTGAAGACTTCTCTAGATGTCCTTCTAGGTAGTCGCATGTTTATACCTTAGACAATAAAATGACTGTTAAGAGATAGTCACCTTTACAATTATCATTGAGCATTTATCATGAATTTGACACTGTGCTAAGTAAGTACATTGCATTTATGAAGGGCAATTCAAGTAACACAGTGCTAACAATTTGGGCTTTGAATTCCAGCTCGCGGCTTATTTAACTCGGTGAGTTGCTTAAATGCTACACTTCTGTTTCCTGCTTTGTTGAATGAGATACAATGACAGCCAGTTCATAGGGTGCAGTGAGGAGCGGTTAAGATCATGTAGCCTCAGGCCCCGCCTGGTGAACAGTAATCACTCAGTAAATGTTAATTGTTAGTATCATCATTAAAATTCATGACAAGTATTCGGAATATGCAGGGACCCAGCCTCTGCCAGCCAGGGTTGACCCAGAGAGTGATGGTTGGCGTCGGCGAAGAAGACACAGAGCCAGCCTCTTCAGGTGGACTGCTCACATTTATTTTTCAGCTTAGGGTTTTTATATAGCAAATCCAAACAATCATGCTTAAACAATTTACATTTTTAGAAAGCTGTCGTGGGACTTAACATTTCTATGTTTTCTTGGCAACAGTGATTTCACAGTACATGATTTCCTCTTAAACCAATAAAACTTAACCAGGTAGTCATAACAAAGTTCTATATATTCTTTACTACATATGGCAGGGTATGTAAAGATAAGTGAAGCATATTGCCAGAATACATGAGAACACAATGCCCTTTAATTGTTTAAATTCAGTGGGCATGCAAAAACAGGATATACTTGTACCCGCGGTTATAGGTAATAGACTGTCACAACCCCTTACTAAGACAGAACAATGTCAACATTTATCATAGATAACATATGGAAATGTTTTACATGGATCAACTAGAATTTGGTCTCTGCATTTACTGATCTCATTCTTTGGCCAGAACAATCCATAAGTTGCCTTACAGGCTTGAGGTCAGCAGGCAAATATTTCTCTAACACTTTTTCTAGAAAGTCCTCCAAAACTAGTAAGTCTTGTTTTTGTCTCTGCTTATGGCATAATATGTATTCTTACTGGCAATTAGACCCATACAAAGAAAATGAATTCTAGGTCTCTTATAGACCCCATGTGGACCAGACTGTCTCCAATTTTTCTAATGGCTACAATATTCATTAGACAACATCTGATTGAGGGGACGGGCATGATATTTAGGTACATTCCATTTTGGAGGAAGAGGGGGAATTTTGGGCGATTCTGGTTTCATATTAACCCTAGAATAGACTAACAGCAGAAGTGACAGTAAAAGGCACAGACTAAGTAGAGAAGAATTCTTCAGGGGGTTCTTCTGACTGCCTTGCAGTCTTTTCCCACAGGTTTTTCCCTGGACCTTGCCATCAGGGATGACCTGTGCAGTTTCGGTCTCCGGCAAGAATAGTCATTATTCTCTCTTTCCCTGTTTGAGACTTACCAGAAGGATAAATACTGCATATTCTTCAGGTAGATAGCCTCATTCCCATTTCGGCATGTGGGAAATTTTTGCATGTTCCTTGCAACCTTCTCCACAAAGATTGTAATTGATTTCCCTCCCTTAAATATCATTATTCATTATTTATACCTGATTTATGGTATTCTTGACATAAGAGGGATATGTGTGTATGCGTTTTATCTTCTCAGATAGTAATTCCTTTGGGAGCATATACTAGAATTAAAGAGGCAGGGCTTGGGGCAGAAGGACCTGGTTTTGAAGTCTGGCTCTGCCATTTCTCAGCTGTGCGGCACTGAGCAAAGTACCCAGCCTCTCTGCTCCTCAGTTTTATAATCTCTAGAATAGGAACACAAATATTTCCTTCTGATGTGGTTGTGAAAATTAAATAAGTCAGTGGATGAGGAGCACCTAGTACAGTGTCTGGCTTGCAGGCAGGGTTCTGTTCAGAATAAATTCTCCTTTTACACTCTCCTCAAGAGGATATAGTCCTCAGCCTCGTATTATCCACAGCAATTAGCATGTTGTCTTACATATATTTGGTGCTTAGAAAATTTCCCCAAAACTGAATCATTGTTGCATCTGGTGATAGCAAATGTCAATATAAGCAGTGAGGACACATCACAATATAAATATACTAGCTGAGCACATGGTTGCTATATAATGTTATCTTCTTATTATAATTTAATAACTGCATATCAGAATTATTCCTGGGGTTATTCTTATAATATCTCTCACAAACCACTAGTCTGGAGAATTAATTTTTGTGAAATCATCACCACTGTGAAATCATTTTTCACTCATCTCTGTATTCATTGCACCTTTGGGATACCTTGGACACAGACTTTAACCCTTGCATTATAATTGTTAGTTTACATTTTCCTTTTTCCCACTTAACTGTGATCCCTCAAGGAGAGCCCCCCTCTTATTTGTCTTTCATTCCTAGTCCCTGACATAGCGCCTAGTCTGGAGAATGTGCCAGGCGGCATGCCTTCATCCTCAAGGAACTGAGGAGATAGAAGATCATGTTCAAGTGTAATTATGCTCTCTCCTGCATGGAGTTCCAGGTGAGCACGGGGAAGTCTCCCACATATGTAAGGATCCCACAGAGCTCTCTGAGGAAATGAAGCATTCACTAAATTTCAAAAAAAGTGCAAGAGAAGAAAGCATTAATAAGAAAAGAACACTCATTTGGTGGAATGAATGAATGTGTCTTTTAGTTAAATCTCAAAGAACTGTAGCTTATATCATTGGCTATTGAACTCAACCATGAAAAGACTCACATTTTTTATTACCACAAAGCTGCACCATTTGCTAATTGAATTATGTTCAGTAACCAAAAAAAAAAATACACTAACGAAATGAAGATACGTTATAAACCATGCTTTATAAATCAGTATATATCTGATTTTTAAACTCCTCCAAGATGGTCCAGTATTTCAAGCCCATCCTTGAAGTGATCAAAGAGGTCTCCCTGAAGATCTGCCAAAGCATGCCATAATGAAGATAATGCTCTCTGTTATCACTCAGTGAATTTGGGAACGTGAGTATTTAGATAAATCAGCTGTCAATGTGTACCTGTGGGACTAAG
Source organism: Crocuta crocuta (assembly GCF_008692635.1). NCBI lineage: Eukaryota > Metazoa > Chordata > Mammalia > Carnivora > Hyaenidae > Crocuta > Crocuta crocuta. The sequence continues at coordinate 16,362,682 of NW_027551568.1, read as the reverse complement.
CACCATTACAGTTCTGTGGATAATGGCCGCCAGCGCACATTGTGTGGCTCTCAGCACAGACTTTTCTCACAGATACTGGGATGCTGGTGCAACAGAAGGTTGCAAGATAAATACTATAAATCTTCTGCAAAAGTCCACCCAGCGCATTTGCTAAAAATTAGCCCTGGGGCACTGGAACGACTACATAAATGAATCACGTCCTGCTTGCCTGTCTCCAAAGCTCAGCCTCTGTGTATGCAAATGGATGATAATGAATGAGAAAAACAGCATGAAGAACGTAACAAGGATAGACTTTAGAAGACAGGGGCTGAGGTTTATTTTTTATTTGTAAAGTAGTTTTTGTGTCTGTGGCTAGATGTATCTGAATAGTTACAAGGCAGCCAAGTTTTAAACTAATGGAAGATAAACTTGTATAAAATGGTAAAAATGTATGTCTCAGCTTTAAGCTATGGGGATAAAATGCTGTATTGTTTTTTTGTATAGAGGTGAGGTGAACTCTATTCATGCAAAACAAGTAATCAACATTGTGTCAATACTATATTCATCATGGAACAAAACTCATCAAAAATCTTTACTTAGATACTGAAAATTGAAAATTATATAAAACAAAAGGTCATCATTCAGAAGGAAGTTAGGAGTGAAGGAGGAGAGGACATGGTCAGATTAACTCATTGTTTATTACACAGCATAAATAGCACAACGAGAGAAGCCCGAGCCAGAGCAGAGTCAGACTGGATGAGGCAGGGATGAAGGAGGGACTTTTTGTAGAAGATGACATCTGAGCTGGGATTCATGACTTTTAAGGTGTCACATACTGTCTATCCTTCCCGATCTAAAGAGAATAAGTTAGTTGTTGACGTTTTATATTTTCACCATGTAAACAGTAACAGCTAGGCACAGTGTGAAATGTTTTGACTATTTTTTTCCTTCATGGCTGTAGAGGGAGTATACATCAGCATTCCCACTTTATAGATAGAAAAACTGAAGCTCAAGAAGAAGATACATCATTTATACTCATTCATAAGTTTCAGGGTCAGGATTCAGATCCAGGTCCTTGTAAATCAATGCAATGCCTGTGTTGTAAGACGCCCTGTGTGGGGACATCAGAACTTCCCAGATGGCGTGATGGCAGGGCATTTTGTGTGGGACGGTGAGCCCGTCCAAGACATGGTTTACTCTTGTGTGGCCAAACCAGTTTCCCCTCTCTGATTGTTTAGAATTTTAGTGGTTTGATCTTGTCGATTCTTCCCAACGTCCAGTTCCTCCACACTTTGCTGGGATAGCATTTCAGCACTCCAGGGCAGGGATTGCCCCCACTCTACCCCATGTGTTCTAGGATGATAAATGATGATACCGTCCTCCATGGCTGAAGCAGCTGAGAAACAGTGATTTTTTACTGGATCCTGACCTTTGTGAGAACCAAAGCCATTGTAAACTTAGTTCACTGTAGTTATATACTCTTGCTTCCTATGCCAGAGTTTCTCAACTGTTTTCACTAGTGGTCTTCTAAAATGCCTTTTTAGAAAGTTTTGTCTAATCACCACCAATTAAATTTTAATACCCAAATATGTTGTATATGTATGTATTTATGCAAATCTGTGCTTTATACCTAAAAAGAGTAAGATTTTTTTTTTTTATCATGAACCAATTTTCATCCCCTTGGGACTGATAAAGCCCCTGATGGTAATAAATGCTTCATGCTATGCCCTGTTTCCTGTTTTGCATTCTGATATTTTGGGAACAAGGGGAATGGTGAAAACAGACAATCTGGAATCAAAGTGGCTTCTAAGACAGGTTACCTAACCTGCCTTCATGCAAATTTCTTCTCTGAAAAATGGTAGTAATAATAGGTACCTAGGGAAGTTTTATTAACAGATTATATGAGATAATCAGAAGCAATGCCATAATAGGAACTTAGAAAATGCAACTTTCTCCTATTTCAAATGCATAGTTTCTTTCAAACTCTGCCTTTATTCTGCATTTTTCATCTGCTGATTTGCTCTCTTGTTCAAGAGGATAAAAGTAAGGAGGCAGAGTAACCCCAGAAGAATTTGCTACATAGAGGAAGTAGAAAAAGCCTCACCAGGGAAACTTACAGACAACTCACAGTTGTCTGATGAGGGAGCATCACAAGTCTTCTCTCTACATTGATGGCTCAAGCCCTTATTAAAAAGATGTGTTCCTCCTGTAAGTGGACTTTCACTTCTATTAACCCTGCCTTGGAGGAGAAGCTCTCCACTGCTGTGTTGTGAAGAAGAGAACAGTATTCAAAGAAAATCTAGGCAGAAGTTAACTGTGCTATTTGTGCTCTGACCTGGACAAGTATTTAAATGTTTCCTGGTCTGTAAACTGAACACCTGAGTTCAGTTTATTTAATTTTGAGAATTAAATAAAATCATACCCGTATAACGACTAGCACATAGATGGGTGCCCAGTATCATTTACGCTGTTTTCTCTCCAGGCAGCTTGGCTTTCTGAAATACCATAGGGTACAATGTTTTCAAATACACTAGGGATTCAAAATGTCCACTTTATATAATAATAAATGTGAGGATAATTATAGCTTACATTTCTATAGTACTTCATGAATGTAAAATATTTTTCTATTCATATTCTGCAAGATCACTTGGTGAAATAAGGAGGAATGACATTATTATCCCCATTTTAAAAGTCAGAAAACTCAGATATCATGTGACCAACCCAAGGTCATAAAGTAATAGATTATATAGTGGGGATTCAAACCCAGTCTCTCTGATTCTAAATCTAGAGCTAAACCTCACTGTTGCTTAACATTGCTTATAAATCCTCACTTCTCAAGCATTAAATCTAGTGAATTTTTTAAAGTTCTCAAAAATCTTTAAGTAGGCCTCACTTTGTTTCAATTTTAATAATTCTCCTTTGGTAAATGTTAAATTTTTGTGCATTGTTACATATGACCCCTTCCCTAAATTTCACTGGGGTCTCATTAGGTCTTTGAATAATGTTTGAAATTCAGTTTAATTCTCCATTTAAGAAAGGATTTGAGAAAATAGGCTGTCTTTTCATGAGCTTAAGTTGGAAGGATTGAAAATTATACCCCTTTTGGCAGGTACTTGGAAACAATACTAAAAGAAAGGTTTTAAAATAGCACATACACCGTTTTGCACATACAACACAATCCTGGGAAATAATGATCACACTGATTTTTTTATTTCACCTAGGCTATTAGATAAATCCTGTCTCTATTTCCTGCAAATGCCTTAAAAAATAATTTTACTGTAAAGAACAATGGTAATTATTTTCTATACAATGTCTTCCTTTCTGTGCTTGGCTAAGCTTTGCATCACAGTCAGAGCCTAGTTTTAATCTGTGTATTAATTCTCTAGACTATTTTGATGGTGGAAAATTTCACCAAGGGAGAAAGCTTTCCAGAATACTAAATTCCAAAAGCACAACCTGTCCTTCCATATTGGATTTGGCAGTTTAATAAGAACAGGAGCAAGTGCAGAATTGCTCAGAAATATTTAGAGCAGTGAAAGAAAAGAAGCAACAAATCTTAATGAGCCAACAGTCCTTACCAGGCAGCTAGGCGACCTAAGCTAATTTTCCCATTATTCACAAGTTCTTGAGAGCCCTACAATATAGATTCCTTTATTAATAGCTTTTCTGTCATCCATTATTTAGGCATCTTCCATATTAAATCACCAGTGTGTCAGTCTCCTAAAGCAATACACGTGAGAGTTTTAAATAACCAATTGACAGGAAGTTGTCAGAGGAAAAGTTTATTTCAACTGGTAAAACATTTCGGTACCAACAATGCTTTGTTTATAGAGAAAACAAAAAAAAAAAGTAGATGAGAAATTGGTTATTAAACTTTGTTTAATTAGACAGGATCTTGTACTCAAAACTTGCCTGATAAATGATGGAATAGTATTTACTTAGTGGAGGAATAAAGTCAGTTAGTCATCACGAACATAAATATAATCTAGTGAGATTTTATCAAGCACCTACTATATTCTCAACACCTACAAGACACTAATAGGGACATAAAGGAAATATAGATTACTTCCCTGACTTTCAAGTTTAGTTTTGTTAGGGAACCAAAGTACTTATAACACACCCACACCCCATATATATATATATATGTGTGTGTGTGTGTGTGTGTATGTGTGTATATATGTGTATATATATACTTTGTATATATATATAGTATATATATAAATAAATTTTATTCAATGATAAAAATATGTGCTAAAGATTTACATTACTAAGGGATAATTAAAAAGAGTGAGTTTACAGGCACCTAGGTGGCTCAGTTGATTCAGTGTCCAACTCAATTTTGGCTCAGGTCATGATCGCAAAGTCATGGGATTGAGCCCCATGTCGGCATGAAGTCTGCTTAAGATTCTTTCTCTCTTCCTCTGTTCCCCTCTCCGCTGCTCACACATGTGCTCTCGCTCTTGCTCTTGCTCTCTCTCTCTCTCTCTAAAATAAAATTTTAAAAAAGAGTGAGTTCAGAACTCCTGGTAATTGCAGAAAGCTTTAGAAAGAGATCCCACTGGAAAGAAGATAAGCAGAAGAATAGAGAAAGACTGTCATCAACCAGAAAAAATAAGAATCAAACCACAAGACCAGAGACTGAGCAAGGTCTGCTTTTGCAGCTGAGGTTGATGTGTTAAGACCCCAGGGAAATATAGTTTGGTGTAGAAGTAACGGAACCAGATTATGAAGAGACTATTTTGTAACTATTTTGGAAAGGATCTATAGATAATGGGGAAATTACCATCTTTACTCAAAAACCACATTGACCACCTCTTTCTTAGAGAGTAATATAGTGCCACTGTGTCTGTGGTTAAGAATTATGAGATCATGAGGAAGGCGGACATTTAGGAAACTGTATAATAGGGACGCCTGGGTGGCTCAGTCAGTTAAACATCCGACTTCAGCTCAGGTCATGATCTCACGGTTCGTGGGTTCGAGCCCCGCGTCAGGCTCTGTGCTGACAGCTAGCTCAGAGCCTGGAGACTGTCTTCAGATTCTGTGTCTCCCTCTCTCTCTGACCTTCCTCTGCTCAAGCTGTCTCTCTCTCTCTTTCAAAAATAAACAAAACATTAAAAAAACATTTAAAAATTGTTAGAAAGTAAATACAATTTAAAAACTAAATAATTAAGTGATTGAAATAGGATGTTCCCCTAAAGACTTCCTGTCATATAGTTATTTAACAGGTACATTCCCTTTGGAAAACATTACACTGATGATTTACATGGAATAAGTCTGAAAATAACGGATGACACCAGAGATATTAATAAAAAGACATATATTTTTGCTGCCTCCATTGTCTGTGAACTTAGCCTACTCTAGAAACTTGCCACAAAGTAAATTGCTGTCTGGGATGTTAGCTAGCCTAAGACTGCTTGGTGGTTTGTGATTGGCTTGCAACAAAGCATTGTATATGTGTATTAATTTTTTTAATACACAAAGAATGCATATTTGTTGTGGAAAAGTTAAACGGTTTAAAAAGATTTTAAAAAATGAGAAATTCTGCAATCCCACCACCCACAGATAAATATTGTTAACACTTTGGAGTATTTCGTTCTTGTAGGTCCTCTATGTAATATATTTGCTTGTAAGAAGCATTGTTAAGAGTCATCTCTCTTTTGCTTCCCTTTAATCCTTGTTTTCTTTTTTGTTTCTCTTATTTTAATTTTTTTTTTCCAGAGAGAGAGTGAACACAGATCAGGGAGGGGCAGAGAGAATCTTTTTTTATTTTTTAAGTTTATTTTTCTTTTCTTTTCTTTTTTTTTTTGAGAGAGATATTGAGTGGGGGAGAGGCAGAGAGACAGGGAAACAGAATCCCAATCAGGCTCTGCCATGTCAGCACAGAGCCCAATGTGGGGCTTGAACTCATGAACCTGGAGATCATGACCTGAGTGAATATCAAGAGTCTGATACCTAACAGACTGAGCCACTTAGGCATCCCATCTTTTTTGTTTTTAAATACACATATTCTAAATCATCATAGGGGTACCTGAGTGGCTCAGTCGGTTGAGCATCCGACTTCGGCTCAGGTCATGATCTCACGGTTTGTGGGTTCGAGCCCTGTGTTGGGCTCTGTGTTGACAGCTAGCTGGGAGCCTGGAGACTGTTTCGGATTCTGTGTCTCCCTCTCTCTCTGACCCTCCTCTGCTCATGCTGTCTCTCTCTCAGAAATAAATAAAACATTCAAAAAATTAAAAAACTAAATCATCATAACTAGTAAAAATAAAATCATAACATTTATCTTAGTTTCACAATATGGAAACACACCATTGTTTATTTTCTGTAAAACACAAGACACCTTTATAGACACAGCTAGCTAGTGACAGTCTGACTAACGAGGAATATGTTGAGTTGTCGAAGCAAATGTTGTCAGAGAAGGAGTAACTCAAGTTGATGCCATCAGGCCTGTCCAGGGACCCAGAGGAGGTCCCACAGGACCACCCAAGAGGGTCCCTGGCTGTGCATAAGATGGAAATCAATTGCAAGCCAGCAGAGGGTGGAAACAGTTTTTTGAAGGTATAGAGAGACTGGATACAGATGGAGTGTCTGGGAGACTTGGAAAGGAAAGACCATGAGTCTTGCCTTTGTTCAGGGTCTGGGTTTGTTTCACTTAGGGAGGGGGGGTTCCTGTATGTGTCCCCTCAGGCATCCAGGACCGGGTTAGAATGAAGATGAGGGCCCAAGTGTTATGCCTTGGAGCCAGGGGGCCTTGGCATGGAGATGTCTAGCAGCAGATGGTCTGGAATGCACATGTGATAACTTCCTCCAGTCATTCTCACCTGGCCGCTCCTTAGATATTATCTATCCTAGAGGATCATTAACTCCTTGTCCATTGCAAGGAGGACAGTCTGAAGCATTAAAGTGGGGTGAGATTTCAGGTTCTGGCAAGAATAGAAGGGATATTATTATGGAGTCCTTCATTTTCTCCATATTAAGTTGCAATGGGCTACCATAAACCAAGAACATCAGCCATATTCAGGAGAGAAATGGGAAGAAGTGTCGACACCAAAATGCACTAAGTCTCCGTGGACGATGAGTCAGTAAGGTGTAGAGCTGACTGGCCCTGGGTTCCCAGTTGTGCAAGCCCTGGGGAGTCCCAGTTCCACCTCTTTCCAGCTGTGTTGGGACCGTGAACATATTGCTTCACTTCTCAACGGATGGTGTTCCCTTTGTTCCCTTTTGTAAAACGCGAATAAAATATCCATCCCATAGGTTTGTTCTGAGGAGTAAATTAGATACGTCATGTGTCTGCTACACATCATCCTTCAGCAAGTCTGAACAATGATGCAGTGTTGATGCCATATAACCGTTACAGCAGTAAGGCTCATGGGCTTCAGAGCAGGTGAGAGCCATGCTCAAGGTCCCATAATACATCAGTGGAAAAGCGGCATGTGTGGAGGCCTAGTTCTCAGTCCAGTTCTGTTACTTTAGAAGGAAGCCATTCCATTCCCAACAGATGGAGCGAACATTCGAGAAAACATTCACAAAACCTCCTTGTGCCATTCCCTCAGCTCAGTGAATTGAGAAACCCCGCATCCCACTCGGACACCTCTCTCCATGAGGTATTCACAACATTTAAAGCAAAATAATAACAAGGACCAAAAATCCCTCTCAACATAGTCTGTTTGACTGTTAGGAAAGGTCACAGCCACTTAGTATGACTAATTTGGACTCCAATCTTTTAGTTACGGCAGTATCCAGAAATAATTTATCATCCTGACATTACGTAAAAGAAGGAAGTACAAAACAGATATTCCAGCTGGCATTTAGAAATATGTCCGTGGAGCAGAACAAAGAATCCCTGTTCTTTACTTTATATCGAGATGAACCTGTTTGGTCCCTGTCGTGGAGTGAAGCTTATCTAGAGGCAACAGGAAGCAAAGGTTATCTTGAATACAATGGAAAAGGGCAAATGAATGTTAACATTTAATTAAAGGCACTGGGAAAGAATGACCAAGTGCAGGTGGGTGCGGGAAAGAATGGCCTGTTGGTGCCTGAAGGAGGCGGGCTGGCTGAGCACAAACAGGCAAAATCTGTATTCAGGCAGGTGAATGACAGCTCTCTTGGTGTCACTGATATGACATTATAATCGTGTGTCTTCAGAAAAGAGCACAGAGGAGAAACAGGCCATTCAGTGTGGTCGTGAACTGTAGGGGCTTTGAAGTCAGACTTCCTGGATTTGAGAAGCAGCTCACAGAGCGTTTACCAGCAGGGGTTGGGGGCCAGACTGCCTGGCCTCAGACCCCAGCTGTGTACCCTTTACTAAATGTGGGACCGCAGGCAAGTCACCGAGCCTCTGTCCCTTTCTTTCCTCTTTTATAAAGTGAAGATGATACTACTACCTATTCATAGTAATTAAAGATTTAAAAAGGAGTTACTATTTGCAAAACACGGGGTAAGTTTTATATATAAGTATTTATATATAACTTAACTTGCTATACTCTTAATAGAAGTTACTTTGACTTCTAAGCCTCAGGCCCCTCATCTGGCAAATGCGTCGAATCACAGTCCCTGGCTTACACAGTTGTGAAAGCTACATGCGATCAGGCACACAGAACACCTGACGTACACCTGTCAAAGAATTATTATCTTGGTTTTTTATTTCACCAACTGGACCAGAAGCTCCCTGATGCTCATGATCTGTCATATTTTTCTTTGGGTCTACCTCAGGGCTGTCTTCATTAATGTTTGTAAAATGAGCAAAAATACATAGATGAAAAAGACCCAGATGAAATACTCTATTTACACGTAATACCAACACATTCATGCCCACACTTTGAACCCGCCTTCAGAAAAGAATCACGCAGATGCCCACCAGGACATTCAGGAGACACATGGAATTATACTCGGAGAAGTGTAAAGAAATGAGATTTGATCTAGTAGTCACAGACACCCTGATATTTTCTCTTGCATCCTTGATAGATCATCTCCAACTTCTCCCCGAAACTTCCAACAATCCGTAATCAAGTCTTTCACGGAGCAAATATATTCCCTTTTCTTTTACATCCCAGTGGGACTTTTAAAAATAGCACTCTTTGGTAACCATGAAAAAGTCCCATTATTTCAGTTAGTTTTGAGCCTGTCTCCATCACTGATAGTAAGTCCTTTGAGATAAAGGATAAAAGCTCACCAACTTTCTCATTTTTCTGTCTCCCAGCTGCATTTAAAATATTCCTAGGCCTCTAGTAGATATTCAGTAGCTATTAATTGAACAAGTGAATCAAATGATTAGAGATCCCATATGATGTTTCCCTTTCTGAGAAGGCAGCTTATTTAAAGTGAAATAGCTCCTAAATCTAATCTGTCCTTCTGTTAATGTATATTTTATCATATTTAAAGTCTTGAAATCTATAAGCAATCACTTTTTATTTCCTGACTCAAGGGTTGAATTTTGATCTTTTTAATACTTGACATTTTGATTTTATGGATTATTACACTTCTAAGGGAAGTCAAAATTGTCTAGTCATTTTACATATTGGAAATCCAAAACCAATCATTAGCAGAGACAGGCCTTAAACCTATGTCACATAACTCTTAATCCCACATTTTTTCGACCCTACCATTCTACCAGCACTTTACAGTTTTCAAAGTTCCTTAACCTACAAAAAAGTGATATAGTCTTTTGATCCTTAAATCCATGCTATAGAAAGAACACATTATGCTGGTGTGTTTCAGAGAGAGGGGAAAACAAAGTCTCAAAGAGGTCGGAGGGCAACCTGCCTCAGAGGAGTGGTAAAGCTGTAAGAGAAACCAGATTCAACTCAGTTTTCCCCCCTTCCATTGGAGCAACCAACCAAATGTGTATAAAAATGGAGATATGTTTAAAATGGGGAGAGTGGAGAAAATAAAGATATATCCAAAGTGGGTGGTATACTCAAATTCAAAAGGATTTCCTACCTGCTGCCTTCATTAAATACCAATGGGATAATTCTGGGGCTTAAAACAACGGAGCTCTGCAATGGAAACCAACAGAAGAGTGAGCACAAAGAAAGTTTCTGCCTCACTTAATGCATCAGAAAACAAACAAACATGGGGAGACTGGGTGGCTCAGTCGGTTAAGCTTCAGCTTAGGTCATGATCTCATGGTTCATGAGTTCAAGCCCCACATCAGGCTCTGTGCTGACAGTTCAGAGCCTAGAGCCTTCTTTGGATTCTGTGTCTCACTCTTTCTCTGCCCCTCCTGCACTTGCTCTCTGTTTCTGTATCTCTCTCTCTCAAGAATAAAGATTTTTTTTTTGATTAAAAAATTAAAAAATAAAAACAAACAAACAATATTTTCCTCCACCTAGGGGCCATCTTGGAATAGAAACAGGAAAAAAAAAGAATGAGCCCTTGAGAAGAGTTGGACTTTGGATAATTTGTCTTAACAAAAAGAGAAAACTGAGATATATCTAATTAGTAAATTTAAATCAACACACCACCTCTCATTTCCTATCTTTATATCATTTGTATCATTAAAATACACGAAAATTCTTTAAGACATTCAGGCGAAATCTATATGAGGCTGCCTCATGGATATAATATTTGACCTACGGCTTTTAGAAGGATGCCTGATTACTTACCTTGCTTCCCTGCAGAAGTAGTGCCTGATCCCTACAGAGTGAGAGCCAGCAGGGGTGTGAACAGGGAAGCCCCCTGCCTTTCTGGGGCAGCAGCTCTGGAGCAAGCATGCAGGTTTGGCAAGCTGGAGATGTGTGTCAACCCCGGGCAGAAAGAAATCACAACATTCTTAATGAGGCATTGCAACTTGGTCCTTCTCGGCTGGAATCAAAGTAGAGTGAGCTGGAGTTGTCTTGTAGATGCTGAATAATTAGCGACTCCGAGGAATAAAATGAAACCGTGATTATGGCTCTTTTCTTTACTTTCTGGAATGATCCCATTTATTGCAATGTTTCTCCTTCCTGCCAATCAGCTAGTCAATAAACATCGTCTGAAGAACCACAGGCACCATGATTTTGAGGGGTCTATTCTGGCCTCTTCCAGCTGCGCCCTTACCCATTGGGCCAAGGACACCTGATCACCAGAGCCCATGCTTTGCCTTCTGTCCCACATTCTGAGCACCCAGGACCTCAGAATCACATAGGTACCTAAGTGGCCCAAGTCTGTTTTCAGGGCCTACCTGAGCCACTCTCCTGAGTTCAGCTTCTGAATGGTGAACTGCACCAGAGTATGTGTAATTCTAACCTGGAGGAATAACCATTGTCAGTTAGTTCCAGGAGGCTGTGGAATGACATTGGACTTAAGGCCCAGAGTACCCACACATACGTATGCAGGGCTCCTTACTGTGCAGGACTGAACTAGAGATGTGACTAGAAGACAGACCAAGAACTGCCATATGTGTTCTTGTCATGGCCCACAAATGAGACAAGTGGGCCCAAGAGATTTTGCTCCTTTGTTTTCTACTTAGGGATGTATCAAGTACCTTCAGTAAGTTGTATGGAGGTAGTAGCAAGCAGGGCACCAACCTGGCCCATTATAGGACTTAGTCAATGTGTAGGAATTCATTAACATCCTGGAAGCATGGACGAATACGATGGAAGAAGCAATATAAACAAGTGCAAAGAACAGGGTTCGAATGAAAGAGATCGACACCCAGGTTCTGACCTGCCACTTCTTAGATCGAGGACCTTGTGAAAATTATTTAACCTCTTTGAATTGTGTCTTTAAATGTGTGACTCTAGATTTCAGTTCAGTTCATGATCTTGTGGTTCGTGAGATTTAGCCTCCTGTCAGGCTCTGCAGTAACAGCACAGAGCCTGCTCGGGATTCTCTCTCCCTCTCTCTCTGTCCCTCCCCTGCTCTCTCGCGCTCTCTCTCTCAAAAAAATTTTTTTAAATAAATAAATTAATTAAGGCTTTAAATTTTACCTGCCTTCTAAGATTATAGTCACAAGAATAGATGTGAATAGCATACATGAGGATTCTTCACCTGCACAGTAAGCATTTTATAAAGGTAGTGATTTTGTAAGCATGAAGGGTAATGAGGAAGTAGATTTTGCAACACAGAAAAGACCTAGGATGAAGTGGAGGTTATTGCCTTCAGAAAGGTCTAGGTTAATTGGAAGATGACATCTACTGAATGTCAAACACAATAGATATTTCTGTTTTGAGAAAACTGTTTGCCTAAACATTCACTAAAATGTATTTTACCCATTTTAAAAGACTATAATAAATGGATAGTAGATGCTTACAATTCACAGTGTTGTGCAGCTGTATAATCAATGAAAAGCATGTGAGTACTTAGGGGTCCTGAAGGCATCACTTCTAAATTCTTTTCTGACACTTAATCATGTTTTCTGTCCCTTTTTGTGTATCTTTCTCTTTCATTATCCTTTACTTGTTGTCCTTTTAACTTGAATGCTTTTAAAGCATGTCGACCTTTGGACTGCAGCAATTAAAAGATGTGAATTAGCTTACACAAATTAGTGCCTCAGGTTAGAAGCATGTCGGGCAAGAATAGATATTGCTAGAATAAAAGGCCTCATGAAACTCACATTTGAAGACTGCTATATAGGCATCTGCAGTCTTATATAAATCCTCAGAACACATTCTGTAATAAAACGATGTGACATAATAAAAGTTTATAGGAGAAGAGTATGAAGAAAGTTCGTATTTGTAATGAGAAAAATCATTGTTAATAATTCCTTTAAAATTTTTTCACAAGATGGCTTGCCTGGGTGGCTCAGTCGATTGAATGTCCAACTTCAGCTCAAGTCATGATCTCACAGTTCATGAGTTCAAGCCTTGTTTGCTGCTGTCAGCGCGGAGCCCACTTCGGATTGTGTCTCCTTTCTGCCCCTCCCCTACTCACATTCACTCTCTTTAAAAATGAATAAACATTAAAAGCTGATAATGAAAAAGTAAAAATTAAAACTTTTTGCCAGAATATCTTGACTTATTAATGAAGTGGTTGAAATTGATTCCTTACTCTAAGGTTTAAAGCAACATATTGAGGTTTTCTTTACTAATGATTGAGACTCAAGTCTATTTGTGTTCCTGGGATCATCAAATCCAAAGTTCAGATACTTTCAGAACTGTGAACAAGTAACCTAAAGGAAAATTTTCAGAAAAGTATAGATTGCTTGTATAGGTTTTCTGTTTCAAACTGATAAGATAATCATAGTTAAATTTATATTTATGGAATATTTATTAAGCATTAATGTGTGTCAGGCATTTGGATTCACACTCACCCAGACCTTTCTATGACTTTCTTGCTATGACTACTCTTTAATATAAGAAATTCAAAGAAATTTTAAGCTAAATAGTATCAGATCTAGATTTGATGCCATTTTCTGGTTGTAAATTCTCTAAATCTCAATATGGAAAAAAATCTGAGAATGGAGAGAATTTTCTATCTCAGAGGGTTATCTATCTCAAAGGTTTTAAAAGATCTGAAATATGTGATGGAATTCAACATGTCGCACTGGAATCAAAATAATTTTTAAGGGGTGCCTGGGTGGCTCATTTAGTTAAATGTCCAACTTTTGTTCTCACCTCAGGTCATGATCTCATAGTGAGTGAGTTCAAGCCCCACATCTGGATACACACTGTCAGTGCAGAGCCTGCTTGGGATTCTCTCTTTCTCTGTCCTTCCCCCACTCACACGTTCTCTGGTTTTCTCTCTTTCTCTCAAAATAAATAAATAAACTTAAAAAATAAGTTTTTAAATGATGAAGGCATGGATATAGCACTACAAAACGTTTTCACTTTGGGCATTCAAAAGTCAATACTGGTATCTACTAAAGCAAAACATAAGTATACACTGGGACCCACCAATTCCCCTTCAGGTATCTAACCAAAAGACAAGTGCATATATCTCTCAAAGGACACGTGAAAGGATGTTCATAACACCTATATTCATAATAACCAAGTATTGGAAACAACTCAGATACCCACAGTAGTACCATGGATATATTCATATAATGGAACACAACACAGCAATAAACAAAACAATACACCACTGCCAGATCATAGATGAATTATACATACATAATGAAAAATAAACCCAAACCAAGCACAATAAGCTACATTGTATATGATTCCATTAATATGAAGTTCAAAAACAAGCAAAACAAATACTTTGGTGATATGTCAGAATAGTGGTGGCTTCTGGTACAGGCAGATACTGACTAGGAAGAAGGACAAGGGACATATGAAGAGTTAAAAATGTTCAGTGTCTTGAGGCAGGTGGTGGTTATTTGTGTGTGTTCATGTGTGTGTATATGTACAAGAAAATTCACCAAGAGATACACTTAGGATTTGTACACTTTGCATGTTTTCCACCTCAGTGTTAAATTGTATAAAGAGACAAGACTATACCTGTTTTTCTGGAATAATGAGCATTGTGTAATGTGATCCTGTATCTTTGTTTCGTGATAAGTATTTGCATAGAGTTAGAGCCAGTGTCAAATGAAAATGCTATCCCTTTGTTTAAATATTAAAAATTTTAGGGGTGCCTGGGTGATGCAGTCAGTTGAGTGTCTGACTCTTGATTTCAGCTCAGGTCATGATCGTGGGGTCATGGGTTCAACCCCATTTCAGGGTCCATGCTGACACCATGGAGGCTGCTTGGAATTCCCTGTCTCTCTCTCCCCTGCTCACGTGTGCCCTCTCTCTAAAATGAAATTTAAGAAATATTTTTTAAATATTAAGAATTTTATGGNGGAGGAGGACACTTGTGGGGATGAGCACTGAGTGTTATGTGGAAACTAATTTGACAATAAACTATTAAAAAAAAAAGAATTTTATGATGGCAGTAGGAGAACATTAAACCAAGCGTGGGAACAATCTAAGCACAAGGCTTTAGGGTACACTCATGACGCCAGCCCTACACAGAGATACTCAGAAGATATTCTCAAAATCAAAGAAAACTTGCTAAAATCAGGCATCTACAAGGTGTAAAGTGAATGGTGAAAATTCCTGTTTCTGCTGGGAAGGCATAGTTCTGGGTGAAAGGGGTTATGTCCCATTGAGCTGATTGGCTAAGACGCTCTAGTACGCTATTGAAAGGCAACAGGATAAATACTCATTATGGGAAAACACACTAAAACTGAGATTAGATAGAATGTCTTAATTAAGAGAAATCTACATGAGAGTTATGAATAGAAAACATGTGTTTTATTAAAATGAAACATTCAGTGCTCTCCTTGCCAGGAGAGAAACACTGAAATTGTACAGAAATAATAAGCTAGAATAGCATGCGTGCTAGTGATGACTTCCGCTTCACTGAAAATGTTTGATGCTGTATTTATATTACTTTAATCATTAAATACACCAAAACTCTTTGGGAGATTCATGCCTCTGGAATGAAGTATTTTTGACATATGAGAACAAGAAGACGACACCATGAAAACAGCATGGGAGACAAAGGGAGGCTTGGGGATGCCCAGTAGCTGGACACGGACTTTGTTTCTTTACAGGATTTTGTATTCTTCTTACAAAATGAGAGCCGGCCAGCTGGGTGTCACCAGGGATTCAGAGGCAGGGTCCATAGGATTGGCCTCAGGGTTTAGCAAGCTGGAGAGTGAGAATCTCCTTGGACAGAAAAAGGTCACAACATTTTTTCCCCCTCATGCTTATTTCTTTTATTTAAAGTGTATATCATGGTGATTTGATATACACATACTCTGTGAAAGGATTCTGCTCATCTAATTAATTAACACACCCGCCACCTCACATATTTATCTTTGTGTGTGTGTGAAAACATTTATGTTCTACTCTTAGCAAATTTCAACTATGCAATACACTGCTATTAACTCTAGCCACCATGTTTTACACAAGCTCTTTAGATTTTATTCATCTTATAGCTCAAAGTTGGTACCCTCTTACTAGGCTCTTTCTATTTCTCCCCTACCCAGCCCTTGGGAACAATTTTCTACTCTTTAAAGTTGAGGTTCGTTTTGTTTTGGTTTTTTGTTTTAGAGTTCACATATTAAGTGAAAAAGACATCATGCACTATTTGTCTTTTACTGCTGGTTTATTTAACTTAGCATAGTGCTCTCAAGTTCTTTCGATGTTGCATATGGCAGGATTTACTTCTTTATCATGGCTGAAAAATATTCCATTGTATGTATATACCACATCTTCTTTATCCATTCGTCCATTTGAGGAACACTTGGACTATTTCCATGTCATGGATATTGTGAATAATGCTGTGGTGAACTTAAGGGCGCAGATTTCTCTTCAATATCTAGTTTTCTTGCTTTTTGGATATATACCCAAGAGATGGGATTGTTGGATCATGTGGTACTTCTATTCTTTTTAATAACCTCCATACTGTGGCTACACCAATTTACATCTTTTTTATTTTTTGAGGGACCTCCATACTCTTTTCCATGGTTGCTGCACCAATTTACATTCCAAAAGTATACAAGGGTTTCCTTTTCTCCACATCCCTGCCAACACTCGTTTTTCTCTTGCCATTTTAGTGATAGCCATTCTAACAGGTACGAGATGATATCTCATTGAGATTTTGGTTTGCATTTCTCAGATGATTAGTAATGTTGTATACCTTTTCATAGACCTATTTGTAATTTGTATGTACTCTTTAGAAAAATGTCTATTCACTTCCTGTGCCCATTTTTAATTGAAGATTTTTGGTTATTGAGTTGTATGGATTCTTTATATGTTTTAGATACTCACCCCTCATCAGAGCTATGTGATTTGCTAATATTTTGTCCCATTCTGGGGGTTACTTTTTCACTTTGTTGATCGTTTCCTTTGCTGTGCAAGAGGGTTTCTTTTAATTTTTTTCTTTCTATTTTTATTGACTTGTAGTTGACATATGATGTTACATTAGTTTCAGGTTATAACACTTCTATTCAACAATTCTATATACTATGCTCTGCTCACTACAATAAGTGTAGTTACCACCTATTACCACACAATGTTATTATGATATCATTGACTACATCCTCTATGCTGTGTTTTCATCCCTATGACTTATTTATTTTATAATTGGAAGTGTGCACCCCTTTATCCCCTCCACCTAATGTGCCTATTTCCCCAACACTCTGCTCTCTGGCAAACACCACTTTGTTTTTTGTATTTATGATTCTGTTTCTGTTTTTTGTTTGCTTGTTTTGATTTTAATAACCAATAAGTCCATCCATGTTGTTACAAATGGAAAAATCTCATTCTTGTTTATGGCTGAGTAATATTACATTGTGTGTGTGTGTGTGTGTGTGTGCGCATGTGTATGAGTGTGTGTGTGTATACCCACTTCATTGCTTTTATCCGTTCACCTATTAGGGGACACTTAACTTGCTTCCATGTGTTGGCTATTGTAAATAATGCTGCAGTAAACATAGGAGTGCATATATCTTTTCAAAATTGTGGTTTTGTTTTCTTTGGGTAAATATCCAGTTGTGCAATTACTGGATCATATGGCATTTTTTAAATTTTTTGAGGAATCTCCATACTGTTTTTCACAGTGGTTGCACCAGTTTACATTCCCATCAGTAGTGCACAAGCAGTTCCTTTTCTTTACATCCTCACCGACAATCCTTATTCCCTTTGATACTAGCCATTCTCGCAGGTGTAAGGTGATATCTCAGTGCATACCTGGCTGTTCTCAGCTGGTATCCGACTGAAGGCAGTTGTCCTGTAGCTGACAAATAAGGATCAACATTGAGGAGTGACACATGACAAAGCTCAACTCAACTAAACTAAAATAGCCATTATTGGTTTCTTTCTTTGGTTTTCTGAATGACAACTAACGTTACCATTTATATGGATGTCTCCTTTGTGACTACACAGCGACTATAGCGTCTTTTGAAAATCTGGTGGCAGAAAGCAAGCAGTCCATTAAAATTAAAGTGTTCTCACTCTGTAACCTCTGAGAGGGTTTACAAATGAACGTGGGTCTTAAGATATTTTATAAAAATCTTCATAGCTTTTTAATGGATGGCTGCATTGTCAGTAAGTCTTTCATTCTCCAACATTTGTAACAGGACGTTTCCAAAAGTTTACAAGGCTGCTGACGTAAATGTGACTTTATATGTACTGGCATACTTTGTTTTATTGTTCTTCACTATATTGTGTTTCACAGATATTGCTTTTCTTTTCTTTTCTTTTTTTTTTTAACAAATTGAAGGCTTGTGGCCACTCTGTGGTAAACAAATATCTCAGTTCTATTTTTCCAACAGCATTTGCTTCCCTCATGTCCCGGTGTCACATTTTGGTAATTCTCCCAGTATTTCAAACGTTTTCATTATTATTATGTTCTTTATGGTGATCTGTGATCGGTGATCTTTGATGTTACTATTGTAATTGTGTGGAATGCCACAAACTGCATTCACATAAGACAGCAAACTTGATCATGAATGTGTGTGTTCTCAATGATCTCCCAGCTCCCTGGCCCCCTCCCTCTCTTGGAGCCTCTCTATTCCTGAGACATAACTGTGTTAAAATCAGGCCAATTAATAACCCTGCAATGGCCTCTAAGTGTTCAAGTGAAATGAAGAGGTGCCTGTCTCTCATTGTAATTCAAAGACGTGATTAAGAAACAACTAAGCTTAGTGAGGAAGGCACGTTGTAGCTGAGGCTGAAAGCTAGGTCTCTCGCACTGAACCATTACCCAAGCTGTGAATGCAAAGGAAAACTTCTTCAACGAAATTATAAGTGCTATTCCAGTGAACACGCAAATGATAAGAAAGCCTTATTGCTGATCTGGAGGAAGTTTTAGTGGTCTTGTTAGAAGGTCAGACCAGCCATAACAATTCCCTTAAGTGAAAACCTAATCTGGGGCAAGGCCTTAACTGTCTTAAATCCATGAAGGCTGACAGAGGTGAGGCAGCTGCAGAAGAAAAATTTGAAGCTAGCAGAGGTTGGTTCATGAGGTTTGGGAAGATCAGACATTTCTATCGTATCAAAGTGCAAGGGTGAAACAGCAAATGCTAATGTAGAAACTGCAACAAGTTATCCAGAAGATCTAGCTCAGACAATTCATGAGGGTGGCTACACTCAACAACAGATTTTCAGTGTTGCTGAAACAGCCTTGTACTGGAAGCAGATGTCATCTAGGATTTTCACAGCTGGTGAAGTCAATGCCTGGCTTCCAATCTTCAGAGGGCAGCCTGACTCTGTCTGTAGGGGCTAACGCACCTGGTGACTTGAAGTGAAAGTCAATGCTCATTTACCATTCCAGAACTTCTAGGGCCCTTAAGAATCATGCTAAATCTATTCTGCCTGTGCTTTATAAATGGAACAACGAAGCCTAGATGACAGCACATCTGTTTACAACGTGGTTTACTGAATATTTTAAGCCCACTGTTGAGACCTACTGATCAGAAAAAAAGATCCCTTTCAAAATATTATTGCCCATGGACCATGCACCTGGTCACCCAAGAGCTCTGATGGGAACATACGTGATTAATTTTATTTGCATGCCTGCTAACTCAACACCCATTTTGCAGCCCATGGATCAAGGAGTAATTTCAACTTTCAAGTCTTATTATTAAGAAACATATTTCGGAAGGCTGTAGCTGCCACAGAGAGTGATTCCTCTGATGGGTCAGGCAAAGTAAATTGAAAAACTGCTGGAAAAGCTTTGCTGTTCTCATGCCATTAAATGCTTTCGGGATTTATGAGAAGAGGCCCAGATATTAACATTAACAGGAGTTTGGAAGGAGTTGAGTCCAACTCTCAGAGATGACTTTGAGGGACTCAAGACCTCAGTGGAAGAAGGAACTGCAGATGGTCTGGGATGAGCATGGGGAGGAGAATGAGCAGGGGAGTCTGGAGATGTGATTGAATTGCTGCAATCCCGTTTTAAAACTGAAATGAATGAGGTGTTGCCTCTTACGGAGGAGCAAACAAAGTGGTTTCCTGAGACAGAATGTACTCCTGGTAAACATGTGTCAAAGATTCTCAAAATGACAATAAAGGATTCAGTAAACTTCATTGGAAAGCAGCAACAGGATTTGAGAGGACTGATTCTAATTTTGAAAGGGTTCTCCTGTGGGTGAAATGCTATCACACAGCATCCCATGCTACAGAAAAATCGTCGATGAAAAGAAGAGTCCATTGGTACCGCAAACTTCACTATTTTCTTATTTTTAGAAATTGCCACAGCCACCCCAACCTTCAGCAACCACCACCCTGATCAGTCGGTAGTCATCCACACTGAGGCAAGACCCTCCACCAGCAAAAAGATTACAACTTGCTGAAAAGTCAGATGACAGTTAGCATTTTTTATCAATAGAGTATTTTTAAATGAAGTTGTGCACACTTTTTACATGTAATGCTAACACATACTTCATAGCCTATAGTGTAGCATAACCATTAACTTTTATATGCACTGGGAAACCAAAAAAAATAATTTCACTTGAGTTATTGAGATATTCACTTCGTTGCAGTGGTCTGGAACCAAAATTGGCGGTATCTCTGTGTATGCCCATGTTAATATTTGAACGTATCCATGCCTGTATTGCATCAACTATCAGTTATCTCTGGGTGTCCATTAGGGTGTTTCATATATATGTTCTATACTGCTGCCCCGGTCTCCTGGTAGATGCCCAGAGCTCCTGAGCCACTTTGAGGTCATCGATGACCTTGTGGAAGTAGACATTGTGGCAATCCCTGGGTGAGTGCTAAGAAGGAACGTCAAATGATGCTGAGGAGAAAATAGGACAGATGTCACTAATCAGGAAGAGAATTTTCCCCTGTAGAAGTAATACTTGTGCTGAGATCTAAAGGTTAGGTAGGAATTAACAGGGCACTCTCATAGCAGTAGGAGCAAAACCATTTAGAGGGAGGGAGCTTGGTGTGGACGGGGGGGTATGTTAAAGAAAACATGCCTGCTCTAGCAGCAACCGCAACACCCCCTGAAATATCAGTGCCTTAACACAGGGGCTCTTCCTTCCTTGCTTACATAGTGCCGAACTGTAGCGGGGGACACTGTGTCCCACAGTCCTGTGGGAACCCTGGCTGGCAGAGATGCCGCCATCTTCAATACTTGACCTTCCATGTTATTTTGTGCATTGATAATCCAGCTGCAGAAGGACAAGAGAAAAAGCATGGGAGGGGGGTGGGGGTAGTGTGGAAAGGTCTGGAAAAGCCATATAACATTTACATTTATATTCCAATTATCCTGTCTCAGGAATGTGGCCACATGCATTGTCAACTCTATGGAGGAATTAAAATTTTTAGGAAATAATTCATAATTCTGAAGCATCATAGATTATACTCAGACCATAGAATCCAAGATTATTTATTACCGTGGCTGAGTTGAGATATAGGTTTATTCCTTTACTCATTTATTCACTCTTTCACCGACTTATTCCTTGAACACTTATCAGCTACCTACATTATACTATGCAATTGGTCAATAAACCACATTTTCATGCCATGATCAATAAAATGGACACGTTATAAACAGAAATGCCAGAAGGAGACATGGGCAAACTCTTTTTCATTTCACATTCTAGATAATCATTTAAGGAGAAAGCTATAATTGCTCATTGGTGCCTAAATGAAATTATTATTAATACAAAAGTGGTGGCATTAGGGAGAAATTTTTAAAGTAAAGAATTCATTTTAAAAAGCACTTGATGGGAGGGCGGTCTGGGTGGTGCAGTTAGTTAAGTGTCCAACTTCGGCTCAGGTCATGATCTCACAGTTCATAAGTTTGAGCCCCACATAGGGCTCTGTGCTGACAGCTTGGAGCTTGGAGCCTGCTTTGGTTTCTCTCTCTCTCTCTCTCTGCCCCTCTCCCCCTCTTTCAAAAATAAGTAAATATTTTATTAAAAAAACATTTATAGGGGTATCTGGGTGGCTCAATCACTTAAGCATCTGATTCTTGATTTCAGCTCAGGTCCTAATCTCATGGTTCTCGAGTTCGGGCCCCATAAAGGGCTCTGTGCTGATAGCTCAGAGCCTGGAGTCTGGTTTGGATTTGGTGTCTCCCTCTCTCTCTGCCCCTCCCCCACTCACACTCTGTCTGCCTGTCTCTCTGGAAAATAAACAAACATTTAAAGAAATTAAAGAAAACGCTTGATAGGAGCACCTAGGTAGCTCAGTCGGTTGAGCATACAGCTTCAGTTCGGGTCATGGTCTCGCGGTTGGTGGGTTTGAGCCCCATGTCTGGCTCTGTGCTGACAGCTCGGAGCCTGGAGGCTGCTTTGGATCCTGTCTTCTTCTCTCTCTGCCCTTCCCCCACTCATGCTCTGTCTCTCTCAAAAATATTAAAAATTAAAAAAAAAAGAAAACACTTGATAAACTAAAATCTGTGAACACATCTTTATGAAATTCCATTGCTCTGCTCTAACAAATTGCTCTGTGCTTCTAGATGTCCCAGGCATTGCCAAACTGCAGCACATCACCCTCTCATTTAACATGCTGAAACACTCAGCAGTTTGATTTGCTTTAATAATTGTCAAGTAAAGATGTTAGAAAACATGTAATGATTTTTGCCATTCCCCTCTTGTAGTTTTAAAATACATTTTAAAATTGCAGTCTGCGATCAATACTGAATGACTGTTAGATAGAGATTTACAGACCCAGAAATTACCCAAGCAGAGGAAAATATGATAGTTCTCCATATTTCTGGCTATTTGGAATCAGGTGGCTGATAAAACCCTTTCTAAGCATGAGCAGGACCCTACTTAAACACGCTGCCAATCATCGTAGCTTATTTTACATCGACATTTAAAGCATTTCTCTGCTGCCTGTACTTTCAAATCCTTGGCTCAGTTGTGACACAGAAAGATCGCTTTAAAAGAAGTGTGAGTAATTAAAGCAACAAGCAATTAACTAATTGATCCTAAAAAAAAAATAGCGTACACAACACCAACACTATAATTGCAGCCATTTTGTGAGGCAGCCTGGTCTGTGATCACGTACGAGCCTCCCCTGTTAACTCTACTGCAGCAAGCGACCAGACTAAAAACAAGTGCAAACAAATTCTCTCCCCTGTGTCTCTTTCCTTGTTCTGTCTACTTAGACGTCTCCTGTCCCCTGTTCTCCTATGTCACTTAACAGACGATCCATTGCTTGTATGGGAAATCTTCCCTTACCTCCTCTTCTGCCTTCCAGAGAATCTGTGTAGACACTTGTACTGGGCATCTGTAGCCTCTGGTTAGGCCCCATCATACACCGGACCAGTGAAATAATCATCATGCCCAGTGAAAGATGAAAATTCAGGGCCCACGCTGACACACTAAAAAGAATTTTTAAATGGCAACATCAGAACAGGAGATCAAGCCTTTAGGCCACCTGAGATGGGGGTGAGGAGGGCTGAGGGGGTCGGGGAAGGGGAGGGGGTGCCCAGCACTGCAAGGATCTCCTGCCTGGGAAGCCAGTTCTGTTCAACCCCTCATCCTGGGATGGCTGCTGTCGTCCCCTGTGAGGGTAACGCTGCAGAAAGCACGGGCCATAGTGTAACTTGCTCTCTGGATTACCCTCAGCAACAAGCGCCTGCCTGGCCTCACGCATGAAATATCGTGATCTGCAAGGCTTCGTTTAACTTGGGTGTCTTCTGCGTCTAGGATTACATCAACTCCTTCTCTCTAGCTCAAGCTCCTGGAACGTCACTTGCCTTACTGAATATTCACTTTGTCTCAGGGTCTTCAACATGTGTTTTGCCCTTCCCCACCAACACCATATGGTTCTGTAAATCTTTAGTTTTGATTCAGACCTTCCTTCCTCAGAGCGCCCTCCCTTGGCCACTGCTAACACGGGTAGCCCCTGACGGCCACTCTTATGTTGCCCTTGTTTATATTCTTGCACTGATTATTATTTTAATTTATACATGCCAGATTGCCGTTCCCTGTCTCTTGTCTCTAAAATGTAAACTCCATCAGAGCAAGAATTTTGTCTCTCTTTTTCCACTGTATCCTCATAAGGAGAAACGAAATACAGGGCCTGATAACCTCTCAGTATTTGTTGAATAAATGAATACATAAGTGAATGGATCTTTAAAAACTGCTTTAAATTTATGGGGTCCCTGGGTGGCTCAGTTAGTTGAGCGTCTGACGTCAGCTCAGGTCATGAGTTAATGAGTTCAAGCCCTACATCAGGCTCTGTGCTGACAGCTCAGAGCCTGGTGCCTGCTTCAGGTTCTGTGTCTCCCTCTTTCTCTGCCCCTCCCCAACTTGTGCTCAGAAAGAGACTCTGTCTCTTTCTCAAAAATAAACAAACATTTAAAAATTAAAAAATAAAAACTGCTTTTTCTCTAATCTTAAATATTTGGCAAAAACTTGAGAAAAGGTGAGTTTCTGCCACCCAAATGCAAAGAGTCCACAACCACATTCCAAAAGCCAAAGCAGCTGACCTGTTTCGCTAAAGACCTACTAAACACAGCTATGCCCATTCATTTCCATCCTATGAGTGTCTACTTTTGTGAACAGTGACAGAGCTGAGTAGTTCCGACCCAGACTGTATGGTCTGCAAAGCCTATTTTCTCCCTGGCTTGTGGAGAAAGGGTTTACTAACCTCTGGCATAGTGCGCATACCATTTGAAAACATAAGAAACAATTGCCTGTTGGGGCAGTGCCTGCGTGGCTCAGATGATTAAGCATCTGACTTCTGCTCAGGTCATGATCTCACAGTTTGTGAGTTCGAGCCCCATGTCAGTATAGGTGCTGATGGCTCACAGCCTGAAGCCTGTTTCAGATTCTGTGTCTCCCAATCTGTCTCTGCCCCTCCCCCACTCATGTGCCTGTGCGTGCTCTCTCTCTCTCTCAAAAATAAATAAGCATTAAAAAGTTTTTTTAATGACCTGTCAAAATAGTTTAGAGTCATCTCCATTAACAAAACCAACAAAAAGTAAGCCAACTGCAAAAATTAAAAAAAAAATCATTTCACTTTGTTTTTAAAGAATTCTCACATTTATCTGCCTTTAAGTGAACACTGTTCCATGTGAGTCAGTTCAACGTATACAATGAACCCACTGGGTGCTTAGCTACCTATTATTTAGGAATGGAAAGAGCTGGAGAGGGGAAAGAAAACAGTAAAAATGAGAAGCCAAGACAGAAAAAGATAAGGCCTTGTAAAGTGCAAGCGAGGTAAAGACTGAAAGCAAGAAAAAACCCTTTGTTGGTCCTTCAAGTTGCTGAACATGGAATGAGCATGTGATCTAGTAACCCCATTCCGAGGTGTGTACACAGAAGAGCTGAACATAAGAATTCAAACAGATACTTAAACACCAATGTTTATAGTAACACCCTTCACAATAGCCCGAAAGGAGGAAAACCAAAGTGTTCTTCAGAACGTGAATGGATAAACAAAAAGTACTGTATGCACACAAAGAAATATCATTCGGCCAAAACAAAAAGAATGAAATTGTGACACCTGCTACAACATAGATGAAACTTTAAAAGGATTTTTTTAAAAAAATACAAATATCACATGATTCCACTTATATGAACTGAGGTCATCCAATTCACGGGACAGAAAGTAGAGTATGGTTACTAGGGACTAGGGAGGGGGAGGAAGGGGATGATCACTTAATTAATGAACATGGAACTGTTACTTGGGATGGGGAGAAATTTATGGAAATAGATGGTATGATAGTTACACAACATTGTATGTACTTAATGACACTGAGTTGTGCACTCAAAAAGGTTAAAATTGTAAATTTTATGTCATGTGTCTTTACCACAACAATATATATATTTTTTAATAAGACAACAGAGACTGGCAACAGAGATACCAGGCTCCTCTTTGTCCCTAATGCCATGTACAATTCTAGAAAAAAAAAAAAAGGTTATACAGCCTGAGACAACAGCTTATGGAAAAGCAGAGGTCATACTGTGTGTGGAAGCTAGAGCTGGTGAATGATCCAATTGGATATTTAGCTATTCAATTAGGATATTAGGGGAGATTTCTAAGCAAGATGTTGAAGGAGCAGCTTTGTAAGAGATGAGAAAAATGAAGAAGGAGTTGTTGAGCAAAAAGGGAGCAGACCTTAAAGATTTGGAAAATTCTCAGCCTGTCCACATTTTTAAAAAAGTAGAAAGTGTGTTTGGAAGACAACACTAAAGGTGTGGAAGAACTGACCATTTGTCAGAGAGATTGGTGTGGGTATGAACCACAGAATTAATCAGCCAACCCAGCAGGAAACTGACAATTTGAACTGAGCGGGAAGGAGATGGGACCTCATGAAGACAAGCTGCAAATGCGTGCTTTGACAAGAAAAGGGAAGAAGGCTCCTGAAGGCAATGCAGAGATCATCAAGGCCATGGTTTGGGTTTTAGGAGGTCACACAGGCTGTAAAAGAAGCTCCATGGACAGGACCACTCAGAGCCATGGGAGTGCAGTCCATGCTGGGTAGAGGGCTATGGTGTGAGCAGGACCCTTCTGGCTTGTGGTAGTGCCATGGCCACCCCAGTGAGCCTGGAAGGTAGAACACTGAGCCAAAGGGAATTGTTTTCAGCCATAAGATCTCATGGAGTTTGCATTGTTAGCTGTTGGACTCACTTGAGACCCATCACTCCTTCTTTCTTTCCTATTTCCCCCTTTTGAAATGGGAATCTCTATCCAACATCTCTCCCATCATTGTGTTTTGGAAGCACATAACTTGTTTGACATCACAAGCTTACAGCTGGAGAGGAACTTTGTCTCTGGATGAATCCTACTTCTAATCTCTCTCATATCTGACTTAGATGTTTAGACAAGACTTGAAGCTTTAGACTTTAGAATGGATACTAGAATAAGTTAAGATCTGGGGACTTGTGGGATGGAATATATCTTGCATGTGAGAAAGACAGGAATTTTTGGGGCCAGGAGGGATACAAACTTTTGATCCACAGTATTCCACCATACTGCTATGCATGGATTGTCTGAATGTCTCCAAAATTCATATGTTGAAGCCCTAATAGGATGATAATTGGAGGTAGGGCTTTTTGGAAGATGATTAGGTCTACAAGGTGAAGCTTCCATGATGGCATTCCCATTCCTATAAGAAAAGGACAAGAGCATGGGGCACCTGGGTGGCTCAATCGGCTAAGCATCTGACTTCAGTTCAGGTCATGATCTCTGGGTTTGCAGGTTCAAGCCCCACATCAGGCTCTGTGCTGACAGCTCAGAACCTGGAACCTACCTCAGATTCTATGTCTCCCTCTCTCTCTGCCTCTGTCCTGCTTGCACTCTGTCTCCCTCTGCCTCTCAAAAATAAATTAAAAACGTTAAAAATTAAAAGAAAGAGGGTCACTTAGGTGGCTCAGTCGGTTAAGTGTCCGACTTCTGCTCAGGTCATGATCTCACAGTTCATGGGTTCAAACCCCACATTGGGCTCTGTGCTGACAGCTCAGAGCCTGGAGCCTGTTTCAGATTCTGTATCTCTCTCTCTCTCTCTCTTTCTCTCTCTGCCCTTCTCCCATTCATGGTCTGTCTCTCTCTGTCTCAAAAATAAATAAATATTTAAAAAAAATTAGGGACGCCTGGGTGGCTCAGTCAGCTGAGCTTTTCACTTCAGCTCAGGTCATGATCTCACAGTTTGTGGGTTCGGGCCCCGCATCAGGCTCTGTGCTGACAGCCAGCTCAGAGCCTGAAGTCTGTTTCAGATTCTGTATCTCCTTCTCTCTCTGATCCTCCCCTGTTCATGCTGTCTCTCTCTTTCTCTCTCAGAAATAAATTTTAAAAAAACAATAAAAAGTTTTTAATTGAAAGAAAGAAAGAAAAAGGGAAGACAGCCTTTTCTGTCTCTTCACAGTGTGACGATACCATGAGAAGATGACCATATATAAACAAGAAAGAGGGCTCTCAGCACAAACCCAGCCATACTGGCACCCTGATCTTGGACTTCCAGCCTCCAAAGTGTGAGAAATAAATGTTGGTTGTTTATGGCCCCCAGTGTATGGTACTTTGTTACAGCAACCTAAGTAGACAAAGACAAGAGTGAACTGGAGATAGATTGAACATGAGAGTTGTCATTAATAAAATAAGTGAGGGATCCCTAGGTGGCTCAGTCAATTAGGCATCCAACTTCGGCTCAGGTCATGATCTCACAGCTCATGGCTTCAAGCCCCACATCGGGCTCTGTGCTGACAGCTCAGAGCCTAGAGCCTGCTTCAGGTTCTGTGTCTCTCTGTCTCTCTCTCTGCCCCCTCCCCACTTTCATTGTCTCTCTGTCTCTCAAATAATAAATAAACATTAAAAATTTTTAATAATTGGGTGTAATTAGGTACTGAGTTATTTTTTCCTTTGATATTGTAATTTTAAGTCCATATGAAGAGAACAAAAAAACATGTAAGATTCTGTACACCTATTTTAAACTTACAAGTTACTATCAGTTTCCTCAATGCAAAAAAAATACATTTATCTGAATTTATTTTTAAAACCAGATGATTTCTTTAAAAAAAATTAAAAAGGGGGCGGGGCACCTGGGTGGCTCAGTTGTTTGAGTTTCTGACTTTTATTCAGGTCATGATCCTGCAGTTCCTGTGCTGGCAGCTTAGAGCTTGGAACCTGCTTCAGATTCTGTGTCTCCCTCTCTCTGCTGTGCTCTGCCCCCCTTGGTCTCTCTCTCAAAAATAAATAAGTATTAAAAAAATTTAAACCAGATGATTTCTGATTAACCTGTACATTTAATGGAATGTTTTCCTCAGGAGCAAAAACAAAAACTTGAGACTAATCTAACGATGTGCCTAAAAACTGATGTCATCACAGCACTAAAGCTGTAGAACATTTTGATGAAACTATTTACTTATAAGAAAATGCTACTGGTAGAATATTCTACAGTTAAATTTCTCTTCTTAACTGTAATAAATTTTCCTCAGAGTATCACTCAATGGCTGCTTGTAAGTTACAAGTCTGGACAAAAGGATTCAAAACTAATTCATATATTTAGGATTAATATAAAACAATGTGGGGTAGATGAATATTAGGGAGAGTTATGAATTGAGATGTCTGTTTTGAAGCGTAAAAATGAATCACATGTTGAGGTCATGTCATTTCTAGTAAGAAAAAGGCCATAATTGTAGCAAAAATAAGGATTTCTACCATTCAGTACTATGTCCACTGTGTGCCCAGCTGTGGACCCTCTGCTTTACATATATCCAAACAGTCAAGAAGGAGGGTATAATGGAACTTACTGATGAATCAGGAATAAAAACACTGCTTCCTTTTAACGTATTTTAAGCCATAGTATTTGAGACTAACCCCACCACCTTTAAATTGGTTTCATCCATCATTTAACAGTCTAAGCTGATCTTTGGAAAAATCTGTTTCATCCGTGAGGGATTGTTCATTTTCCAAGACCGATACAACTGTGTTTCATTACCGGGTGCACTGGCCGTGGTNGGCTCTGTGCTGACAGCCAGCTCAGAGCCTGAAGTCTGTTTCAGATTCTGTATCTCCTTCTCTCTCTGATCCTCCCCTGTTCATGCTGTCTCTCTCTTTCTCTCTCAGAAATAAATTTTAAAAAAACAATAAAAAGTTTTTAATTGAAAGAAAGAAAGAAAAAGGGAAGACAGCCTTTTCTGTCTCTTCACAGTGTGACGATACCATGAGAAGATGACCATATATAAACAAGAAAGAGGGCTCTCAGCACAAACCCAGCCATACTGGCACCCTGATCTTGGACTTCCAGCCTCCAAAGTGTGAGAAATAAATGTTGGTTGTTTATGGCCCCCAGTGTATGGTACTTTGTTACAGCAACCTAAGTAGACAAAGACAAGAGTGAACTGGAGATAGATTGAACATGAGAGTTGTCATTAATAAAATAAGTGAGGGATCCCTAGGTGGCTCAGTCAATTAGGCATCCAACTTCGGCTCAGGTCATGATCTCACAGCTCATGGCTTCAAGCCCCACATCGGGCTCTGTGCTGACAGCTCAGAGCCTAGAGCCTGCTTCAGGTTCTGTGTCTCTCTGTCTCTCTCTCTGCCCCCTCCCCACTTTCATTGTCTCTCTGTCTCTCAAATAATAAATAAACATTAAAAATTTTTAATAATTGGGTGAAATTAATTACTGAGTTATTTTTTCCTTTGATATTGTAATTTTAAGTCCATATGAAGAGAACAAAAAAACATGTAAGATTCTGTACACCTATTTTAAACTTACAAGTTACTATCAGTTTCCTCAATGCAAAAAAAATACATTTATCTGAATTTATTTTTAAAACCAGATGATTTCTTTAAAAAAAATTAAAAAGGGGGCGGGGCACCTGGGTGGCTCAGTTGTTTGAGTTTCTGACTTTTATTCAGGTCATGATCCTGCAGTTCCTGTGCTGGCAGCTTAGAGCTTGGAACCTGCTTCAGATTCTGTGTCTCCCTCTCTCTGCTGTGCTCTGCCCCCCTTGGTCTCTCTCTCAAAAATAAATAAGTATTAAAAAAATTTAAACCAGATGATTTCTGATTAACCTGTACATTTAATGGAATGTTTTCCTCAGGAGCAAAAACAAAAACTTGAGACTAATCTAACGATGTGCCTAAAAACTGATGTCATCACAGCACTAAAGCTGTAGAACATTTTGATGAAACTATTTACTTATAAGAAAATGCTACTGGTAGAATATTCTACAGTTAAATTTCTCTTCTTAACTGTAATAAATTTTCCTCAGAGTATCACTCAATGGCTGCTTGTAAGTTACAAGTCTGGACAAAAGGATTCAAAACTAATTCATATATTTAGGATTAATATAAAACAATGTGGGGTAGATGAATATTAGGGAGAGTTATGAATTGAGATGTCTGTTTTGAAGCGTAAAAATGAATCACATGTTGAGGTCATGTCATTTCTAGTAAGAAAAAGGCCATAATTGTAGCAAAAATAAGGATTTCTACCATTCAGTACTATGTCCACTGTGTGCCCAGCTGTGGACCCTCTGCTTTACATATATCCAAACAGTCAAGAAGGAGGGTATAATGGAACTTACTGATGAATCAGGAATAAAAACACTGCTTCCTTTTAACGTATTTTAAGCCATAGTATTTGAGACTAACCCCACCACCTTTAAATTGGTTTCATCCATCATTTAACAGTCTAAGCTGATCTTTGGAAAAATCTGTTTCATCCGTGAGGGATTGTTCATTTTCCAAGACCGATACAACTGTGTTTCATTACCGGGTGCACTGGCCGTGGTAAATGGGGATGCCTGGTCTTCATTTCTTAGTTAACTAGCATTCTGCTGCACATGTGACCACCATCTTTTGACACTAGGGAACCCCTCCTTGATGTGTTCAGAAAGGGGATTACATGGTACCAGTAAGACAAATTGGCCTGTGGCAGCGCTAGGGTCATGTTTTCCTTGCAGTATTAAAATTTTCAGAAGACCTATGCCCACCTTCTCTCATTAAGCTGTATGCAATTTATGATTTTTTTCGAGGCTCTAAGTATGGAAGCATAAGATGCTGGTCTCAAATCCCTTTAAAATATCATGTCCACCCTCTCATACATTTTACCATTCCAATAAATCTGATTTCTTCTTCCTCTGCTATCAAATGCACAAAGCTGTCAGATGAGGTAACTCAGAGTGCCGGGATAACTAATGTTATTTGTTCCTCCATGTTTTTGCATGCTCTCAAATTCTATCTTTGTTCAGAGTATCTCTGTGCTTACCACAAACAATTCTCTTTTGGACCGTTTTGCCTCTTACTGTAATAAATGACAAAGAAATTGAAGCCATAGAGGCATTGCTTAGAAAAATGATACTAGCAGATTGAATTTCAGGGCAATACTATTATTTTTGAAAGCCACAATTCTCTGATCTACCAGGATTTACCTTTGTTTCCCTATCCAGGAAAGGATTACTGCTGACAAATTGTAACTCCTTTTCAAAACATTTACCTTTTCCTTTCAAGGTTTCCTTGCAAAACCTTTGAAACTCACAAATAAACACTGTGAGGAAGGAGAAACAGCAGTTGTACCATCTAAATGTAATTACACATGTAATTTTTATGGAACTTGGTTAGGTGGAAGAATATGTAAATAGAGTTTTTGTTGGCTATTAGGATTTCTTTCTTTTTTTAGTCACTTTCTCTCTCTCTCTTTTTTTCTTGGAATGGCAAATAAAGTACAATGTCCTTAGGTTTACTTTTAAAGCCCGTGCAGTTTAGGATGTAGTTGATTACTGTTTGCTAACCTTTCACTTTTGGTTACTGTTCATCTTTCCTGGTTTATCACTGAATCTCTGGCACCTGATCCCATGTCTGAAACGTGGGTGCTGCCTGCCCACCTGCAACAACCCCCAAAAAGAAACAAAAAGAAACTGCAGGTAGCTCAAAGTAGTAAGAAGAATGTGACACACAGGGCATTCTTAATGGGTGGTGCTTTCCTACATTCCTGAAATCATGTTAACCATTGCAGCCAAAAAGGAATTTGGTTGCATGTTTCCCCTAGTTAGCTGAAGGACAGGGCATGAGGTCTGTGATTGGCACGCCCCAAGATTGTTTAGTAGATGGTTCTCATAACGGTTATCACAGTATCACCATTACAGTAATAAGAAAAAGCCAAAAGCTCTTCTGTTTGCATCCTCTTACAGGAGAATTGTAGTTTTAGAATAAGCAAAATTCTAATACGGAGGTGTGACATGGTTAAAGCCATTAACACAGACACAGGAATTTTGAAACCTTCTTCGCCACTTTTTTTCTCATATATCTCAAGAATCATATTTCACCACAAAGATCATATTAGGTTTTTATTTTTTCCCCAATATTTAACCATAGGAATGACTTGAACTACCAAGCTGTAGACCCTCAGGCACATCAGTGGTTTGATGGTAAAGCTTCACTGGTATAGCTGAGGGCATAAAATCCAAAAAAGAATGCAAACTTCAGAAATAAAATGAAGGGCAAAATTAAATCCTTGAATTCAATGTTTTATTAGGCCTCTGGCATTTGAAGGAAGATTGTATCAGCATGAAGAATTACTATAATAATCATTACAAAGCTGAATAATTTTATATTCCTGAAACATGTAAACTGCTGCTAAAAACAATATATTTTGCCCTTCTAAATATCAATTGATAACAAGATTGGAATTAGACTCTTTATAATGTTACATTTAACTGATATCACATTTGGTGTTGTAAGATAAATTCTGTTGAAGTTTCAGAGGTACCAGCAAGCTGGATGTAGATTTTTAAAAGGCATATGGATAGAGCTGTAGAGTGGGATGATCAATTTGAAAAGCTTCAATAGTACCAAGCCTGATCCTCATTCCTCACATTACATAATTAATTCTACAGGTATCTACTATGTTAGAATCATGATATTGAAAATAATTATTATGAAACACTTGATACGTATCAGATAAAATCTTCTGTGTTTGAAATATATTATTCTTTTATACGTTTTTAAATCTCACGAACCATGAGATCATGACCTGAGCCAAAATCAAGAGTTGGCCACTTAACCAACTGAGCCACCCTGGCTCCCTTCTTTTACACTTTATAATAGCTCTGTAACATAAGTATTATTTATAATGGCTTTACAACTTAAGTGTTATTCTCATTTTATCAAAGAGGAAACCAAACTCTATGCAGAGTATAGAGTTTTATCCAGGTTTAAATCTAGGCCTTTCTAAGTCTAAAGGTGTCTCTTTATTTTGGTCTCCAAACATTTCGTAAGTGTCTACTATGTCCCCAGCTCCATTCTGGATTTGGGGGTGAAGTAGTGAATAAGCTTGACTCCTACCCTTAAAGATATTGTCCTTTAGCTAAGGAGTTCGGTTTTAAATAACTGTATTAGCATTTAATCCATTACCATGATGGTTAATACTGTGGAGGAAAAATCTGGGATCCTATTGTGGGTGGGGGATGGTCTTCAAAATAGACAGAAAGAAGCCTTAAATATGGAGAAGAGTTATATATCTCAGGAAGCCTTTTTTTAACTTAGTTTTCAAACATCATCAATTAAGGACACCTGGGTGGCTCAGTCAGTTAAGCATCTGACTCTTGATTTCAGCTCAGGTCATGATCCCAGGGTCGTGGGGTACAGCCCTGCATCTGGCTCTTTGCTGAACGTGGAGCCTGCTTAAGATTTTCTCTGTCTCTGTCTCTGTTTCTGTCTGTCTGTCTGTCTCTCTCTCTTTCTTCCTTCCTCTCTCCTTCTGCCCCTTTCCCCCCCTCAAGTGTTTTATCTCTAAAATAAAAAATAAACAGATCATCAATTCAAAATATTCTTTTCACAACATATGTTTAATTTTTTTCGAGGGCCGAGCTGAATTTCTTGGCCAATCTCTACAGATAATAAGGCCATCTTTTTAAAAGACAAAGTAACATAAGAAACCTTATCTATAATATATTATCATCACCTTTAACATTTTTCCATGCCAGTTGAGAAGAGAGGAGGAAAAACCACACATTTGGTCAATGTTTTGATTCAAGTGCATGTCTGGGACTTCTGGCCCTTGGCTGCTTACTTGAATTTAGCAGTTTTGGGTAAGTGAAATCAGGGTATATTTAGCTAGGAGGTTTTTGCTTTGAAGATTTGCTTTTCCCCCTCTGATTTTTTTCTTTGATCCAAAGCAAAAAAAAAAAAAAAAAAGTGCCCTTTTATAAAACTACATCTACAAAGCAATTGCAACTAGGATTCTTTGGAACAATGCTGCCGTCATTCAAAACTCATGATAAAGATAAATACCGAATATGATTGTGAAATATGACAAGCCTTTCCTCCACCTAAAGAAACAATATTTCCTGGCTGCCAATGAGATGGCAGGTGCTACATGATTTTGAAAGGTTTTCTCATTTCGCTGTCACATCAGCCTGATAAGCTGGGAATTAGTGCCATTACTGTTGTTAGTAAGGTGAGACTCACGTGACAGACGGGCACACTAAGGTTCAGAAACATTAAGTGAATTTCCCTAAGCCAGAGACTAGTGAAGTGCACAGTTGGTTTTCAGTTCTTGGGTCACTGGGCTAGAGAGCCTCTGCTCTATCCATCGTAGCCGGGAGGTTATTCTCTATTTGATGTCATTTTGTTTCAGGCCAGCTAGAATGGGAACAGTATGTTTTCAGGATGTATAAAGCACAGAGGGGGCTCAGTCTACAGGCAGAGGTAAAACCTAGACAGAAGGAAATGCTGGAGAATGAGTAGGGATAA
This sequence comes from Crocuta crocuta, assembly GCF_008692635.1. NCBI lineage: Eukaryota > Metazoa > Chordata > Mammalia > Carnivora > Hyaenidae > Crocuta > Crocuta crocuta. The sequence goes on along the minus strand of NW_027551568.1, from coordinate 16,327,682 downwards.
TCTAACTGCTCTAATGCCAGACTCATCAGGTTGCTGCTAAAAACTGACTTCCATGCAATGCAATCCTGTGACATGATACACTTCTGTTCTTGTAAATAAGCAAAACCCTATTAGATGTCTCACCCACTTTTCTCTGTGCCTAGCAGAGGACAAGCATGCATACTTAAAATGAGCAAAAATAAATTTCAATAAATTAGGCAGAAGTCTTCTCAGTGAGGATGAATGAGCAGATCTCACCCTTACAGGTTATGCCCTTGGTAACTTGCCACAGTTTCTTGGATATTCTTTTGCCCTTAATAAATATCAACGATCTGATTATATATTTATTACTTCATCCATGGGACATCCATGTGAATGCTACTGTGTACAGCCATGCATGGTTAGCTTTCCTTGGAATTTCATATCTGCTTAGTTTGGAATGGGAAACTTAAATGTACATATAAAATAGATGTCTAAAAAATAAATCTCACGCTCTGGTTTTGAGGATTGTCAGAAATGGACCATATACCCATATAAATGGTAACTTTGACTTTTATTGGCTTCAGCTGAGCTATCCCTTCAAGGTATAATAAAATAAATGAATTACTTATTGTCATATTGCCCAGAAGAAAATGAAATGAAAAAATATTCACATTGCCTTAAACCAAACATATGGAGTCTAGAGAAAAAAAAATGCTACCATAAAATACAATGTTTGGTGGCTGCCTTTTGGAAAGCCTATTAAGTTGAACTATTAAATGGGTTGAAAAAGGCAGGAAGGGAAATTCTGTATTTTTATTTTAAGGGCATAAAGTGGTGCTAGTTTGATGATCTAAATCCTTCTTTAATTATTGAACTTTTAAATAAGATTAGGAGTTTGAACCAATTTCACTAAGAGATGCTTGATAAGATGAAATGTATTCTTTAGGAAAATCTATATTTTACCTCCACTTATCTCTTCCTTACCCCACCTTGACCTTGGGCCACCTGTCTACTTCCCCAAAGAGAACTTTAAAGAACCTCTGATATAATGCAGTAGTTCTGTGGCCACAGCAGAAACCTTTGCTGGAAATAGTTGTAGGTATTTGTTAGGGGGTTCAGTACAAGCAATTGGGCTAAGCAAAGTATACATTTCTCTCATAAAATCACTTATTCTCTCGGATAATAAAAGTTTTGGAGCTGAAAATCCTGAGAGAAGTAAAGAAGAGCAGAGATAAAGGAAAGAGGAGATATATTTTTAGAAATAATATTGAAGATAATATGCTTGGAAAAGTGGACCTATGAGTGGGAAAGCAAATAGAAATGGACAGTTAATCAAACTGGATATAATAAGTGTTAGGTTATTTGTGTTTGAAATCAAGAAAATAAGATGCCATTTAATTATCTAAATGAGAGTAAGTCTATATTTCAAAGCCTGTGCTGATAGATGCACTCAGCTTTGAACAAGTAGCAGTGTAGTCAAAGGATCAGGAATGAAGAGAGAAGCATTAAAACAAAAGTGGCAAAGAGCTTGTATTCAGCCAGTGGAAACTATTTTTTCTCATGAAGCTTCTTGTAGCTGTCTGCTGGCATTGCAGACGGCTGGTGTGGACCCATCTGCCATTGTAGAAATGGTTGTAAAGGGGAGTAAACTCCTTTCAAGAAAAAAAAAAAAAAGACCTGGAAGTGTTTTGCCCCCAAAGATTAGTTGAAAATGTCCACAATGATGATAATGACAATGATCGGCATTGACATGCTTTCACACATGTAGAACCTGGTAGAGCATGTATTTCTATTCGTTTCCCAGAGGAGTAAATGGAGGCAGGCAGAAACATGTAGCCATGAATCAAGGAAGAAAAGCAGAAAAAGAGCTTCTGGCAACGTGCCAGGTAAATGTCCAAGGGAAAAGGTAGACTTTCCCTGGAGCCCTGAAATCCGTATGACTCACTGAGTAAAACATGAAGCTTCCCCGATCTGATATGAAAATGTTAGTCACAGAAAGATGACATTTTCTCCCAAATCTGAGCACAATTTGAATTTTAGAGAAAAACAAACACCTTAAAATTCCAAACCAAGAGTTATAGGTATTCTGTCTCACACAATGTTTATATTTCTAGAAATTATACTAAAGGAAAACAACTTTTTGCGACTCTAAGCAATTTTGTATATAATGAACTTGCACTTTCCTGTTTGGATGTGCTTACCTAGTACCACCTGGTGGCAGCTAAAATTATTTCAGGAAAGGAGAAGACTAAACATTCCCAATTTCTCAAATTCCAGCTTCAGTCTCAGGAAGGAGATGTTAAGAACTGGCAATATTATTGCTCCGGGATCATGGGTGCTAGGGAGTTTGAACTCGATGGAAAGGTAGCACTGAAATCTCTTGTCATGTTGCCAGTGTCAAGAATCAGCCCACTGTTGATTAGGAATGCAATTTCAGATGAATTTTCCTTAGTCACGATGGATGGATGTTTATTTCTTTGTTCTCTTTCTTCCTGATTCCAGACATTGATGCATAAGGTTACTTAATAGCAGTAGGAATGCCAAGTAAAGGGCCACAGCAGAGAAGAAACTTAAGTGGAACATACAAAGGTGTCAATCCTGTCACCTTGTCCTCATTAATATCAGGTCACAGCTAATTTTGCTAACAAAACGTTTCACTCTCTCCCCTATCGTTATGTAATAATGACTTTCTTTTCATCACTGGCTTAAATTGCTTCTTTAGATCTAGTCCCCTGGAAATTTCTCATCTTCCCTTGGACGCTCTGCTGTAAAACATTTATTCAACCAATGTTGATTGAGTATCCACTATTGCCAAATGCCTTGCTAGATACTAGGGATTTAGCATCAAAGTAAAGAATTAAATTCCCGTTCTTACAGGTCTAATGGAAGAGGATGCTCCTATTGCTGCTGCTGCAATTACTAGTACGACTGGTACTGCTATTTCTAGTACTGCTGCAGCTACTACTTTTACTACTGCTATGAACTTTTTTAAAGCTACCCTGTGCCAGGCTCTGTTCTAAGTGATTTATTTCAATTGGTTCACTTAATTCTCACAACAACCTTATGAGGTAATTACTACTTGTATCCCAGGTTTATTAATGAATACATTGAAGACCAGGGAAATTAAGTAACTGGCTCATGGTCACCCAAACCATAAATGGTAGAGATGGGGTTAAAACTCAAGCCAATTCCAAAATCTATTCTTTTTTTTAAAAATTTTAACATCTTAAATTTATTTTGCAAAAGACAGAGATAGAGCAGGAAGGGACACAGAGAGAGGAAATCACAGAACGCGAAACAGACTCCAGGTTCTGAGCTCCAACACAGAGCTCAATGCAGGGCTGGAATTCACGAACCATGAGATCATGACCTGAGCCGAAGTCAGACGCTTAACTGACTGAGCCACCCAGGTGCACCCAGAGTCTGTTCTTAACCACTGCCTCTCAATAAACAAGAGAAACAACAATCGACAGAAATACTAATAAACAGATTTACAATAATTTACAATAGCAAATTATTACAATTTATAATAATCATAAAATAATTTACATTAGCAAAATGAACCATAAGGAAAATCTAATGTAACCATGAGGCTAGAGAGTGAATGGACTGGGGGTAGAGAAGTGAGAATTAGAGGGAGTCCTCCAGACTGAGTGGCCAAAGACATCTCTGAACAAATAAAAGAAGATCCATTCTGCAAAGATGGAGTTGGGGAGCCTCCCAGGGAGAAGGAACAGTGGATGCAAAGGCAAGAAGAATGTTTGAGAACACTCAGGCTGTGGAAAGACAGTTTCTGCAGTTGGAGTGTAGTGAACAAGAGTGTGGAGGAGGTGACGTAGCAAAGGTATCAAAGGCCTGATCTCGCAGAGCCTTAAGTGTGAAGGTAGAGTAAGAAAATGTGCAGTCTCCGACTGCGGACTCTGCCAGTCCCTCTGAAGAGATTCATTCCAATGGCCATGAGACATCACTGGGTAGCCTTGAGCAAGGAAATGATACGACCCTTTCATCATCCTGATTGCTTCTACTGAAAGGCTTTCCCCTATTTATAGCTTCTACAGTATTTATCAAAATGTTTCACCATGCACAGAGGAAACCTATATCTAGAATCCTAAACGTCCTTAGCTCGTTCTTTCATTACAGACCAACAGCCTTCTTTCTCTTGACTATTCTTCCAGACATTCTTCTTTCTAATTGTTCTGAGTGTCCACTTACAGCATCCAATATTAGTGAAAGTATAGCCATAATTATGTCTCCTCTGACTAAGGGCTGCAGTGGAGGCATTCCAACAGTGCCAAAAGCAGATGAAATCATGTTTTATTGCTAGAAACTGGAGACTGTTTGGCACTTAGTAAAGCAAATGTTTGACTGAAGGGCACTATTGTACTCGTGTTAGTCATGAATCTCTTCTATGTTTGTTTTATTAAGTTTCAAGATTTTACTGTCTGATGAATTATATTCCCACAGTGAATGTCAAGGGCCTAGAAGAGAGAATTACAGCATCTATAGTAACGGTATGGAATGAATGCAGGGAGGGAAGAAGAAGAGCTGTCTAGTTGTCAAAAAGGAGGTAGGGCATGCACTTCTTCAAATACATGGTGACTCAACTTCCTCAGCATTTCACATGTAACTTCCATGTGTATTTAACTTAGGCTTACTTGTTAGATTGAAAAATCCCTAAATAAAGAAGTTTTATAGATTTTTATTATCACAAAATCAAGCATGACACAACTCTTTGTAATTCATAAGGTGCATATGGTTAGTTGGATGAGTGGGTGAGTGGGTGGGTGAATGGATGGTTGGATGGATGGATGGATGGATGGATACATTAATCAGAATTCAAAGGTCTTGACAGTCAGAGTGCAGTCCTGGTCATGCTTCTTCCCTGTAAGGAAACCTCGGTGATGACCAAACTTTATGAAGTAACATGAGGTCAGGAACTGAAATAGCACTAATAATCTGTCCTAAGAGAAACATCAACTTTAATGTATAGAGAATGGCTGAGTTTTAGGTGTTTTTCTAAGTGTGGAGCCAGGCAAGTCAAGGGCATTTAATCAAATGATATTCATTCAGGACAAAACTTGTCAACCTATCCTAATACCCTTTTAGACTGGCTAACACCATAGGTTTCAGATTAGAGGTCTATATGTCACTGTCTTCAGGAATATATTCCTCACCCCCATGTAGATCGAGTGCCCATCCCAAGTGCCTCTAGTCCACAAGAATATATTGTAATTGCAATGTAAATGTTGTGTTGTTTCAAGTTATATCCTCTGTGTTTGAAGCCTTATATATACTAAAATGAACAAGGATGTTGTTTCTTAATAGGTGAAGTCACTCTGCCTGGAATCCAAACTTAAAATAGATCCTTCCCTCCCAGTATAAGCTCTTAAATATATTCTTATAATCAGGAGATTAGGATATTATTGTTTAATCACTTTATGGTCAGTATTATGTTCATTACATAAAGATACTATAAGTAGATAGATGTTCATTTATGATACTATAGGTAGATATATGGATAGATAGATGGATAGATAGGTAGGTAGATACATAAATAGATAGATGATAGATAGATAGATAGATAGATACATAAATAGATAGATAGATAGATAGATAGATAGATACATAAATAGATAGATAGATAGATAGATAGATAGATAGATAGATAGATGAGAGAGAGAGAGAGATTTGCATTTTTAATTGATAGGGGCTATCTGTGAAAATGTAATATAATCATTCTTTTATATGTTTGCCTACATATACTCAGGGTAGGCGAGGTATGGAGAGCACTTGGACAATAGAAGCCATTCAACTTACCAACATTATCTTTTTCTTTCTTTATTGCATTTAAACAAGAAAAGCAGTACAATGTTTTTCATTTGAATATATTTGTCAAAGGGATACCTGGGTGGCTCAGTTGGTTAAGCATCCAGCTCTTGATTTTGGCTCAGGTCATGATCTCACAGTTGGTGGGATCAAGACCCACATCAGGCTGTGCACTAACAGCATGGAGCCTGCTTGGGAATCTCTCTCTCCCTCTCTTTCTGACTGCCACCTCTGCTTGCATGCTTTCTCTCTCAAAATAAATACAAAACATTAAATAAAAACATTATCTGTAATTTAATCATGTTATAGATGTTATATACGTATGTGTATATATGTATATATATGTATATGTGTATATATATATAATTTTTGTCTTGTTCTTAGGTTCTCTTCCAAATGACACATCATTAATTTTTTTCTCTTATCCATTTTTTTTTTTAATTTTGGGAGAGAGAGAGAGAACAAGCAGGAGAGGGGCAGAGGGAGAAGGAGGTATAGAATTTCAAGCAGGCTCAATGCTCAGTGCAAAGCCCCATACAGGGCTCAGTCTCACAAACTGTGAGAACATGACCTGAACAGACGTCAAGAGTCGGACGCTTAACCAAATGAGCCACCCAGGTGACCCTTTTCCCTTATGCATTTACTTAAAATATAGTCTATATCAGCTACCTCCATTTGCTTGCTCATTTATTCTTTTATATATTTTTGTTTTATTGGCTTTTTATTTAGTTTATACATTTTCACTAATTACTATATATTACTTTTTCACCAAAAATAGATTTTAATATATCTATAGTAGAAATCTAAGAGAAATCTAAGCATACAAATATTTATACTATTTGTTATTATTTTGAATCAATGTCTTTTATTTATAGGCAATAAGAATGAAAAATTATTATTGGAATTCTAATTATAAACTCTGGAACTGAAAGTCTGATTCATGTAATTAATCTGCAATTACTTTAAGAGCATTTCAACTATTTGTCCATGGATTTTGGAAGGATGCAGAAGTCAGATTTATGAGAGTTTGGGTAATTGTGCTTTTAGACATTTGTTTAAAGTGCTGTCATTGTAAACATTTCAGTGTATTTATGTTCTTTGTGGAGTTGGGTCTTGAGTAATTAGATGCAATGGAAAAAGTACTTCATTTCTTAGCAGCCTGTTATAAACCCTTGATAGAAAAAAAGTATTTATTGCCTAAACAGTCTCCTCAGCCCCCACTGTCATTATAAACTCAGTGACCTCCTCTGTACTTTGTATAGTGCGTGGTGCCTAGCGGCGACTCCAGACACTGGCATGTGGTTGAGGAGTAAATGAGCTGAAAGAAGTAGAGAGAGATAATGTAGCCTGTACTTTAAGGAGATGGATAAGTAAAAGAAAAAAATAAATGAGGTGTCATTTGAAAGAGGACACAAGGAGAAAAGAGCATTTATCAAGACCATTACTTTCTCACCTGTCATAAAAGCCACATAAATTAGTTATAAGAAATTTAGAAAATTCAGAGAAATGCAAAGAAAATTGAAGTCCCCCTCTTATCACATAAGCTAGACATAACATTTTAATTTATCTCGCTGTATACACCCACATATACACACTGCCACACACTTTTTCATATGCTTCTTAAAACTCATTTAAGATATTTTACTCATGATGAAATGTTTCCCATGTAACCTGTCATTTTTCCAAAACATTCCATCCTACATATCTATCCATCCATCTACTCTACTCTTTTACTTCTACCTGAGGAAATACTGAGGACACATGATTATGATTCCTGGAAATAAACCTAGATCTAGGAGTCTATCTGCCCTCATGTGAACTGCAACAACACTAATGGAACCGACATTAAGTGACACCAGGTGACACCTAAAAGCGCCATACTCAAATCTGAAAACCATTGCTCTGGACAAGAGGTACTAGGGAGAAAATAAAGGCTTTATTCCTATCAATATTTATGTGTTTCAGCCAGAGAAACAGGTGCTAGAACTTGCAATGACTTTCAAGCACATCTTCTGACTTATAATTGCATATATAATCAAAATTAAGCCTTGAAGCTGTCTTATGCCCTTTGGAGCCCCCAGACTAACTGCTTTCATTAAGAGGCCAGACCTTATTGCTGAGGCAGATAATTAAAATGTGTTGAAACAAAGATGGAAATGATAGTGTCTTATGCTAAGTCCATGGGGATTTGTAGCTGAAGTAGGTTGAGGCTTTAATAGTGGAAAGATGTTTTTGATAAACCTGCCTGGGGCATGTTAATAGATAGGTCTTTCTGAATTTAATTTGGAGAAATATAATAACTTGTGAAATGTGGGGACATTATTGGAAACTTTGTTTAAAGTTTGCTTTTAAGATGTACTCTAATTTTAATGCAGGAATTAGATTTTGAATGTTCATTCAGGCAATAATAGCTATGTTAGAACTCCTGATATGTGCAAGGTGCATGCAGGATGGAGAATCAGAGGGAAAACATATAAGTATGAACATAAGCTTTTCTGCCCTTGAGAATCTCATAATGCATGGTCTGTTCTCATAATGCATGGTCTGATAAGGCGTCATGTACATAGTTGATACTTGAAGCATTCCTGATGAACTAGAACTCCAAAGCACCTAACCAACAGTTCTACATTTTAAAATTTCAAATTCTGGAAATGTTGAGGAAACGCAAATATCTTCCACTAGAATGCATTGCCCATGAGGTCAAGGACACTTTACACTGAAACCCCTACACAATGGCTACTTATAGTAAACAATAGGTACTCAAAATTTGAATAAATAAGCCAACTGGCATTTTGCAAACCAGGCATCCTGGCACAAGGATCTGGAATTCCCATTACCGAAGTGGTTTTGCTATGGATTTGGATATTAGCTCCAAAGCAGAGCCTACTGAAATGTAAATATGTATTCTCTGAGGGGTATCTAATTGCTGGATGATTTTTTATCAGCAACAGTTTTGGATTAATATATGAAATAACTGAAACTTTGAAAGCGGACCCTGGAGGATGAGAGAAGTGTTGAATTTGCTTTGCTATCTTAGTAGGGGGCTGAGATCCAGAAAGAGCCCCAAAATATTAGAACTAAAAGATCCCAGAGATTTCTAGATATGTCTCCTAAGACAAGGAAAATAAAAGCAAAAATAAACAACAGGAGCTACACCAAAATACAAGGCTTTTGCACAGCAAATGAAACCATCAACAAAATAAAAAAGCAACCTATTGAATGGGAAGATATTTGCAAAGGATGTATCTGATAAGGGAGAAATATTCAAAATATATAAAGAATTCATACACCTTAACATAAGAACCCCCCCTCAATAATCAAATTTCGAAATGGAAAAAATACCTGCATAGACATTTTTCCAAAGAAGACATACAGATGGCAATAAGACACATGAAAAGATGTTCAACGTCACTTACATCAGGGAAATGCAAATCAAAACCACAAAGAGATAACAACCCTATGCCTGTCAGAATGGTTAGAATCAAAAAGACAAGAAATAACAAATGGCAAGAATGTGGAGAAAAAGAAACCCTTGTGTACTATTGGATGGAATGTGAATTGGTATAGCCACTAAGGAAAACCATAGAGTGATTTCTCAAAAAATTAAAAATAGAAATACCATGTGACCCAGTAATTCCACTACTGGGTATTTGCCCAAAGAAAACTAAAATACTAATTTGAAAAGTTATATCTATTCTTACATTTGTTGCAGCATTATTTACAATAGCCAGGATATGGAAGCAATCCAGGTGATTCCATATAATGGAATGTTAATTACTCAGCCATAAAACAGGACAGTGCCTTGACATTTGTGACAACATCAATGGACCTAGAGAGTATTATGGCAAGTGAAATAAGTCAGAGAAAGACAAATATCACTTACACGTGGAATCTGAAAAAGAAAATGAACAAATGAACAAAGCAGAAACAGATCCATAAACACAGAGAACCAACTGATGGTTGCCAGAGGGCAAGGTGTGAGGGGGATGGACAAAATGGTTGGAGTATGAGATACAGGCTTCCAGTTATGGACTGAATAAGTCATGAAAGGTACAGCATAGAGAATAAGTCAATGGTACTATAATAGCATTGTATGGTGACAGATGATAGCTATGCTTGTGGTGAGCATAGCATAACATATAGACTTGTTGGATCACTATGTTGTACACCTGAAATTCATGTACTGTTTGTCAACCATACTCAAATATACAAAAAAGCACCCATAAAAATGTCAGAATGCCATTTTACATTTTTTTCTCAGCTGCAGCATTACCTGCCTTTCAAATGAGGTCAGAAGAGGACCCACCCAATTTATTTTATTTATTTAATTGTAAATGATCTTGGAGCCCTCAGTGAGGCTCTTCTTGGTCCCCATTTCTCTTGTTCATGGAGACTTGTGGGGGAACTGCCAGATCCAACTATGAAGCCAGGAATCTTCTCCACCTTCCTCACTTTTCAAAGAACAAAATCAAGGCCATCTGAGTTATATTACTTTTGCAGGATAATGTCCTTATTAGGATAAGCATTCAGGTTACCATCTTGGTCCTATATCCCACTCAAGTCCATATGAGAGGAGCACATGTGATCTTTTTTTTTAATTTTTTTTAATGTTTTATTTATTTCTAGGAGAGAGAGATAGCATGAGCAGGGGAGGGTCAGAGAGAGAGGGAGTGATAGACTCTGAAACAGGCTCCAGGCTCCGAGCTGGCAGTCAGCACAGAGCCCGACGCGGGGCTCGAACCAACGAACCGCGAGATCATGACCTAAGCGAAAGTCGGACGCTCAACCAACTAAGCCACCCAGGCGCCCCAGAGCACATGTGATCTTAAAATCCCAGCGTTGCCTTGTCTTCTTGAGTGCCTGTGGACTAGTGCTCCATTGGAAAAGTTAAACAGAAAGGCTTTATTCAAGACTGCCACAATAGGGGATCAAGACTTGCAACATGGGAAAGAGTTTGGACTCTGGATTAAAATATATATATACCCAGTAGTGGATTTACTGGATCACGTGGTATTTCTAGTTGTAAGTTTTTGCGGACCCCTCATACTGTTTTCCGTAGTGGCTGCACCGATTTACCATTTACGGTGGGGAAATTTTTAAACAGAGAACATTAAATTAGAGAACATTAGGGAGTGGTTGATCAATGTTATTAGGTCATTTGTGTTTGCTAATTTTTACTTATGAAAGTTAGGCTCCTACTCTCCCACAAAGACTTGGAAACATGCTGTCCTTTCTTTATTGATGATTACATTTCAAAGGGAATATAATCAGGTTCTTGAAAAAGAGGTTTCAGGTGTAGGTTATTTACATCTCCAAGGGTCAGAGAAAGAATTTGTAATCTCAACCCTTCTATAGTACATACACTAAAAAAAGAAGATTAGGAGCTATACTTAGAAACTTCTCTGAAGTATAGTCAAGATGAGGGGACATTCAAAGCCCTCATCTGTGAGGAGTAGGTAACAAATCATATCTTAATAAAGTTTTTGAAAATTACATGGATTAATATTATGAATGCACTTTTTTCGTACAAGATTTTATTTAAATTCAAGTTAGCTAACATAATGTAGTATTGGTTTCAGGAGTAGAATTTAGTGAATAAATGCATCTTTATTATGTAATATCATACAAATATCAAGTACGAGAGAACCTATGAGAGCTTTTCAGATGAGACCAGCTTTGGGTAAAGGATAAAACTAATACTTCCTCATGTATAGCAAGTTCTTAATGAATGTCAAGTTAAAATTTATCATTAGTTTCATTTTGCTGAGGAACAAACTCAGTCTCAGAAAGTTTAAGGCCTTTGTTCAAGGTCAGACACCAGCAGGGGTAGAATTGTGATTCGACCACAGGACTGTCTAAACTCTAAGTCCTTGTTTTTTTTTTTTTTCCCTCAAATACCAAACTTCTTTTCAGAAACTTTATCAGGTCTGAGGCCAGAGAAGACAAACCTATATAGTCATTCTGTACAGAAAACTGAGAGGTCAAACTTACTGTTATTTTGTTCCCAAGTTTTGTTGACTGTGGTTGTTAAAATGAGAGGCAAAGATTGAGTGGACCTATCGACTGGACAATAGACCCATTCAACTAACTGCCAGCTAGGAGCTGTAAGAGTGCAATTTGACATTTTCTGGGACAGGCCATGTGAGCACTATAGGACATCAGTACCCCATTAGGTGGAAGGCAGGTGACCTTTTCTTTCCTTGCCTTCTATACTTAGCATTAGCAAGAAAGGAGTGGGGTGTGCAGAGACAAGAAAAGCTCTCTGTCATAAGCACGAACCTTTTACCTCCTTGGGTACAGCTGGGCAAGAAGTATTTTATGAGAAGCCACATACAAAATAAAACCTTTCCTGGTTGTTGTTTTTTTTGTTTTTTGTTTTTTGTTTAGACTGCAGCATGTGCCCTTCTCTCCCACTCTGCTTATCAATTCAAAGAAAGTATATTGAATATTTCTGCTGGAGAGGTGATTTAGGAGGTGAACTCACCTAGCTGAGGTCAAAATCTCTTTGCAGATAGTACTGGACCTACACTCACAGGCTTGGGTTTTAAGCTACTTTCGCTAAGAAGTTATGGCCATAAAAAAAGTATTTTTTTTTTCTCTGAGCCTGAGTTTCCTCCTCCGTGGAAGAATACAAACTAAATCATTCCTGTGATTGGTTTCTTACAGTCTTTAATTAGGATTCTAGGGAGCTGTCCACATAATGTTCTTCCCAGGGGTATTTTGGAATCACCCTAGCCAGAAGAGAACCTTTCTTCTCTGAAATCCCATCCTGCTGACTAGCTGGACCTCTCAAATATACGTCCCTTTATTTGTGTGGGAGGCAGCCTCGAAACAGCATCCAGAGACAAGGCAGATCTGTTCCTATATGCTCACCCTGCTGATTACTGCTTGCATCATGTGGAATAAATGATACAATCTCTGAGCTTCAGTCTCCTCATCTGTAAAATCGAGATGTAGTCAATATATTCTAATGTTCTTTCCCCCTACCCCACCTAGCACTTTAAAAAATGCCTTTCCTATAATTGCAGAATTTCCCAACTAAGAGTCTTCCTATCCAAAGTAAAGTATACAGGGGCGCCTGGGTGTCTTAGCCGGTTAAACATCCAACTTCGGCTCAGGTCATGATCTCATGGTTAGTGGATTTGAGCCCTGCATCAGGCTCTGTGCAGTCAGCTCCGTGTCTGGAGCCTGTCTTGGATTCTCGGTCTCTTTCTCTCTCTGCCCCTCCCCAACTCATGCTCTGTCTCTCTCTGTTTCTCAAAAATAAATAAACATAATTTTTTTAAAAAAACAAACAAATTATACACTTACTTCTACAGCTTCCCTTGCAGCGAGGGCTCAGTTATCCAACCAAACGCTCCATCAATCAGATGCACCATCTCAAGACTTTGATTGAGTGTGAGGAAGCACATGCCACTAAGATTCCATGTCCTGCCAAGGATGGTAATAGAATCAGTCAAGTCCCAAGGAGAGAAGTATTGGGATTTAGACATTCATGTTAGCCACATAGGCTGTAGTACTGCTCTCATAGCAGTCCTGGGGATGTATGAACCTGACCAAGAATAATCCAAGAATGATACTGCAGCTCTGTCAGTATCTTTGAATGAATTCCACTGTTGCTCAAACTCACTACCTCAGTGTCTGTTTACAACTGGGGAATTTCTGACTGTTACATGTAGTGCCAAATCAGTTTAAGGGTTAAATCATGTCAGTAATGTGCTTAAATTAATACCTGGAAGAGAGTGGGTGCTTTATAAATGTGTTTTACTATCTTTGCGTATTCAGTCTCCTCAACTAAATGAAGAACTCCTTGAAGATCAATGTCCATGTCATATGAAGGCACCATGTTGAGTGCTTAGAGGGCAACAAAGAAACATTCATAATTGTATTTCCCTTAAAGACATTACATCTCAGTAGAAGAGGCAGTAGAACATGAGCTCGTGTGTTAGATGATATATATTCCCATCCTATGTTTTGAAGCTCCTAGCTTTCCCACTAGTTTGGCAATACAAGGCACTCCTGTGCCTGTGTTATATTCTTGGTAGAATAATCTATTATTTTCTCCCTTATACAGTCTATGTAAATATTAAATGAATGAATTCAGTTTAAAAATTCAGAATAAAGCCTGGTGCCTATTAGGTGTTTTCTAGATGTTGGCTTTTAGAAAAGTGAGATAACTATGCTCAGTTATATTGCTTAAATGATCAGAGTGTCCAGAGCACAATTTCCCCAGTTCCCAAAGCACTGAAGCAAGCACTCATGGAAACACCAGCCAGCTCCAGTGTCTCAGAGACTTCTGAGAGCCACCATTAATTAATTATGTACTGACAGCCAAGTGCTCTAAAACCCTTCTACACACATTATCATATTTACTGTTCCCCAGAAACATGGAGCTAACAATGACTATTTTTATTGTGCAAATAAGCAATTGCTTAGTGACTTGGTCAAAAGAACCAAGCTAGAAAGGAGGGCCAGGACTGGACTCCAGGCTTTCCATGTTCTTAATCCCTATACTGCAATTTTTCTGAGTCCTGGATTCTCCTGACCAAGTGATTCTGAGTGAAGTTTGATCTCCTCAATCCTTCTGAAAATACTTGCATTTATTCAGTATATGGAACCATGTTACTGCCCATTATTTTGGAAAGTGTAATGGTTTGGAAACTGTCCACTGTGAGGGTGGTTCATGCTTGGGTATAGCTACCCAAGAGCCGCACAGATTTAGTGCTGTGTCTCTGACAAAGAAGGAATCCTCTTTCAGCATAGGGCAATGCTTTAATTACAGAATCTGCTTTTATTGAGTCTACATAGGCCACCATTTGTCCAGAAGCTTATTAACAGTTGTTATAGGAAAGCATTGTTGACAATTTCCTACAAGATAGGACTCATTTTCTCCTCTACCCCAATGGTTTAGCTAACACTCACTTTGTCCTGGATGCAATTGGATTTGTCCATTTAACCATCTGAAAGCATAATTAGAAGCTTGCAAAAAGAATCAATAGAGAAAATGGAGGCATTTATGTAGATTTTTTTGTAACTTAAACCTGAACTAGTCGAGTCCTCAGTTATTGAAGTCAATTAAATTGAAAAATATTCCGCTCTCAGAATACAAGTTAAAGAAAGCTAAGGAAAGCAAAATTGTTGGCATACAAAGCTTCCTACCTCAGAACCCATTTCCTACTTATAAATTAAATCTGCTAAAGGGGTGCCTGGGTGGCTCAGTTGAATAAGCATTTGACTTCAGCTCAGGTCATGATCTCACAGCTCATGGGTTTGAGCCCCGCATTGGGCTCTGTGCTGACAGCTCAGAGCCTGGAGTCTGCTTTGGATTCTGCATCTCCCTCTTCCTCTGCCCCTCCCATGCTTGCACTTTGTGTCCGTCTCTATCTCTCTCAAATATAAATAAACATTTACAAAAATTTTAAATTAAATCTACTCTGATTAAATACAGCAGATTGAGATATAAGAAACATCTGACACAGGGAATTAAAAAGGAATTAAAACATGAATCAAACTTCCATTTCTGTAAAGAAGGAAAATTACCTTCTATCTAAGAAAAATATGTTTCAGCTGATGTATAATAAATAGATGTGTTATTGTAAGTATTTAAGGGTATTTTTAAATTTTTGGTGTTTTATTTTCCACATGTCAAATAAAATCTCAGAAATTCACTGTAAAAACACTTGGCTGCAATTCATACCAAGTAATTATAATGCAGTTAAATTCAAGTTTTACTAGACATTCAAATGGCATCTATTACAGTATTACTTTTTGTGACCTGTATTCTTAAAAACAATGATTTGTTCTTTGCCTGTTTTCTGACTCAAATCCCATGGATTAATGCTTTAAAATTGAAATATGAAAATTTCTTATTTGGATAAAACTATTTTATTTTTATTGACGGTCTTGAATATCACTTTTTCATGTTTCTCTAATTTGTCCAGAGAGGTCTAGGGGCTTCTATTTGTGATTGACCACAGAGCAAAATTTTTTCAAAGATATCTATTAGAAACCCAAGCAAATTATCCATTCTACTCCATAGTTATGGTTATATTTATTTAAAAAATACTCCCCTTCATCCTATAAAAAAATAGTATGATAAAATTGGCACTGAAGAAACATCTCCCATGTTTTACCTATGATTTGAAGTATCACTCAACACAGAACACAGAACTCCATGAATGGGGACTCCATTATCCAGTAGGGCATCATGGGAATATCCAAAATTAAATCTCAGTGGTAAAGCTCTATTAAATGTAATTTGATATCTCCTTAAAGGCACTTTAATCTCCAGAGTCCCTTTTTCCCCTACAAACATCCTGTTTATTTGAACTCCTAGTCACTTAGGCTCTGAATAAATAGAAATCCACTTGTGTCTCTTTAGGAATAGGACAACAAAGTAAGGATGGATACGTTGGGGAAAGTTTTCAGGCATTTAAAATAGGCCTAACAGGGGTCTAATTGTTTATGAGAACAATGTTTTTTCTGAAGTATGACAAAGTAAAGAAACATAAAGATGCACAAAAGACGCTGAATACACAAAATCAGGGCCAGAGTCTAAGAGAGTGCTTGAGTAGCACATGGGGTCAGCCGTTCTGGGGTCTTTTAATGTAGGATCAGGTTCATGTATCAGAAGCCTATGGGGAGAGGACTACCCTAAAAAAGCAAATATAAAATATAACAACCACAAAAAGTGAACAGAACCAAAAAAAAAAACTTCTCAAGATTGTGACCAAGTTTAGTAGAATTTGGCCCTTATTTATCCAATGAAACTTACTTTGAATTTCTATTTTGCCAAAAAACCTACTGGTGTGGAGTTTGATAACATTATCGAGGTGCATTAAGTATCCACCTTTGGAGCTTCAGTTCCTGATTTGAAGGCCCTAGTGTGTGAAGCGATAGCTATCAGTTGACTTACACACAAATGCTAGAGTCCAGCTCCAGCCAGGTCCAGGGGTCCCTGAAGGATGGACGGTGTCGGCAAGGGAGGGAGTGAGAGAGCCCTGAGAATCTTTCTGATCACCAGGCAGGCATCTCTGTCCTGTCGGTTTTGGTGTCTTTATTTATAGGTCAAACATTACCATGGCATAAGAAAATGGAATTTTTACAATGGATAGTTCTCTGTGATAAGATGTTTTGGAAAATGTACAGAAATAGGCTTTACAGAAGTATTCTTGCAGAACTGCCCCAATTATAGTGAGATGGAGTAACTAAGAAAATAACAGGGTGTTCACATTTTAATAACACTAAGATTAAGTCATAAGTTTGTAGATGCTCTTATCCATCGTCCTCACAGCTGCCAGGGTAAGGGAAGGTGTTTGTGGAATGTAGGCCTTAGGGAAGGGACTGCTATACATCACCAGTTAGCAAAGGTATTTGTGGTAACTTATATTCTACTCTTATCTGTTCCTTCTCTCTAAGTTAGGCTCTTTGTCACTGGGCATTACTTGATTTTCCAGTTATATGCTTTATGGGACCAGAGAGCTAACCATACCTTTAAAGAGTTTCACTTGGGGCACGTGGATGGCTCAGTCAGTTAAGCAGCCAACTTTGGCTCAGGTCATGATCTCACAGAAGTTCTCACAATAAGCTCCTTCACAAGGTGCAATCATCATACCAGTGTCAGAATAAGGGGACAAGTCACTCCCGATACCAATCAACAAGGTACTTTGAGGGTTGCTGCTCAAGCAGAAATAATTGAGTGGGGGTGAATATCAGTCATCATCTGATTGGCAAGAGACTCTGCAAACTTGCTTTAATCTCACCAGGAGCTTTTTCGACTAGTGGGCTCAGAATGGCTCCCAACACACATACATCAATTCTTTATAAAGAAGAATTTTTTAATAAATATATTTATGTGTGCAACATCCCTGATGCTACTGGCAGAATAGAAGTGGTTTAGCTGTGTTTTTATGACTATCAGCAGCTCTAATATAAGTCATAGATCAAAAGGAGAATGAGCAAATAGAAAGAAACTATCAGGTGTTTCTTGGTACCTGAGAAGACCTTATTTGTGAGTGCATGTAGCTATTATCAGAGAACTCCCAGAAATACTTGCAAGTCATGTTTAAAAGAGGGGGGCTAGAGATAGGGGGCAGTGAAGACAAAGGCAGATATGCTGTTCGATGATTCTTGTCTTGACCCTACTTTGTTTTTTCCAGGTTTATGTGGCCTTGAAATATAATTTTTTACAAATATCAAGTTCCCAATCATGTTGGGTCTATAACGGGAACTCCGTAAATACTGTTATTCCTAATCTATCAAAGGGCATTGAATTATTTTCTGAGAATATTGGAAATTAAGCCTCCATCCACCTTAGGATACTAGGCCTTTGGATATGAGAAAAATCTAGATGGTCTCTATAAAGCTGTCCTTTCTTTATTTGAGTATTTATGTCTAGAACCTGCCTGGACTAGGAGTAAAGAGAGACCCTGCATGCCTATGCTTAAGAGAGCCTTTTCCAGGTATGGACACATCTCTCTGGTGTACCTGAGAATGAGACTCCACCTTAGCCACCAAGTTGCAAAAGGGGATGGAGGTTAGAGCTATTCATGGAAGGCTAAGGAGGGATGCCCTTGCTTCCCTGCTACCATCTCTAAGTGTCTCTTTGTGGTCATTGCCCCCAGAGAAAACGGAATCCCATTCAATACCATACCATCACCACACATGGCTGGAATAAAGGCAAAGATTAAAAGTATATAAAGGAGGGGCCCCTGGGTGACTCAGTGGATTGAGTGTCTGACTCTTGGTCTGGCTTAGGTCATGATCTTACAGTTTGTGGGATTGAGCCCTGTGACTGGCTCTGTGCTGGGATTCTCTCTCCCTCTCTCTCTCTCTGTCTCTCTCCTACTCCCTCTCAGTCTCTCTCAAAATAAATAAACTTTTTTAAAAAAAGTAAATAAGGGGGAGGGATTGCTCTAGTACATAAAACTAGCCCTTTCTTTCTTTCTTTCCTTCCTTCTTTCCTGCCTTCTTTCCTTCTTTGCTTCTTTCCTTCCTCTTTTCCTCCCTCCTTCCTTCCTCCCTTCTTCCCTCCCCTGCTTCTTCCCTTTTATTTCTTTTCTTTCCCTTCTTTCTTTCTTTCTCTCTCTCTCTCTTTCTTTCTTTCTTTCTTTCTTTCTTTCTTTCTTTCTTTCTTTCTTTCTTTCTTTCTTTCTTTCTTTCTTTTCTTTCTTTCTTTCTTTCTTTCTTTCTTTTCTTCCTTCCTTCCCTCCTTCCTTCCTTCCTTCCTTCTTTCCTTCCTTTCATCTTTCTGTCTTTCTTTCATTCTTTTTTTCTCAGAAAAATAATGCTCTTTTGAGCAAGCAAATGGGCAAGTGAATCCTTTTAGGAACACCATTTATGTTAAAAACAGAAGTTTGCTACCTGGAAGGCAAGGTGCCTTAAAAGCAATCTGAACTTGTTATGATAATAGCCACCGAGCTCTGAGACGCTGATTTCTGAAGACATTGAGGTGGCCTCATCAGCGTGCCAGCAGTCTTCCCCAGAACCATGAATCACTGCATAATTTCTATACAAGTACTTTTTGTTCACAAAAGGAAATAAGTGAATGCAGGCATCGGTAAGAACTGGAAATGGCAGTTCGTCAGCTCTGTCACCCTCACTGTTAATCCTAAAGAAGTATTTAGAAGTGGGGGGTGCGCAGGACTTGCATTTTACATTTTGTGTTCTTAGGTAAAATTACAATTTTTATTAGGCATGAGCATGTAGTGCATTTATGATTTTGTAAATACACATTAAATAAAAGTGACTACTGATGGCCAGTGACCACCGACTTTCGCTTAGGTCATGATCTCACGGTTCGTGGGTTCGAGCCCCGCATCGGGCTCTGTGCTGACTGCCAGCTCAGAGCCTGGAGCCTGTTTCAGAGTCTGTGTCTCCCTCTCTCTCTGACCCTCCCCTGCTCACGCTGTCTCTCTCTCTCTCTCCTAGAAATAAATAAAAAATATTAAAAAAAGAAAAATATAAATGAATTTCTAATGCTAGTAAATGGAGAGACATTAGTAGTCCCATGCCAACGAGGTCTCCAGCCCTAATGCAAATAGTTGAGTGAATGATGGGAAACAGAGAGTTTGATGAACTTATTACATGTTTTGAATCAGGAAATATCCCAAGTGATAATTATTTTTCTTTTATATTTTTATTTTTCTAAATTAAGGTAAATAGACATAAAATAAACTGCACATCTTTTAAATGTTTTAATATATAATATATGAAATATAAAAAGTTTTAATATGTATCTCAAAACATATAAACTATATAATTCCGTGTAAATAATTCCAATCAAAATAGTGAACTATATACAACCTGTCTGTCATCCATGTCCCCTAGGAATCCCTTCCTCTGAGCCTTCCCTACCACACTTCCCCAGGCAACCATGGGTCTGTTTTCTGTATTCGTATATTTTGCTTTAATTTTATTTTATTTATTTTATTTTTTTTATTTCTAGGAGAGAGAGAGAGACAGTGTGAGCAGGGGAGGGTCAGACTGAAATAGGCTCCTGGCTCTGAGCTGGCAGTCAGCACAGAGCCCGACGCGGGGCTCGAACCCACGAACCGCGAGATCATGGCCTAAGCGAAAGTCGGACGCTTAACCGACTAAGCCACCCAGGCGCCCCTTTATTTTGTATTTTTAAAATTTGAGTGTAACTGACACACAAAGTTATGTTGCATTCATTTCAGGTGTACAGCTCAGTGATTTGAAGGATTTATACATTATGCTGTGCTCACCACAAGTGTAGCGACCAACTGTCACCGCACAGCACTGTTGCATTATTCTTGACTCTATTCCTAATGTTGTGCCATTGATTCCTGTGACTTGTTCATTCTATACCTGGAAGACTCTGTCTCTCATTCCCCTCCACCCATTTTGCCCATCGCCCTCCTCCCTGGCAACAATCCTATTGCTGTCTTTATTTATAGGTCTGATTCTGCTTTTTGTTGGTTTATTCATTTGTACATCTTTTAGATCCCACATATGAGTCAAATCATATGGTATTTGTCTTTCTCTGTCTAAATTATTTCCATTAGCATAATACCCTGGAGGTCCACCCGTACACCATATGCCCTCTTATCTAGTTTCTTACATTTGGCATAATTATTCTGAGATTTCTTGTTGTGTGAATCTATAGGTCATTCCTTTTTAATGCTGAGTGCTGGTCCACCATATAGATGTACAACAGTTTATCCTTTGACTGCTTGTTGGATATTTGGGTGGATCTAGTTTGGGGCTATTATGAATAACGATGATATGAGTATTTTTGTACAAGACTTTGTATGTCTATATATTTTCTTTCTTTTGGGCAAATCCCTAGGAGTGAGATGGATGGATGGTATGATAGGTGTATATATCTAACTTTTTAAGAAACAGCTACACTGTTTTCCAAAGAAGCAGTTCCATTTTATTCCCAGTAGCAGCTCTTGAGCATTCTAGTTGTTCAACCTCCTTACCAACACTTGGTATGATTAGAATTTTAATGTTAGCCAGTTGTGCTGGGAGTGTAATGGTGCCTCATCAAGGTGTGAATTTGCATTTTCCTGATGTCTAATGATATTAAGCGTCTTACATATGTTTATATACCAACCTATATGTCTTTGAAGAAGAGTCTGCTCTGAATTTTTGCTCATGCTTTAAGCTGGTTGTTTGTTTGTTTGTATGTTTGTTTTCTATTGAGCTTTGAGAGTTGTTTACATATACTGGGTACAAGTTTTTGAACCCCTCATACATGCTCTGTAAGTATTTTTTTCTGTCAGTGTCTTTCAAAGACCAGACATTTATTTTAAATTTGATGAAATCAAACCTAATATTTTTTTCTTTATTAGATTATGCTTTTGTTCTCATATTTACAACCTCTTTGCCTAATCTAAGATCATTAAATGTTTTTCTTCTTCTAGATTTATGATTTTAGATTTTAATTTTAAGTTTTAAAATTAAACTTAACACATTTTGAGGTAATTTTTGTAAGCTGTGTGAGATAAGGATTAAAAGAATTTCTTTTTTATGGATATCAAGTTGTTTTAGTACCACCCCTTAAAAAGACTACCCTCAGTTGATTCGCCTGCACTGTTATTAAAAATCAGATTTTCACTTATGAGAGGGTCTTATTCAATTCTCTCAATCTGTTTTCTGTTTTTACGCCTATGCCACACTCTATCGAAAATTATAACTGTATACTCAGTCTTGAAATACAGTAGCATTATTTCTTCAGCTTTTTTTGTTTTTATAATTTCCTTGGCTAGTCCAGATTCTTTTAATTTTCCTATGAATTTAGAACCAGCTTGTTGCTTTGTACCAAAAAGTTAAATTTAATTTAATTTAATTTAAAAAGGAAAGAAAGAAAGAAAGAAAGAAAGAAAGAAAGAAAGAAAGAAAGAAAGAAAGAGTTCTATGGATTTGATTTGGATTGGTTTGGGTTTAATCTATAAGTTATCTTGGGGAAAATTGATAATTTTATTGTGCCTTCAATTTTTGAGGCTATTATAAATAAGTTTATTTTAGTTTATTGTTCAACACCAATATAAAGAAATGCAACTACACTAAGTTTAGTTATTATCTCTAGTAAGTTTTTATGCATATGTGATGGAATTTATACATAGATATGTCATCTTCAAATGAAGACAATTTTATATCTTCATTTTCAGTCTTGAGACCTTTACTCCTCTTTCCCTCCTTCCCTCCTTTTCTTTCTCCTTCCCTTTCTTTCTTTCTCTTCTCTCTTTTCTTTCTTTTTCTTTTCTTTCTCCCTCTTCCTTCCTTCCTTTCTCTCTCTCTCTCTTTCTCTCTCTCTCTCTCTCTCTCTCCCTCTCTTTTCCTGATTACATTGGCTAGAACCTGCACTATAATGTTTAAATGTTTAATAGAAGAGGTAAGAGCAGATATCCATATCTTATTTCTGATACTGGGAGAAAGCTTTCAGTTTTTCACTATTAAGTTAGTTGCAGTTTTTTCAAAGATGCATTTGATCAGAAATCAGAAGATTCCTTTTATTCTTGGTTTGCTGAGTTTTCACTAGGGATGGATGTTGGAATTTTATCAAATGGTCTTTCAACATGTGTAGAGATTATCAGTTTTTTAGATTATAACTCTTTAGATTATTAATTTAGTAAATTACAATTAATTAGAAAATTGATTTTCTAATGTTAAACCACTCTGTAATCCTGTGATAAGCCTATTCGATCATAATATGTTGTCATTTCAGGGGCGCCTGGGTAGCTCAGTCGGTTAAGTGTCTGACTTCGGCTCAGGTCATGATCTCATGGTCCGTGGGTTCGAGCCCCACATCTGGCTCTGTGCTGACAGCTCTGTACTGACAGCTCAGAGCCTGGAGCCTGCTTCTGATTCTGTGTCTCCCTCTCTCTCTGCCCCTCCCCTGCTTGCTCTCTGTCTCTCAAAATAAAATAATAAAAGACATTAAAATATTTAAAAAAAATAATATGTTGTCATTTCAGTACATCACTGAGTTTGATTTGCTAACATTTGGTTTAGAGTTTTCCTATGTTCATTGGATATATTGGTCTGTAGTTTTCTTTCACTGTAATACCTTTGCTTGGCTTTGGTATTGGGGTAATGCTGACCTCCTAGAATGTATTGGGCAGTCTTTCTTCAGTCTTCTTGAAGAGTTTGCTTAGAATTTCTCTGATTTCCTCCTTATATGTTTTGAAGAATTACTAGTGAAACCATATGGACCTGTGATAAGATTTTTAACTACAAAGTTAATGTCTTTAACACATGTAGAGTTATTTAGATTATCTATTATTTTTTTAAAATTTTAGTTTTATTGAACTATAATTGACAAGTGAAAGTGCAAGATATTTAAAGTATACATCATGGTGATTTGATATTGATATATACTGTAAAAGGATTCACCCCATCTAGTTAACTAACACATGTATCCCCTCATATACTTATCTTTTTGTGTCTGTGCAAGAACATTTAAGTTCCATTCTCTTAGAAAATTTCCATTTTTTAATTGCAGTGTAATTAACAAACTATTATTTTAATTTCAAGTGTAAGCAAATTCCAATTATATAAGGCAGTGTTGTCAACCATAATTATCATGTTTTTACATTAAGTCCTCAGACTTCATTTTATAGCTGAAAATTTGTACGCTTTTACTTATTATGTCTTCAAATAATTTATTTTTTTATGCGATGTATAATCTACTGTAAAGCCTATTTACTACACTTTACATCTCAGACATTGTAGCGTGTAGCGTTTACCTCTAGGAGCTAATATCCTTCATGTTTCTACTTAATGTTCTGAACATATAGAATACAGTTATAACAACTATGTAATGTTTTTATCTTCTTTTTTCTAACCCTTGTGGCATTTCTATTTAAGTTTTGGTGGAATAATTTTTATTCTTATCATTGATTGCATTTCTGGTACCTTGTATAGAAGGTTTCTGGTACCATTTCCACCATCAAGGGACTGTCCAATTTTCTTCCACCATCCCAGTTCAAGCCTCAGCTTCTTACAACCAATAGGCATATCTGGCCCATGGCTGTTTGGTATGATTTGCAAGCTAAGAATGGATTTTACTATATTTTTCCCTGCTACACATATGTGTTGCATCTACTTCTGGACTTTCTGTTCTACCCCATTGACCTACATGTCCATAATTTCACTAATACTACTTTCTCATGATTATTATAGCTTTATAATAAATTGTGAAAGTGGGTAATATGTATCTCCTAATTTTGTTCTTTTTCAAAAGAGTTTTGGCTCTTCTAGTGTGTTTGCTTTTCTATATAAGTTTTAGAAACCAGCTTGTCAATTTTCACTGGAAAAAAATCTTACTGGAAATTTAACTGGAATTGTGTTTGGTCTGTGATTATTTAGGGAAAACTTGATGACTTCCAATCCATTAATGTAATATATTTCTCCATTTGTTTAGGTCTCCTTTGATTTTTTTTTTTTTATCATTGCATAGTCCTCAGCATGCAGACCTGTTATTTGTGTATTTAATGTTTTTTGGTGCTGTTGTAGATGGTGCTGTTTAAAAATTTACTTCACTTTCCAATTATTTATTGCCAGTATACAACACTAAAATGGACTTTTGGTATGGTGACCCTGGATCCTGTGATCTTACTAAACTCACTTATTAATATAGGTAGCTTGTTTGATAGATTTTTGGGGGTTTCTACATAGACAATCTCCTTCCTTAATTTTTTAAGGTTTATTTATTTTTGAGAGAGAGTGAGATAGAGATAGAGAGAGAGGGAGAGAGAGAGAGAGAGAGAGAGAGTGTGTGTGTGTGTGTGTGTGTGTGTGAGCAGGGGAGGTACAGAGAGAGAAGGGACACAGTATCCAAAAGCAGGCTCCAGGCTCTGAGCTGTCAGCACAGAGCCCAATGTGGGTCTTAAACCTAAGAACTTTGAGATCATGACTTGAACCAAAGTCAGATGCTTAACTGACTGAGCCACCCAGGCACTTCTATAACAAATCTTATATGTGAATAGTGCTATTTTTCCCTTTCCAAACTGTGAGCTTTTTTTTTCTTGCCTTACTGCATTGCCTGAAACCTTCACTACAATGTTGAAAAAAATGGTAAGAGTGGGCATCTTTGTTTTAAGTCTTCCATTTGTGATTAATCTAGGAATGTCTCTCCTTCAGCAGTTTACTGCTAACATTGGTAGTTTGCTGCTTGCTAGTGAGATAATGAGAGGTGGAGGTATTCATATTTTCTATTCTCAGTAATCCTGTTCTTCTCTCAGCAGTAAGAGATCTCTTATAATCTGGACCCACTCCCTTTTTTGACTCTTTCCCATAGATACTTTATTCTCTTCTTCCAGCTGCTCTAGATCTTTGCCTATGCTCGGAACCCTGCCTTTCCTTTCCTGAACAGCTTAACGATGTATTTGTAGTGAAAAAAGTATATAAGCATCTCAGGCATGGCTCTGTGTGTGTGTGTGTGTGTGTGTGTGTGTGTATTCTGAAGTGGCTATTGTACATATCCAAAACAAAACAAAACAAACACAGGAAAGAAAGATATTCAGTGGAGACCAGAGGTAACCCCTAGAGGGGAAAGCAGAAAGGAGAAAAGAAGGACATGACTTCCAGTCAAGGCAGTTCCATTTAGGGAGCTTCCCTGAAGTCTCACACATCTTACATGTTGCTTCTTTGCTCAATACATGGGATTGAACTTTAGCACATGGCCAGATCCAACTACATCAAATCTGGAAACATGAAGTCTTTTGGCTGAGAGCATTATCACTCCTAATAAAATTGGCATTCTTTTGTTAACAAAGACAGATGTTGGATAGGGATGTATCTGTCTCTGTCTGATAATGAGTCATATAAGCTCTCTAAGCTGTTGTTCCAGCTTAGACATAGTAGTCTTAACATAGTAGTCTTAGCAGTTATGAATGATACAATGCTTATGCAATTAAAGTGAATTGTAAATTGAAGGTCTGGTCACAATCCTGAAATAGGCTGAAAACACAATGAATAATGATTGTTCAGCATATACTTTGAGATCTCTTTTACTTTGGATTTCTGTGTTGCTTGTATATATGCATTCCCTCTTGCTATACTCTGAGTTTCGTTAAGGGCAGGGACATGTCTCCTTTATCTTGTTCTCACTAGTTCTCTTCAACTGTTGTAGAGGTAAAATTGAGGTTTGGTTTTGCTTTAAATATATGGAGTCACGTTATTTTACTTTAAAATTTCTATCATAAGGAGAAATATACTTCTTCAGTAATGAATAATTACTGAGTGCATGCTGCAAGCCAGGCCATGTACTAAACGATACTAGTGAGTAATAAAACAGGTGAAAACCCCTGTGCTCAGGAACTTATATCCTAGTACAATGAAAGAAATAATAAATACTAAATAATAAAAATATGTAGTAGGTTCAATGACAGATGTTATCACAAAACTAAAGTAGAATAAACCAATGCTGGATAGGGAATTGTGTGTGTTGGGAGAGTGGGAACTAATGGTTTTAAAGAGCTGTTCAAGGAAGACTTCAAGGATAACATAATATGATCAAGAAGAAGAAGGAGGAGGAGGAGGAGGAGGAGGAGGAGGAAGAGGTGGAGGAAGAGGAGGGGGATTTGGAGAAGAAAGAAGGCCACATGGGAACTGTAGGAAAAGTTTCAAGACAGGATTTCAAATGCAACCCCCATGGTAGACATGTTCAAGTAAGAGCAAGGAAGCTATTAGCATGATTAGAGCAAAAGAAGTGGGGAAGAATAAATTGAAAAATGATTGGTTGATATGCAGTCTTGTAAGCTATTCTTATGACTCTGATTTCTACTCTGAGTGTCAAGGGAAGCCACTGGAAGGTTTTGCACAGAAAAAACAATATGACTGGCTGACCTTTCAGAAGTATCACTCTGATGGTTACAGCTAGAATATATAGAAGATGTGCCGGGCTAAAGCAGGGAGATTAGTTAGGAATTAATGCAGTGATCTGGAGAGAGACCATGATGTCTGGGATAAGGTGTTAAAGATGCAGCTGGAAAGAAATATCAGATTGTAGCCACGTTGTGAAAGTAAAGCCAACAGGCTTTGCTGATGTATTGAACATGAGAGTAAGAAAAAATAGGGTCAAAGGTGTTTGAGATGAATTGCCTGAGCAACTGGAAGGATAGAGTTTTCCTTTACTGAAAGGATAAAGAATGAGCAATCCTATCAAATAAATTCATTTGGAAGGATAAAAAACAAAGTAGAATACATTGAGTTTGAGATTCATTCATGGGCCCAAGTGTTTGAGGGAACAGGAGAGACTGGCATTCAGTGGAGAGTTGTACAATGGAGATACAGGTGTAGAACTGTTAGTGTGTAGAGTGTGTTTAGCATCCAGGAAGCCACATGAAGAAAGTATTTCAAGGAGGAGGAGTGATCGATTGTATGGAAAACTGCCAGCCAATCAAGTTAGACAGGAACTAGGAATTGATTGTTGGATTAGTACATAGAGGTCATGTTTGATCTCGACAAAGGAAATTTTAGTAATGTGTAACTAGAAAAAACTTGATTAGAAGAAGTTGAAGGGATAATATGTTCCCATCACAGATAATGGAATAATCTCTTTAGTATATAAAGAGCTCAAAGAAATTGAGAAGAAAAGGACCAGCAACACACAGAAAAAAAAATAAAGGAAAAGGCTTTCTGTATAGAAACTGTTAACAGAGAAAGAAATAACAAAAGGTCTTTAACCATAAGGAAAAAATGCTCAATGGCGTTCTTAACTAAAGAAACGCAAATTAAAATGATACTTAAATATGATTTTTTGGTGCATCTATCAGTACAAAATATGACAATATGCTCGGTTGGCAAAGCTCCAGGAAAATAACAGTTTCATATGTTGTCCATTGGAGTAGAAAATGGAGCAACTCATAAGAAGTGAAAACTTGGTAATAAATTACAGACGCATTTACCTTTTGAGTGAACGGTCTGCTACTAGGAAGTTATTCTGCACAGACACTTGCACAAATATGAAATACCACAGGTAGTATTGTTTGTATGACGATAAGAAGCAAGTGTTCATCGAGAGAGGAGTGGTAGAATAATGATGACATGAAACCATTTAAAAAGATGAAATATGGGGCACCTTAGTTTCTGCTCAGGTTATTATCTCACGGTTTTGTGAGTTCAAGCCCTGCATTGGGCTCTATCCTGACAGCACTGAGCCTGCTTGGGATTCCCTCTCTCCCACTTCCTCCCACTCTCATGCTGTCTCTGTCTCCCTCAAAATAAATACATAATCATAACAAATTATTTAAAAAATGACTTAAAGAGATGAAAGAGAATGAAGAAGTTCTTTAAACATGGACAGTGGGGAAATCTTCAGGCTATGTGTTTGAATAAAAACAAAGAAAACACAGGACAAACTGCATAGTGTACTGAATTCTGCAAAAGAAAGGATCAGAAAATTAGAAACTAATAGAATGGTTCATATATGAATTGGGAAGGGCAGGAATGGAAGCAAAATTTCTCTGTTTATAGCTTTCTATATTGTTTAAAGTTTGAATCATGGCATTATTTCTTTTTAAAACTGAGAGGATGGAGGGAGAGATGTTAGTGAGAGTGAATATAGACACATTCCTTGGGGTGATTTGCTATAATGGCGAGTAAAGAAATGAGGCAGTAAGCTTAGAGGAGCATGTAGCTTGAAAGTTCCCTACATTTTATATTTATATATATTTTAAAGATAGAAAACTCATAGTATTGTGTAGACTGATGGCCCTGGTCCAGCAGAGAAAGGAAAATTGTGGATACAGAAGAGAAAATGGTACTTGACGTGACATCCATGAACAGGAAGAACTCAGAGCCAGTGTGCAAAGGGGTGGGAGGGCTTAGTCACGACCCCACACCCCTCATCTGCTGGAAGGGAAGGCTATCATATAAGCACAGGGGGGCTGCTTTGGACAGCATTGTTTCCCCACCCCCAAAATTCATATGCTTGAGGCCTAGCCCCAATCTGATGGCATTTGGAGGTAGGCCTTTGGGAGATAAACTGATTTAGAAGAGGTCAATTCTGTGGGGTCCTGGCTATGGAATTAGTGTCCTTGTAAGAAAACACATGAAAGACCTTGCTCTTTTCTCCATCCGTTAAGTGTGGACACAGCTAGAAGACAGTTGTATGTAAGCCTGAGACATCTCTCATCAGAACCAGACAGTCCTGGCATCCTGATCCTGGACGTCCCAGCCTCCAGAACTGTGAAAAATAAATTTCTGTGGTTTAAGGCACTCAATATATGTTATTTGGTTGTGTCAGCCTGAGTAGACTGAGACAGAGCTAAGGGCCATACGTGATTGTGGGAGCCTGTGAGAGTCATTAGTTACAGTTTTAATTTTAATTTTTTAAAATGTTTTCTTTATTTC
The DNA here is from genome assembly GCF_008692635.1 of Crocuta crocuta. Classification (NCBI taxonomy): domain Eukaryota; kingdom Metazoa; phylum Chordata; class Mammalia; order Carnivora; family Hyaenidae; genus Crocuta; species Crocuta crocuta. The sequence goes on along the minus strand of NW_027551568.1, from coordinate 16,298,069 downwards.
TGAGAGAGAGAGACAGTGTGAGCAGGGGAAGGTCAGAGAAAGGGGGAGATACAGAATCCAAAACAGGCCCCAGGGTCTGAGCTAGCTGTCAGCACAGAGCCAGATGCGGGGCTCGAACCCACGAACCATGAGATTATGACCTGAGCTGAAGTCGGACGCTTAACCGACTGAGCCACCCAGGCACCCCTATAGTTTTAATTTTAATAAAATATCCACAGTTCTCTTATACAAATTGAATAACTTACAGTGAGATCAATGCTGTCATTGTCTCTAGGATCCATTTAAAATCAACCTCCAATGACAAACTGTATTTAAGTCGTAAGAAAGAAAAATTTCTTGGAATTGTTCTAACAAAGGTACTTTCCTTTAACACACATTACTAATCTTAAGTTTACAGTTTATAGTTCTTACAGTTATTGAAAAGAGATTTTTCAATATTACAGGAATGATCTTTGTCCTTCTTAGCAAGTAGATATTTAGAAAAAAATATATAATTCTACGATGACAAGGTACAGAAAGAGTATAGAGATATAACTTAAATGTCATGGTAACAGGGATATAAATTTTAGATTCATTAGCTTCTGTGTCTATTAACAAGAAGTAATGGCTACCTCCTGGCTTGTCTTTTCAAAGCACCCGGTGAACAGATTGCCTTTATTCCAAGCTCCTTCATTAACTGCTTATTAAGACCGATAGTCTCTGAATTGAGGTCTCCTTTTCTACCACGGCAGAATTACAGAATACAGGGCTTATAAATTTCCGATTTGATTCAGTTGAGCTCTCAACAGTTTTCTTATTGAATGAGTAAACACACACACAATTTTATACTCACAAATTACCTTGGAATAATAGCCAGTTGAATGATGTCGTTATTTCTTGCTCCGTTTATAATTATTCCCTCCCCAGTGCACACATTCACATACACATAGTAACTCAACTATACTGAATGCTCCTGCAAGACAAGGAGTGATGTCTTTTACCAAAGTCTCAGCACCTGATCTGAGTCCCCAGGTTGGAACCAGGCTAACTGAGATGACAGTCTGGGGAGCCCTTCGAGGAAATCAGAGTCAAGGGTGGTTTTGCAAATGACCCTACAATGATGTTTCCCTGACTGGCCACCCTGCTTTCAGTCTTCTCTCCCTCCAAGCTTGTTTCCACCATGTATCAAGAACACAAATGGAGTCAGGCACTATCCTGCTCACCATTGCCATCATTAAGTCAATCGTCAGTCCCAGACTTCCCCACGTTCTGTGGCTCCTAGGCATCAGCTGGAGCTCCTGATCCCTGGAATCTTGAGGAATGGCTCCAAATCATCTAGACTTTTGTCTGAACAATCTCACACCCTCTGCCTCACTTCCACAGGTTCACCTCTCACTCCTACACCCTCTCTCCATTGGAGTACTGTTTCACTCTACATATGGATTCTAACAGATAATTCTGTCCACCTCCACCCTGATATCCCAATAGGTATGGATTCCTTCTTTGATTTGCACAAATATAAAACAAAATAGTAAAATTCCTACATGTCTTTTGTCTTTGCAGTATACAGTCCTGAATACTTTGGGGAGGGGTGATAATACGGCATTTTCGACACAGCAAAATGGATAGATGAAAACTGCTGTTTTATAACTTCGTTGTCCCCTTTCATATTTCGATCCCTGCTTTCTTATCTCCTGCCTCCATCTCATTTTCTCATGTCCTCAAACCATAAAAGATGGTTTATTTCCAATGCAGATTGATTGGCTTTCTCTACTCTTGCCTCCATTGCTTGCTACCAGTCTCACTCAGAGTCTTGCTTCTTAGCCCGAGTTCGAGTATATCCCTAACCATAGCTTATTTCCTTCCTAACAGGGATTTGGAGCCAACCACTAATAACTTTTTTTTCACCTCACAATTCTAAAAATTCTTTCCTCATCTTATTTCATGTCAACAATGTCCTCTGTAAAGACTTCACATCTGTTCTTACCAAACTCAATCTCTTGGGGTCCCAAGTGGTACAGGGCCCTCTTATTTCTAGCCTTTTGAAGATGTTATTATGTTTCCTTGGAAGTCCCTTCACTCACTTAGATAATTCCTCCTCATCTTTCAGGTCTCAACTTAGAATTTATTTTCCAGGCTCCTCAAGAGTAGGGAAGAGGATCCAGTTACAGGGTTCTGGTACACTTCGAGCGTTTTCAGGTATATGGCCATTCCAATGACAGATGAAATCCTTTGACCTTTTTTAATTTTGCCTGAAGACAGGGAAATTTCCATATCTAATCCCCACTTCCTAAGACAAACTTTTCACTTAAAAGTATTTCAATAAATAGTAAAATGCATAAATGCACGAAGGAAGAAAAAAGACTGAAATTTAGAGTTTTGCCAAATTGTTTAGTCTGAAACTATAAAACTTTTTCTAATTCACTGCCAATGTCTTTGATCAAACTAGATATTTTTCTTTGTATAATATTCATAGGCTTTTACTGCATTTAGAATTTCAAGAACATTTCAAATGTAAGAACCAAGACATTATCACCTGTTATTTTAATTTACACACTTATGTGATTCCTCTTAAGAAAAGTAGTTGTTTCAAATAAAGCTACTGGAGAGATATTTCTAAGCTGACAATTCATCTTTTAATGCGGTGTATTCAAAACCAATTTAAGTCACATCTTCTTTTACTGTATCCAAATTTGACATGTTAGAAACAGTGCAATTTTCCGTTCAGCAAAGTTTGAGCGTTCATCAAAACAGATAGATCATTCATATTGCCACTCAGAAATAAATAAAATAATTTAGCAAATCGAATTGTGATGTATTTTTCAGTAGGGATAAATTGTCTGTTATTTGCTGTGATTTGTCACTTTCCTTGACTTTTCTTAATGTTGTTTCCTTCAGCTGTGGTTTGTTTGTTTGTTTGGTTGGTTGGTTTGGTTTGATTTGGTTTTTTTCTTCTTCTGGAGTATCACATTTTGAATTTGGTCTAACTCTCTTTTAGGACTTTTTGAACTGAAAAAAGAAAAAAAAATGATTGATGCATTTTGACAGCAGAAATTATGTTAAAATTAGTAAAATAATTAACATTTGGTGAAAGTATTATATGGGGGGATGATATAAGCATGCTTTGATACTAGATAAAACACAACTACTATTATCAAACACATTAAAGTTATGCAGGGAGTGAAAATGGTGACATCAATTTAATCATCCAAATATGGTTTTGGTAGTGTCAGTTTTCCATATTCCCAGATTATTAACTCCATTAGTCACCATTCTGTCCAAGATCATAGCAGTTGTTGAAACAAGCATACTCTGTTTTTACTCACTGTGGGTTGTTATTTTGGGGATAGACTGTTCTTTTATAATAAACAACGTTTAGAAACACATGGTTTATTAACCTAAAGGCTTTCAGTACAATATAACAAATATAAATATTGCCATGGATTTAAGCTATTGAGCAAAAAACATTACATCAAAAGTTGAGTCATTAGCCAGCAGCCTCCCAATTTTCAGATTATGAAGAGATTGAGTAACATTTAGTCTATGATTTGGAAGAAAATGTTGCTACTGATTTGTGTGGGCATAAAATTATTTAAAATGTCAAAAGTCATAGAAATATTATTTGATTTTACCTATCATCTTCTTTTTAAATGGACTAACCCATAACCTAAACAAAATATGCTCTACATCCATTTTTAAGTTTATTTACCTATTTTGAGAGAGAAAGAAAGAGAGAGAGGTGCGGAGAGAGAGAGAAAGAAAGAGAATCCCAAGCAGGCTCTGCACTGCCAGCACAGAACCTAACATGGGGTTTGAATTCACATACCATGAGATCATGACCTGAGCCAAAAGCAAGAGTCAAAACACTCAACCAACTGAGCTACCCAGGTGTACCACCACAAATCCGTTTTTGAAACAAATGAGAAATAACTACATGTTTTTAAAACTTCAATAATAAAGTAAGATAAACTCTGTGTTAGAAGTTAAACAATTTTGAGGACATTTGTAAGCAATAGGCTTACCTGTATAATAATATTCAATTAATTGATCAATCAGGCACCAAGTCAGAAAGCTATGGAATACATATATTGGGTAATTTGAGAAGAATTTAATAAAGGAACTACTTGCAAAATGTATAAAGAAAACATAAGAATTAGTACAGTCTCTGAGGTTACTAACAGCAGGCCCAACAGGGCAACCCTGCAACCTGAAGAAATGAAGGAGGAGCAGCTGCTAGAACCTGGTGGGGTTTGGAGGTAAAGGGGTGAATGTACAGAGGGCAAGAGGTAGAAGTGACCTTTAGTCAGAGAGTGCACCCAACAGCAGCCAGGCCTCTGAGAAGGAGCTGAAACATTCCATTTCTCTCTTCTGCTCCCTCATAACTCAAGCCAGGGCACCCTAACGGCTGAACTCAACCAGAAGCTGGAGGGTTTGGGAGTCTTTATGGTACCTGAGACCAGGCAGGCAGTGTAAGGATGCAAGGAGGGGCAAACAGAGATGTGCCTCCCAGTAACCACGGGAAACAATGGAATGTGTGTTGATAGATCAAATGAACAAAAAAATATTTCTTCACAACTTTCATTGCACTTAAAACTAATCATATCCTATTTTGTTTTGAATATAAAAATAGTTTCAGTTTATTTTGTTCTGCTGTGTTTTAAAATCTCATCATACTAGTTTCTAGAAGGAAGAACTTTCCTCTCACTCGCAGTATTTTATTTTTTTAATTTTTCTTATTTCTCAGAGTTTTGCCATGTGTAAACATATACCTCTGATAACAAATTTGCTGAGGACTCTATCTATGGGTGGTTATTTGGGGACTGTGACATACAGCGACAGGAAGATTTATTCTCATTTTTTTTGGAAGTGCAGAGGACTCTTTAACCTGCATTTCATATGGGGTAGGTTTATGTAGTGGAAATGTAAACATAATACTGGTCGCTGATCCCTGTCTGGCTGACAGAATCTTTATATATATAAATCAATGTCCCACTTATAAGGAATTTTCTCTTCCCTATTATCCATTACAATTATTTAAATGATGGACTTTAGGAAGCCAATGTGTAACTGAGAGTAACAAATTTACACTTTAAAATGTATTGCATATACTGAATTGAGCAATATTATTTAAGCATAAAGACAGAAGCAATAAATTACAAATAATATATAGACATACTTGCAGTGTAGCTCTGATGCTTCTGCTCAACCTCTTCTAGCTAAGGGTTCAGCAAAATCTTTAGAGATGTTGGAAACATCTCTTTTCTGGATCTGATTCCTCTTACAGTTGATTCTTCTCCTTATCGCCTCTGAGTTACCAGGTTATTTTCTGGGCTATGACGATTTTCATCAAGCTCATTGCTTTCTTTGAATCAAAGCCAATGTAGTTACTTCAAAGACAGAAAAATAGTTCCTTCGATTTTAAGCTTTAATCAAAGCCTTTTCTACCTGCATTTTTCATGACATCCACATTCTCTACTGTACAGTGCCCAGAAAATGTAGGAGGACTGTTGCCTTTATGAGCTTTATCTGAGCTTGGAAACATAAGATCAGGATACTTTTTGAGCTAAAGCAATGGTTTTCAAACTCTTCATACATAAGCCAGCTGCATCCTCTCCACTTGTGAAGCGTTGTTAAAAGCACAGATCCCCTGAAGTTTTATTCAGTTGGGCTGCAGTTCAGGAACACATGTATTTAAAATCTCCCCTTTGTAACTTTTGCCACTTCCAAGAAGTTCCCAGCAACTTTCTGGACCTCTCATTGCACAATGTGTTGCCTGTACTAAGAATGCGGAAAGAATTGACGGTGGGCTCTGAAGAGGCATGAGGTTTAGGGCTTTATTTGCCCAGCCCCCACGAGTGCTCAAAGTTGCAGAAAGTTTGGAACAGGGAGGGGACCAGGTTACAGTCAGGAATCATTTCTACATGAATGTTTCTGGTAAATTGCCATAAGAGATCTCACAAAGAATGGGCATGAAGGTTTATGACTTTGCCAGTTTGTTATGATGTCTTATCTCATTCTGAAAGAATATTTTTTTTTTCTTAATAGGTTCCTTCTCCCCCGTAAAAATGACCCTTCAAATAGTAGACATGCCAGGCACCCAAAACTAGATCTGGTTCTGTTTGAGCTTCTATGAGTGTGAGAATGAATGGGGATGGTTGGAAACAGAGGCAGAAAGAGGAAGTGACTACAAAGGAAATGGTAGGTGCTTAATTCACAGACTTTGATAACCAGTCGGATGTAGGGAGAGAGGGAGATGAAAGGATAAAGTGCTTCTCAGTTGTGAAGCCTGAGTGACCAGGAAGATGTTGGCATCAAGAATGGACTAAGGAGATGGAAGAAGAAGTGCTGGATATGGCGAAAGGAGACAAGCTTCCTTTGGCATTGGGAAACCATATGGCAGAATAGAAATGAAGGTACCTTCAAATTTCAGTTTGTTAAGATCTCAGCTCCAGGACTCCAAAAACTGTGTGTTCATCAGTACATTTTGTGATATATATGAGTCTTAGTTTCTTGATTTTAAATGGGGACTCCTCTTACCAGACTTGGGAATTTGGTGTGAGGAATAGATGAGAATTTTAGTATGGCATTTAGCCCTCCTCCAGTCTTAAGACATGAGATGAATAAATATTTGTCTATGCCCTATAACATTTGGAGATCTTCAAATAGATCACTGTTAAATGATACATTTCTAAATTAGTACTCTTAAACAGACACAAAATGAACACATGTTAAATATTTTATTTGACTCATTAATTAATAAGGTAACCAGTAGGATGTTACAACTGGATCAAAAGAGAATTTAATGTACCACCCATAGACACCCATATTCATTCTGAAATGAATTTACAAATAGATGCAAAATAGCTTATTCCTTTGAGTAGAGGGAGATTGTATTTCTAATGGATAAAATTCATTTGCATGTCTATGGGCAAAAATGATGTGTATTATGAGTTATCTATAACTTACAGAATTATACAATAATTCAAGGAAAATGAAAGGCATAGATGGTCCAGAAAATAAAAACTTTGAGGGCTGATACCCCATATATTAGTTTTCTATTTCTGTGTATAATTTATCACAAACGTAATGCCTTAAAATATACCCACTTAGGGGCACCTGGTTTGCTCAGTCAGTTGAACATCTGACTAGATTTCAGCTAAGGTCATGATCTCAGGGTTCATGGGATCGAGTCCTGCGGACAGCACAGAGCCTGCTTGGGATTCTCTCTCTCAGCTCTCTCTCTGCTCTTCACCCACTCATGTGTGCGGTCTCTCTCTCTTTCTCTCTCTCAAAATATATAAATAAATATATTTTTTAAAAACCATATCCACGTATTACCTCATAGTTCTACCAATCAGAAGTCCAGAATGGCTTAACTGGCTTCTTTGCTTGGGGTTTCACAAGAGTTGCCCAGCCTGGGCTCTTATCTGGAAGTTCTAAGGAAGTCTTTCCTTTTAAGCTAATTCAATCATTGAAAAAATTCAATTCTGTGTGGTTGTAGGACTAAGGCCACACTTTTTTGCTGGCTGTTGGCCCAGGGTTGCTCTTTGCTCCTGGAACCAGTTGTATTTCTTCTCATGTGATCGTCCCCATCTTCAAACCTACAATGGCTTTCTAAATTCTTCTAATGTTTTGAGTCCTTCTGCCTCCTTCTTCTGCAATCAACTGGAGAAAACTCAGCTTTTAAGGGCTTGTGATTAGATTAAGTCCAGGTAGATAATTTCTATATTTTAAGGTCAATGGATTTAGTACTTTACTTTGTAAAAAATTTTTTAAGTTTATTTATGTATTTTGAGAGAGAAACAGACAGAGAGAATGTAGCATGGGAGAGGCAGAGAGAGAGGGAGACAGAGAATCCCAAGCACAGAGTGTTGCGGATGAAATGACACAAAGACAGGACACTCACAAAAGACAGACACAGACACAACTCCGGCCAGAGGAACAATTCTAGCAAGCCCCTCTTGCGGTTTATTTTATACCCCGGTAACTGGATACAAACTGAAATCTACAAGATGCATTCCTTTACCAATTAAGGGCAAGTAGCCAAACACATTTCAAGGACAGGGGGGAGCAAAGGGAGGAAGCGACCACAACATGTTTACTAAGAGGCCTGCTCACAATTCCAGCCTCCTCCTTACTTCTAAGGAGGGCATGTTCCCTCATTTGCGAGTGGACCATTAAACTTGGATATTGTGTGCAGGCCCCTTGGTAGAGCATCCTGTTTGCAGGCATGCTTTGCCCAGGCAGGGAGCTCCGTGTGCAGGCACATCCCCACGTCCCTAACCATGCTTTCTTGTGGTCACTGTCGGGCTCCCACACAGAGCTATAGCACAGAGCCTATTACAAGGCTCAAACTCAGAAACCATGAGATCATGACCAGAGCTGAAACCAAGAGTCAGGTGCTTAACTGACTGACCCACCCAGGTGCCCCAAGGACTTTAATTACATTTGAGAAGCCATGCATAGCAATTCTTAAGTTAGTGTTTGTTGCATAACCAGGAAACCAGAATCTTGAGGGGAATGAGCTTTAGGATTCTGCCCACCAACCAAAAATCTTCTTGGCCCATTTCAATGTCTTACACAAATATTTTTCTCACAAAGCAATATAAAGAAATCGCTTTATGCGATTTAAATTTTAGGATCCTCTCTTATGTGTTTTAAGTAGATATAAACTAAACATACTAAGAACATATAATGCTTCCTACTTATCCATAGCTTCAGCCTGTTTATAATATCAGTTTTCAGTACCCAAACATTATAGGTCATGCAAGTATTCACAGTGTAATCCTCTAATCCTCAAATTATTACATGGCCATTAGGGTTATTATCACTGTTTAATAGCTTTGACATTTCTCAGGAGTGCATGCATCCCATTTGCATCAGTAGCATTTGCTCAAAAAGCATGACAAAAGAAAGGGATGCTCCTGAGAAAGCAAGAGTGGGGGATGGACAAGAGAGCCTAGTGCCTCGGCCCCAGGTCTTTTCTGCTTTACCTACAGGTAATACATCCAGGACTCAGCAGAGCCCTCAGAACATTGGTTGGAAATTACATTTCTGAGGCAGCAAGTCAGAGATGATTATATTATTAAATCTCCAGAATGGGGTTGCTAAAGTCAAAGAACCACCATAAGCCAAGAATCTGAAAGTTTTAGAATTTCTACATGAAATGGGGGCACCTGGGCAGTGTTGTGCCTGATCTGCAAGTCCCCGGAGAGAGCCAAGGAACCGACACCGATGCAAGTACAAAAGGGTCTTTATTATAAGCTCAAGCAGGGGCTCACCCATCTACCAGTGTAGTGACAGCTGGGTGAAGCCCTGAGCAATAGCGAGTAGGGTTTTACGGGATCAGGGACAAGGGTGTTTCAGTGCGCACGTTGTAGTGTAGCATCATCACATAAGCACCAATTACAGTTGTACAGCACCCATGGTAACAGCTTTGACACTTTTGGCAGAACCCAATCATGACCTTTTGAGACTCTTTTGAAACTGACCAATTATAAGTTGAGTTAGGCAAGGGGGAGTAGCCCTTGTCTCAGGCCACAGGAATGTTTTTTAACCTTCTCTGATTGGTTGATCCAAGGGTGGTCCGAGGGTGGTTTCAGCTGAAGCTTTTCCTGGAACTGGGGCTATGTGCAGCCGAGGTTGCTTTTAATGGAGGTCTTAATTTAAAATGGTGTTACTTAGGCTCTTCAGGTGGCTCAGTCGGTTAAGCATCCGGCTCTAGGTTTTGGTTTCTGCTCAGGTCACGATCTGAGGTTGTGAGATCGTGCCCTGCATCAGTTTCCATGTGGAGACTGCTTAGGATTCTCTCCCTTCTTCTGCTCCTCCCCTGCTTGTGCACGTGCTCTCTCTCAAAAAAAAATAAAAATTAAAATTAAAAAAAATGCATTTAGAATTTCCACGTGTAACTAACCCCGCCCATTTTTCAGTGCTCATCTCTAATTATTCCTAACACTAGACAATTTATCACCCCTCTCCTAACTTTCATTGTGATCCAAACTTCTTTACCTTTAAGATCAAACTATTCCCTGTGAAAATAATACAGAAATTGATTGAGTCTCCATCAGGCTTTTCTCCTATCCAAGCATATCCTAATACCTACCAGCTCTTGGCAAGTTTCCTGTTGTTCTGAAGCATTTTGCACAGACCTGTATGCTGCTCCATTTTACCCCATTTATATCTAATGCCCTAAAATAAGATATTCTTGTCAAATCGAGTCAAACTCATTTGAATCAATTATTTTCCATTTAAATACACGCACAGAATAACGTGTGTATTTCAATAAAAGATGTGGCATGCTTTTCCTAAAATTTCACTATTTTTCAGACATTTGGCCAACACAGTGAACGGCACAAATCTCTACATTAAAAACAAGAAGTTGCTATCCTGCAATGAAGAGGCAAAAATTCTCTTTGTTTATATTTTTTCAAGCCGTAGCTGATAGTTTTTTCAGCCAACAATACAAAGAAGCATTATTAAGTAAATACTACCATTCCAAGGACATCAATAGGTAGTTATTGCATGTCTGTGATAAGAATAACTAACTTCTATATTCCTTTCTATGGAAAAGGGATAAAACACAGACTCCCCCTCCTTAAGACACACACAGTCCAGTTTGTATACAAACCACAATTGACCAAAATGATCAGTAACAGTATGTAGTTCTTAGAAGAAAGAGAAAAGTGATTATTCCAAACAATACATGCTAGTGGGGGCAGGGATGGAGGCATGTCTGGAGGGAAGAATAGCCTTCATGGAGAAATTGAGCTGAAAAGGCTTTCAAAGTGATACACAGAGGCGCGCCTGTGTAGCTCAGTTGGTTAAGTGTCTGACTTTGGCTGAGGTCATGATCTCTGGGTTCTTAAGTTTGAGCCCCGTGTCTGGCTCTATGCTAACACAGCTCAGAGCCTGGAACCTACTTCAGATTCTATGTCTCACTCTTCCTCTGCCNGGGGGGCGGGGAACTTTCCAACCATGGAAACGAAAGCACTCGAGTGAATGTGTTCTTGCAGAAAAAAAGGAGGGCCAAGGAATGCATGAACCTGACTGCAGTAGAAAGCAGGAAGTCAGAAAATACACTGTGAAAGTGGTTGCATGTCAGACCGGTCTGTAGAGGGTGTGTTATTCCTTGGGCTGCCACAAAACCACAAACTGAAGAGCTTAGACAATAGAAATTTCTTATGTCACAGTTTTGGAGGCTAGAAGTCTAAATGCAAGATGTTGGCAGGATCTGTCTCTTCTGAGGGCTAGAAAAGAGAATCAATTCAACGTCTCTCTCCTAGGTGCTGGTGATTTGTTGGCGATCTTTTGTGTTCTTTGGCTTATAGACACATCATCCTGATCTCTATCTTCATGTTCACACGACACTTTTCCTGTGTGTGCACAGTTTTGTTCCGATTTCCCATTTTTATAAGGACACATTGTATTAGGTGGGATCGCCTCNTGATCTCTATCTTCATGTTCACACGACACTTTTCCTGTGTGTGCACAGTTTTGTTCCGATTTCCCATAGGTGGGATCGCCTAATTTAGAGGATTACATTTACAGTGATCTTATTTCCACCTCAGGTCATATTCTAAGGTACCAGGAGCTAGGACTTCAACATATGAACTTAGTTAGACACAATTTAGCCCCAGACAGAAGGCACTGGAAAGCTGCCTTTAGTCTGGACTTGATCTATTAAGCACTAAGAGACTATTCAAGGTTTACTTATTGCTAAATTTAAATGTTAAATTAAGTTTATTTATTGTTAAGACTTCTTATTAAATTGGTTTTTAGAGCAGTGGAGTGCACTGAGGAAGAGAGAAACCTATTCATATGAAGTTACAAATTAAAATCAGACACAGAGGTGGTGCATCATATCAATAGTGTATGGTTCTTAGAGGAGTATTAATTAATTAAGTACTATAAGCACAGAGGAAAGAGAATATATCTATGAGGTTTAAATGAATTTTTAGTACTTTCTGAGCATTTAAGAGGTATCAAACATTGTTCTAAGAACTTTACATGAAGCATTTAATTTAACCCCTTTCAATATCTGTGATATATATATATTCTTATGATTTCATTTTTAGGCAGAAAGGCTATGGTATGAAAAGTAGGCACTTGCATAACTGGAAAACATGGATTCCAACCCAGGCAGTCTGACACAGTAAAGCAACCAGCTATAAGTAAGAGATTATGTTCTGAAGGATCATACTTCAGTTTAAAAATTCATTGCATTTGGCACTCTGCTCTGATGTATTTTTTATTTAAAGTTTATTTATTTTGAGAGAAAGAGAGAGTGTGTGTATGAGCAGGGGAGGGGCAGAGAGAGGGGAGAGAGAATCCCAAGCAGGCTCCTCATTGCCACCTCCGAACCCAATGTGGGGCTCAAACCCACAAACTGTGAGATCATGACATGAGCTGAGATCAAGAGTCAGATGCTTAACCAACTGAGCTACCCAGGCGACCTCTACTCTGATAATTTAAATCTAAAACCAGTGTTTTAAATTTCTGGCAATTGAGTAAAAATCGCCCTGCCAATGATACTTATTCTGTGATTGTCACTTGATGAAATTCCAGAAGACTTAAAGCCCAGTGTGACAAAGTACATGGACCCTGGAGGAGGACAGTGGCTCAGTAAATGTGGCTTTGAGATTAGTCCACTTTTCCACACTCTGTTTTCTTCTCTCTAGAAATTATGTCATGAGTTGAGGTCCCTGAGAAGTAACCCCTAAGAGATGTTTAGTATGCAAAATATTGATGATGGGTTGTTCTTGGGATCAACGTCTATGGGAGGTGAGAAGTTGGCAGAGGAAGATGTTGAGCTATGATGTCTCAGTGGAAAGTTTACCTGATCTCATGGGGAGTTCCGGCAATAGGATGTCCTTCAGAGCTTTCTGAAGTGGGCTGGGATGGAAAGCTAATATGTCATTGGATGTGGGTCACCCTGGGAGAGATGTGAACATGGGCAGGGTGGCTATCTGCCCTTGAGACCATCCCTGAAGGAATTGGCAGCAGAGTATATAGTCTGCTGACAGGTGTGTCAGCAGCTGCCCAAAACGTCCTTCACTGAAGGGGCATCTGGGCAGTGCATCCTAATGCATGGTTTTTCTACTGGCAAGTTTTATATGGTAGGTGCTCCAAAAATTGTTGACTTTCTTGTCATGTTCCCTAAAGTACTTCTGATGGGTACAATAAAACGGAAAGTATTGGTTATGTTTATTTACTTTTCTTTTTACATCATTTTTTCCTTCTCTTTTTCTTCTCTTCAAAGCACAAATCAAGCGTTTGAAACAAATACTGAGTTTGTTACAGGCTGATTTGTGCCCACTCCTCATAATTCAAATGTCGAAGCCCTAAACCCCAAAAACTCAGGCCGTGATTGTGTTTGGAAATAGGAGCTTTAAAGGAGTGATTAGGTTAAAATGCAGCTCTTAGGGCAGGCTCTCTTGCAGGTTGACTAGTTGTTCTTATAAGAAGAAGGAATTTGGACACACAAGGACACCAATGATGGGCACACACAGAGGAGAGACCATGTGAGGCTGTGGCCAGAAAGTGTCTGTCTGCAAACCAGAGAGAGATCTCAGCAGAAGTTAAACTTGCTGACACCTTGATCCTGAGCTCCCAGAATCTAGAACCGTGATACAGTAAATTCCTACTGTTTAAGTCACTCAGCCTGTGACATTTCCTTATGGTAGCCTAGCAAACTAATAGAGAATGCCAGTTCATGCTGTAGTTTTCAGTTTCCTAATTATTGTTCTAGGGACAGTCCTTTAAAAAAATCAAAATCTTAGTGTGATGTGGGGTACTTTATTTGAAGCAAAACCTAGAATAAATGCAAAATGCAAATGCAAGTCAAAAAATACGTAGTGTTGGAATGGAAGAAGTATATTAGTTTCCTGCAGCTGCTGTAGCAAATACTACAACTTAGTAGCTTCCAATAATATGACTTTTTTTCCCTTAGAATTCTAGAGGTCAGAAATTGAAAATGATTTCACCAAGTTAATAGCAACATTTTGGCAGGGCTGTGTTCCTTTCCAGAGGCTGTAGCAGAGAATCTGTGTTTTTTGTTTTTTGTGTTGTTTTGTTTTGTTTTGTTTTCTGGGTTTCTTTTTGGTTTTTATTGTTTTTTTGTTTTTTGCCTTTGTCATCTTCTTGAGGCTGCCCACACTCCTTGACTCATGGCCCCTTCTGTCTTCAGAATCAGCAACAGTAGGTCAAGCCTTTCTCATGCTACATCACTAGGACACCCACTTCCCTGCCTTCCTTATGACCCTTGTGAATTCATTGGACTCACCCAGATAATCCAAGCTAATCTTCTCATGTCAACATTAGTAACTCTATTAATGTTCCGTCCCTTTTGCCATATAAAGTAACATGGCCAGGTGCTAGGAATTAGGGCTTGTACATCTTTATTTTTTTAATGTTTATTAATTTTTGAGAGAGACAGAGAATGATATTGGGGAGGGACAGAGAAAGAGGGAGACACAGAATCTGAAGCAGGCTCCAGGGTCTGAGCTGTCAGCACAGAGTCCAATGCAGGACTCAAACCCATGAGCCATGAGATCATGACCTGAGCCAAAGTTGGACGCTTAATTGAGGCACCCTAAGGACTTGCACATCTTTAGAAGGCCATTTTGCTGCCCCAGAGATTTGAGATAATTATGAGAGAACAAAAGGAAATGCCTTACTTCTGCTCAGGTTTGTGCTGAGAATGTCTTCAGGATTTGAGATTTTAGTATTAGTATGTAATTCCCAGCAGGAATAAAAGTGAGGATCCACTCTAGACAGAAAGATCACAGCATGAAAAAGCATATCTGTGTTTGGAAAATACAGGAATATATGTTTTGTCATTCAAAGCAATTTATAAGTACAATTTAAAAAAATAATATGGGAAACCAGATGAGAAATAGGTCATTTGTTCTCAAGGAAGTAATAATATTGAACAATTTGAATGGGATCTGTAGGAGGCAGCAGTGAGAGAAAATTGGAAATAAAAAAGGGAATTCCACGTGGCAGAAACACCACCAGCAAAGTCATGGAGATAGTAATGACTGGGCACATTCATTCTAACTCTGTCCTCAGGAAAGC
Organism: Crocuta crocuta; assembly: GCF_008692635.1. Lineage (NCBI taxonomy): Eukaryota > Metazoa > Chordata > Mammalia > Carnivora > Hyaenidae > Crocuta > Crocuta crocuta. Next base: position 16,283,015 of record NW_027551568.1, on the reverse strand, counting down.
AAGGAACATACTGGGAAATACAGTTATCTAAGTTTCTGCTACACTCAAAGAGGCTTCAAAATTCAAAAAGGAGGTAGGATAGAGGAGAAAATACTCGTTTTAGGAAGATACCATTTTCACAAGACATTATTTCTAAACATGTACATCTTAGCATCCAAAGTTTTCCATTACTTTGTATGCCTATCACTGAGTTTTCCATTGCTATTTCCATGACTATGTCACATCAATAATTTGACCACAAACATTCTGTATCAAGTTCTTCTGTACTGATTCAAGAGTAAAGGCTACATTAAGAATCATTGTACCCATTGAACAGATGAAGAGCAAAGGCTCTAACAAGTTAAAACATTGCTTTAAGTCACACAGAGACAGATCTAAGACATTTTTCTGAAGACAAAATTCTAACAGGGATTACAAGAAGTAAAAATGGTTTTGTCACTTTGTAAAATTGCAGAATCAAAAGAAGGCTTGTTTTTCTCCCCTAAAGATATAGTATCTTCAAATTTTAAAGTAATGCATAAAAAAGAAAGAAGGGAAAGAAACAATGGAAGAGGGGGGAAGAGAAAGAATGCCTCTGGCTCCCCTGAGTAGAAAGGTTTGAAGAGAACCATCTGTTGACAGTTGGGAGTTGCCACTTACAGGGATTTAAGTGCCTAGGCTAGTTACATCTCTGGGGATGTCACTTAGTCTGGTCTCTTTTGGCTGAGTTACTTTTTCTTTAGGAAGATGCAATGATTTGCTCTGTAATGGACAGCTCTTCCAGTGTGCCAGTGAGTAGTCAGGTACCAGAATTCCCAAGGGACCCTGAAGTCTCCTGTCCTTGAAAACTAACTATGAAAGTTAATCTTTTACCATGTACTACTCTGATTCTTATTGTTGAAATATTTCATCAAGATGGAGGGACAGAAAAGAGACATTAACTCACTGTATTCATTCATTCAGTAGGGGCGATCAAAGGGATGGAACACAGAGACCAATTCTGAGAATGGGTCAGAAGTTCACAGGGAGAAGTTCACAGGGAGCAAACCAAGGAAGAGGAATGGGCAGAATACAAACATAGCTAAGGTTGTGGAATATCAATGGTATGAAGGTAGAAAAAGTCTTGGTGGAGGAAGAAGGGAGCCATAAACAAATGGAAAAAGTTCTCAAGGAGAAGAGACAGTGGTCATTGAGGACACATTTTGCCAAATTAATAATTTGTCTTGAATGAATTTTTTGTCTCCGAGTGGCATCAGGACTCAGGAGTCTGACTCCACCCTGTTTTCTCTACAGAATTTATCTTGCTGGGACTCTCCAGCATCAGCATCAGTACAGAATTTGACTATCTGGCTTGGATTGGAAGATGACTCCCCCAGCATGTCTCTAAGATACTTAGGTGTCTGAGCTTTATGACAGAAGAATTGTAGTTAATTCTTTTAAGGTGTAGGCTTTTAAGATGTTTTCTAAGGAAAGAATGGAGAAGCAGAGGGGAAGCTTCTAGAACATTCTGGTTAGAACACATGTCTAACAATTGGATAGTTTCTTTTTCTTTTTAATTTTTAATATTTGTTTATTTTGAGGGAGAGAGAGACCGAGTGCGAGCAGGGGAGAGGCAGAGAGAGAGGCAGACACAGAATCCACAGAAGGCTCCAGGCTCTGAGCTGTCGGCACAGAGCCCGACGCGGGGCTTGAGCTCACAAACTGTGAGATCATAACCTGAGCTGAAGTTGGATGCTTAACCGCCTGAGCTACCCATGCGCCCCACAAGTGGATAGTTTCTTCAAGATTCATCATACTGTGTATCTTCTAGCCTAAAAACCCAATGGCGACCTAATCCTTATTTACTGAACGAATAAACATAGAACAGTCAAATCACATTTCAGTGTGACAATATTTAAAAACAAGAATGCATTGTCGGGTTTGTGTGCTTGCTGCTTTCATTGTTCCTTCTAAACATTATTCTTTGCTAATTTTCCCAAAAGATTACTAGCTTCCTTCAGTGGTTATTTGTTCTTCAGGCAAGTCGTTAGGTGGAGAACAGAAGGTCAGTAAACAAAACACTTTGCACCATAGACCATTAAACACTGGTAAATAAAACTAAAACACAGAGATACATTGAAAGCTTAGGGCATGGCAAGCATTCGGAAACATTTTTGTGGCTCAGAAAATTTAAGGCGTTCCTTTAAATGACTCCGTTACTGTCAGAGCAAAGGCTGTGTTCTAACAACAGCTTTATCCAGGTATCTACAGAGTGTATTTTAAAGTAAATAACTTTGCTTTGGAAAATGTAATAAATTCTGTTACTTAGGCTGTGGATTATAACATTAATGGTAGCAATTAAGATTTACTGACCATTTACATTGGGCCAAGTACTGTTAAGCATGTAATATGGATATTTCAATTAAAATTTATAATATCATAATATTATAAATGAGAGGATATTATTATAAATGGGGGTGATATTTTTCCTCCATTTGACAAAAGAGGAAAGTGGGACTCAAAGATATTGATGGGCACCTGGGTGGCTCAGTTAGTTAAGTGTCCAACTCTTGGTTTCAGCTCAGGTCATGATCTCAGATTTCATGAGATTGAGCCCCACATGAAATTGAGCTTGGGATTCTCTCTCTCCCTCATTCTCTGCCCTTCCTCCACTTGCATGCATGTGAACATCCCCCCCCCCAAAAAAACAAACTTAAAAAAATATATATTCAATAACTGCCCCAAGGTAATGTGGCTAATAAGTGTCTGAGCCCTGAGTCAAACCTATTATGTTAGGCATTTTTTCTTTTTTAAGTTTCTTTATTTAATTTGAGAGAGAGAGAGAGCAGGAGAGGGACAAAGAGAGAGGGGGAGAGATTGAGGATCCCAAGCAGGATCCAAGCTTAGCTCAGAGCCTGATTCGGATCTGAAACTCACAATCCATGAGATCATGACCTAAGTTGGAATCAGGAGTTAGATGCTTAACCTAGTAAGCCATCCAGACACCCCTGTGTTGGGATTTTTACTCCGTGATTGTCCTCGTGGGGCAGTATTGGAGTGCTCTTAGTATGCAAATATTCTGGACAATCAAAAACTACCACTGACATACTTTTAGGAATAAGTTTTCAGGGGGCGCCTGGGTGGCTCAGTCAGTTGAGTGTCCGACTTCTGCTCAGGTCATGATCTCACAATTCGTGGGTTTGAGCCCCGCGTCCGGCTCTGTGCTGACAGCCAGCTCAGAGCCTGGAGCCTGCTTCAGATTCTGTATCTGTCTCTCTCTGACCCTTTCCTGCTCACGCTGTCTCTCTCTGTCTCTCAGAAATAAATAAAACATTTAAAAAAAGTTTTTAAAAAGAATAAGTTTTCAGTAGAATAAGTTGCACAAATATAGATAGATAGTTGATAGATGATAGATAGATAGATAGATTATATATATATAATATATATATATATAAACTAAATTTAACCAGCCTTCCTGCATTCAGAAAACATTTTAGGATTTACAATGTATCGGGGTCATCAACCCCAGTAGAACTTGCCGATTTACCCATAAAAATGCAAACATGATGGCTAATACAGAGTTCTGTATGAAAAAGCAGTAACAGGTTTAATGCTTGCTGAAGTACATGATGCAACCCATATGCTCTATTAATTAAAGGTTTACAAAGATGGGGATTAATCAGTGAGATTAGCCAGTCACAGAAGGACAAATGTAATATGGTTCCACTTGTATGAGGCTCATCTAAATGAGTCAAATGCATGGACACAATAAAGTGGCGGTTACCAGGGACAGGGAGGGGGGAAAGTGAAGAGTTGCTGTTCAAGAGATAAAATTCCAATTACACAGATGAGTAAGTACTAGAGTTCTGCCCTAATACTGAACCTATACTTACCAGTGCTGTACTGTGCATGTAAAAATTTGTCAAGAGAGTATAAATCTTGATCTACCACATTAAAAAATGAAATGGTGATTAATAGGACATCTTTGCTGTAGGAGTCCCATAGATCCTCACTGAAATCAGTTTCTCTGCATAAAATATGTATTGAAGCCTATGAAGTCTTTTTAGCAACTGCAATTGTCTAGCACCAATCCATTATCATTTTGAAAGCACTATATCTCCCCTTTTTGACGCGTTCTACATCTCTGCTAATCTTAAATGAAAAGAATACTTTTGACCAGCAGAGAGCAGCAATGATATACTGTATAAGAGCAAGTCTGGTGAACCTGACCATCTTGTCTCAAATGTCCACTTTGTGAGACTGACACAGACTCTGTTTTGCATGATTCCAGTCTTTCACTGGTGCGTTGTTAAAAGATCCCTGAGATCCCCTGAGCTCAGTGGAGGAGGCTGTTCTGCCAGCTCCCGTTCCCATCCCATGTTAGTTCCTACTGGTACCATGGGTGGCGGTGGTCACTGATTGCAGCATTGTCTCCTGGTGCTGCCAGCAGGGGCCAGATGTCTGGCTCAAAGAGTGCTGCTCCATCATCGTGGTATCTGCCATCATTACTCAGTTGTGTTCAAGACTGGAGGTTGTGGTGCTTCATGGAGTTTGTATGGTGTTCCATGTTGACTCTCAATATGGCCTTCTTGTATAAAAGGCTATTAGGGATCTTAGAGGATAGTGGAAGAGATCATGTTGGTAGTCATGATTGAGAGCCACTGGTTTGCAGATTTGAAAAATTACAAGTTGTCTGTGGTTTGTGCATAGCATAGGGGGGAAGAAATAGTAATTAAAATCCTGGAATGGAAGGTCAACAGGTAGACCACCCCAGACTTTCATCTTGGTCAAAAATTTTGGTCAGGGAAAAGAAAAAAGTCACATTGGCTTGTTAGGTAATGCAGCTTATAGAGTGTGAAAAGCAGGTAGAGGAGTGGTGTATAAGAATTCTCCTCATCTGTGATGCTCTAAAACATAATTTACATTCACACTGGTTTAATTAGCATTTCTGCTTCAACACCCTTTATATTATCTCACATTTTTTGACACATTTGTCTCAAGAACATCAACTTATATTAAACAAACATGTTTTAAATAGAAAACTTAGAGAACTTGTCCCTGCCAATATTTTACATTTATCATGACCCCAGGCAAGTGTCTCTACTATGAAGTAGGAAAAATTCCCCAAAGTTGAGAACTTCTGTAAATTCGCTGCTATTTTCAAAGCCAAGGATAGCTAGTTCACTACTTCAGAAGCAGGGATTTGGGATCCCAGTGAGATGGCATGTGTGCGCACAGGAAGTTGGAATGAAAATATGTGACATTTATATCTGAAGTACATCCCCCACACAAGAAGCCTTACAGTGGACGGGAAGATGGCAGTTTCTGTACTCGGGGACACCTGAACCCAATTTACTGAAATCCCAGAGGGGTGATCCTGGAGAACGCCATTTAATCCTTCTGAACCAGAGTTTTCTCATCCATAAAACGGGAGAGAAAGTAACAGGTATTTTGTTGAGTGTGAATTCTGTTTCAAACATTGCAGGTGTCATTTTGACAAGCACAACCTACAGAATCCCTCAAGGAATAAATTCCTATAAATAATTAGCATTAATAGCTCCATTTTATATATCAGGAAAAGAAAGTATATGACTGCAAATCCTGATCTCTTACCACACACCATTCACTTCTTAACACAAAACATATCCAGAAGTAGCAGATTCTCTCATTCTGGGGAAGCTATAAGAGGTAAAATACAGCGCAGAGTCATAGTGCCTCTTACTGATCATCATGTAAGTAAAAGATGAGCTACACTGTTTGCAAGTGATGTCACAAGTGAGACTCTTTTCTCCCAGAAAAATGCAAGGAATTATGCCTTCTATCTTTAAATGAAGTACTACTGAGCCCCTACTATATGCCAGGTCCTCTTCTAGGCTCTGTGTGTGAGAAAAGGCTGGAAATAAACAGGCAAATCTGCACATTCAGTATCATTTTATTTCTTATGGAGACCAAACACTTCCGGGAATAGCATCCTCATCCTCAATCTACAGAGCCCCTAGACAGGCTGCTGGAGGGAATAAAACTGCTACGTATGCTCTCTTCTGTTGAACAGTGCTTGTTTATTTAAACTAACTGTTAATAGAAGTGTAACTCCGATGTCACATTTTGAAGTGTCACCTGTTTCATAAGCTAATACTCATTTGATTTTTGCTTTGACGACGTATTGTTGATCAGGGGACAATGATCTTGAAAGCAATGTGAGCACCTCTAAGCACGAGCTCTTTTCCCTCGCCTTTCCTTCTTCATCTTGCTGAAAGCTCTTTGTTCCTTCCTGTGTTTTTATGTTGTTCTAGCTTCTCCTTGCAGCTCTTTGTAATATAAATGATTGAACAACCCAATACACAATTTATTCCAATTCCTTAGCTTATTAAATCAGGCACTTGAAGGTCACTGTCCAACTGAAACAGACGAGGGGTTATTTTAATAAGCGTAGATGGTTATGCAAAGCTAATGTGATAGGAGCCAAAGGAGCGGAGACTCCTGATTTAGGATGTCTTCAATATCTGCTTATAAATATAGATGGAGGAGAATAATGAACTTCTTGGCCCCAAAGCCTGGATTGATTTTTATATGCCTTTGTAAACTTTTGATTGTGCAGGACAGCATGTTACAAAAAGTGATTGATCAAGGAGAGGCTACAGAAATGGAAAGAACTAAGACATCTGACTGGGAATAAAATGAAAGGAGATTGCCCCAATTCAGTAATTCAAGAGCATGACTTGCTAACTGAGATTCCCCTACGTTGACATGTTGGAGAGTTTCTGATATCCTACATGTTCATTTGTTCATTTTCTTTATTCAACAAACATTATGTTGAGCACTGACTATATATTGAGTAATGTTCTCAATTCTGGGGATACCACAATGAACAGGACAGGAAAAATCAGACCATCATGATGTTTAAAAATTTTTTAAATGTTTATTCATTTTTTGAAAGAGACAAAGCGTGAGTGGGGAAGGGACAGAGAGAGAGGGAGACACAGAATCCAAAGCAGTCTCCAGGCTCTGAACTGTCAACACAGAACCCGATGCGGGGCTCAAACTCATCAACCACAAGATCACGACATGGCTGGAGTTGAACACTTAACTGACTGAGCCACCCCAGTGCCCCAGACCACCATGATGTCTAGATTTTATTTTTTTCAGTTTTTATTTTAATTCCACGTAGTTCACATACAGTATTATATATATTTCGGGTGTACAGTGTAGTAATTCAACAATTCCATATATCACACTGTGCTCATCACAACAAGCACACTCTTTAGTCACCATCACCTATGTAACCCATTCTCCCACTGCGCTCCACTCTGGGAATCATCAGATTGTTCTCTATGATTAAGAGTCTATTTCTTGCTTTCTCTCATATTTTATCCTTTTTGCTCATTTGTTTTGTTTCTTAAATTCTACATATGAATGAAATCATATGGTATTTGTATTTTTTTTTTTTTTGCTTAGCATTATACTCTCTAGATCCNATTTGTTTTGTTTCTTAAATTCTACATATGAATGAAATCATATGGTATTTGTTTTTTTTTGTTTTTTTTTGCTTAGCATTATACTCTCTAGATCTGTGCATGTCATTGCAAATGGCAAGATTTCATTCCTTTTTACGGCTTAATAATATTCCATTATATTTATATACCACATCTTTTATATTTATTCATCAATCGATGGACACTTGGGCTGCTTCCATATCTTGGCTGTTGTAAATAATGCTGATATAAACATAGGGGTACATGTATCTTGTTGACTTATGTTTTTTGTATTCTTTGGGTAAATATCCAGTAGTGCAATTGCTGAATGATAAGGTAGTTCTATGTTTAAGTTTTTGGGGAACCCCCATACTGTTTTCTGCAGTGATTGTACCAGTTTACATTCCCACCAATAGTGCACAAGTGTTCCTTTTTCTCCAAATCCTCACCAACACTTTTTGTTTGTTATGTTGTTGGCTTTAGCCATTCTGATAGGTGTGAGGTCATTTCTCATTGTAGTTTTTATTTTCATTTCCCTCATGATAAGTGATGATGAGCATCTTTTAACATGTCTATTGACCGTCTATATTCATCTTTGGAGAAATGTCTGTTCACGTCTTTTGCCCATTTTTTAATTGGATCATTTGTTTTTTGGGTGTTGAGTTGTTTAAGTTCTTTATATACTTTGGATATCAGCCCTTTATCGAATAGGTCATTTGCAAAGATCTTCTCTTATTCAATCGCTTATCTGTTAGAATTATTGGTTGTTTCCCGTGCTGTGCAGAAGCTTATTATTTTGATGTAGTCCTGATAGTTCACTTTTGTTTGTTTCCCTTTCCTCAGGAAACATACCTAGAAAGAAGCTGCTATGATCAATGTCTAAGAAGTTACTGCCTGTATTTTCTTCTAGGATTTTCATGGTTTCAGTTATCACATTTAGGTCTTTATTTTTAATTTATTTGAATTTATTTAATTTATTTTTGTGTAGCACATAAGAAAATGGTCCAGGTTCATTCTTTTGCATGTTGTTGTCTAGTTTCCTCAATACCATTTGTTAAAGATACTTCTTTTTTCCCATTGGATATTCTTTCCTGCTGTGTCCAAAATTAATTGACCATGTAATTGTGGGTTTGTTTCTGGATTTTCTATTCTGTTCTATTGATTTTTGCATCAGTATCATACTGTTTGATTACTACAACTTGGCAATATAACTGGAAGTCCAGAATTGTGATACCTCTAGCTTTGCTTTACTTTTTTAAGATTACTTTGCTTATTCAGGGTCTTTTGTGGTTCCATACAAATTTTAGCATTGTGTGTTCCATTTCTGTGAAAAAGTCAAATACAAAAATTTGGTATTTTAGTAGAGATTGCACTAAATGTGCAGAATTTTTTGGTTAGTATAGACATTTAAAAATATTTGTTCTTCCAATCCATGAGCATGGAATGTCTTTCCATTTGTTTGTGTCATCTCCAATTTTTTCCATCAATGTCATCATTTTCAGAGCATAATTCTTTCACTTCTTTGGTTAGGTTTATTGCTGAGTATCTTATTATTTATTTTTGATGCAATTATAAATGGGATTCTTACCTTAATTTCTCTTCCTGTTGCTTCCCTATTGGCACATAGAAATGCACAGATTTCTGTATGTCGATTTTGTATCCTACAATTTTGCTGAATTTGTTGATCAATTCCTATAGTTTTTGGTGGAGTCTTTAAGGGATTTTTTGGTATATATTATCATGTCATCTGCAAATAGTAGAAGTTTTACCTCTTCCTGACCAATTTGGATGCCTTTGATTTCTTTTCCTTGTTTGTTTGGTGTGGCTAGGACTTCCAGTACTATGTTGAATAAAAGTGATGACAGTGGACATCCTTGTCTTGTTCCTGACCTTAGGGGAAAATCTCCCAGTTTTTCCCCGTTAGATATGATGTTATCTGTGGATTTTTCATAGATGGCCTTTATTATATTGAGGTATATTCCCTCTATGCCTATTTTGTTGAGGATTTTTATCATAAACAAATGTTGAACTTTGTCAGATGTGTTTTCTGCATCTATTGAAATGATCATATGGTTCTTATCCTTTCTCTTATTGACGTGATGCCTCACACTGATTGATTTGAGAATGTGGAACCACTTTTGCAGCCCAAGAAGAAATCCCACTTGATCATGGTGAATAATTTTTTTAAATGTATTGTTGAATTCAGTTTGCTAGTATTTTACTGAGAAATTTTGCATCTGTGTCCATCTGAGATATTGGCCTGTAGTTCTCTTTTTGAGTGATGTCTTTACCTGGTTTTCTATCAAGGTAATGCTAGCCTCTTGGAATAGATTTGGAAATTTTCCTTTTTTCTACTTTTCAGAATGATTAAGAATAGGTATTAATTTGGGGTGCGTGAGTGGCTCAGTGGGTTAAGCATCCGACTTTGGTTCAGGGCATGACCTCACAGCTCTTGATTTCAAGACCCATACTGGGCTCTGTGCTGACAGCTCATAGCTTGGAGTCAGCTTTGGATTCTGTGTGTGTCTCTCTCTCTGTCCCTCTCCCACTCGTTCGGACATCCTCTTTCTCTCTCTCTCTCAAAAATGAATAAACATTAAAAAAAAAAAGAATAGGTATTAACTCTTCTTTAAATGTTTGGCAGAATTTGTCTGTGAAGCCATATGATCCTGGACTTTTATTTATTGGGAGATTTTGATTACTGTCTCAATTTCTATATTGTTTATTGGTCTGTTCAAATTTTCTCCTCTTTCAGCTTTGGTAGTTTATATGTTNCTCTCTCTGTCCCTCTCCCACTCGTTCGGACATCCTCTTTCTCTCTCTCTCTCAAAAATGAATAAACATTAAAAAAAAAAAAAAGAATAAGTATTAACTCTTCTTTAAATGTTTGGCAGAATTTGTCTGTGAACCCATATGATCTTGGACTTTTATTTATTGGGAGATTTTGATTACTGTCTCAATTTCTATATTGTTTATTGGTCTGTTCAAATTTTCTCCTCTTTCAGCTTTGGTAGTTTATATGTTTCTAGAAATTTATCAATTTCTTCTAGGTTGTCCAATTTGGTGGCATACAGTTTTCATGATATTGTCTTATAATTGTTTGTCTTTCTGTGGTGTTGGTTGTTATTTTTCCTCTCTAATTTGTGATTTTATTAATTTGAGTCCTCTCTCTCTCTCTTTGGTAAGTCTGGCTACAGGTTTATCAGTTTCATTGGTCGAAAAACCAGCTTTTGGTTTCATTGATATGTTCTATTGTTTTTGCAGTTTCTGTATTATTTTTTCTCTAATTTCTATGATTTCCTTCCTCCGGCTGATTTTAGGTTTTGTTTGTTGTTCTTTTTCTAGTGTCTTTAGGTGAAAAATTAGGCTATTTGAGAATTTTCTTTCTTTTTTTATAAAAATGTTTAATGTTTATTTAATTTTGAAAGAGAGATAGAGTGCAAGCAAATAAAGGGCAGAGAGAGAGGGAGAGACAGAATCTGAAGTAGGCTTCAGGCTCTGAGCTGTCAGCACAGAGCCTTACATAGGACTCAAACTCCCAGACTACAAGATCATGACCAGAGCTCAAGTCATAACAGACGAAGCCACCAGGCACCCCGAGATTTTTCTTTCTTCTTGAGGTAAACTTGTATTGCTATAAACTTCCCTCTTAGAACCTCTTTTGTTGCATCTCAGATGTTGAACTATTGTGTTTTCATTTTTATTTGTTTCCACCTACTTTTTTATTTCTTCTGTGATTTTCTGGTTGACCCTGCCATTGTTTAGTAGTATGTTATTTAACCTCAATGAAATTGTGTTCTTTCAACATCTTTTCTTGTGGTTGGCTTCTAGTTTTATAGCACTGTGGTCAGAAAATATGCATGGTACGATTTTGATCTTGAATTTGTCAAGGTTTCTTTTGTGGGCTAATATGTGATCTATCCTGGAGAATGGTCCATGTGCACTTGAAAACAATCTGTATTCTGCTGTTTTAGGATGGATTGTTCTGAATATATCTGTTAAATCTATCTGTTTTAGTGTATCATTCAAATCCATTGTTTGCTTCATGATATTCTGTTTAGATGATCTGTCCATTGATGTAAGTGTGGTGTTAAAGTCACCTACTATTATTGTATTATTATTAATTTTTTTATGTTTGTTATTAACTGTTTTATGTATTTGGGTGGTTTATGTTGGGTGCATAAATATTTACAATTGTTATATCTTCTTATTGTATTGTCCCTTTATTATTATATAGTGTCCTTTCTTGACTCTTGTTACAGTCTTTGTTTTAAAGTCTATTTTGTCTGGGCTTCCTGAGGGGCTTAGCCAGTTAAGCATCTGACTCTTGATTTCACCTTGGGTCATGATTTCACTGTTCCTGAGATCCAGCTCTGTGTTGACAGTATGGAGCCTGCTTGGGATTCTTTCTTTCTTTCCCTCATTCATGCCTCCCCATTCATGCCCCCCTCCAAATAAATAAAACTTTTTTTAATTTACTTTTTTCATGTTTGTTAATTTTTGAGAGAAAGACAGAGTGGGAGTGGGAGAGGGGCAGAGAGAGAGGGAGACACAGAATCTGAAGCAGGCTCCAGGCTCTGAGCTGTCAGCACAGAGACTGATGAAGGGCTCAAATTCACGAACTGTGAGATCCTGACCTGAGCTGAACCACCCAGGTGCCCCAACATTTTTTTTTTAATTTAGAAAGTAAAGTCTATTTTGTTTGCTATGAGTATTGCTCCTCTGACTTTCTTTTGACATCCATTTATATGACAGATATTTCTCCATCCTCTAACTTTCAATCGGCAGGTGCCTTTAGGTATCTCTGACATAGGTCTCTTTTTGGGTCTTGTTGTTTTTAATCCATTCCATTACCATATGTCTTTTGATTGGAGCATTTAGTCCATTTATAGTCAAGGTATTTATTGCCTTTTTATTATTTGATTCTGAAGACTTTCTCTGATCCTTTCTTGTTTTTTTTTTATTTTTGCTGATTTTCTTTAGTGATATATTAGATTTCTTTCTCTTTATTCTTTACATATTTATTAGTGTTTTTGAGATGAGGTTTGTACCATTAGGTTTGTATATAACCTCTGCTTCCTGTAGCAGTATATATTAAGTTATTGATCATTTAAGTTTGAAACCTTTCTTTTCTCCTCTACTTCCCACAGTTTAGGTATATGTTATTATATTTTATATTCTTTTTTGTGAGTTATATAACTGAATTTTTACAGAAATCTTTATTTTTACTGATTTTGTCTTTCCTACTTTTATACTACCATTTTTGGTCTCTCCTTTGCCCTCAAACAGTCCCTCTTAATATTTCTTGCTGAATTGGTTTAGAGGTCACAAACTCCTTTTAGGTTTTGTTTGTCTGGGAAACTATTTATCTTTCCTTCTACTGTGTATGACAACCTTACTGGATAGAGTATTCTTAGCTGCAGATTTTTCCCATTTATTCAGCAATTTGATATATCATGCCACTTCCCTTATGGCTTACACAGTTTCTATTGAAAAATCTCCTGCTAGCCTTATGGTTTTTCCCTTGTAAGTTAATGACTTCTTTTGTCTTGTTGCTTTAATTTTTTTTCTTTATCACTACATTTTGCAAATATAATTGCAATTATGTGGTCCTATCAGTCTGCTTTTGTTGATTCTGTTGGAGGTTTTCTGCACCTCCTGGATCTCAATGTCTGTTTCCTTCCCTAAATTAAGGAAGTTTTCAAGTATTATTTCCTCAAATAAATTTTCTTCTCCCTTTCTTGCTCTCTCTTTTTTCTGGGACTCCTATAATACAAATATTATATTTGATAGAGTTAGTGAGTCCCCTAAGTTATTCTCATTTTGCATAATTCTTTTATCTCTTTTTTGTTCATCTTGATTACTCTCCATAACTGTTTTCCAGCTTGCTGCTTCATTCCTATATCTTCCATCCTGCTGTTCATTCCATCAAGTGTGTTTCTTATCTCATTTATTAAACCTTTTATCTATGCTATGTTATTCCTTACCTCTGTGTTAATGGCCTCACTCATGTCTTCCACCTTTTTATCAACTCCAGTGAGTATCCTTAAGATCATTGCTTTAAATTCTGTCAGGCATGTTACTTACATTTCTTTAGCTTAGTTCTCTGACTGTGACCTTGTCCTGTTCTTTCATTTGGGATAAATTTCTCTGTTTCCTCATTTTGTCCACCACTTTGTGTCTGTTTCTATGTGTTAAGAAAGTCAGCAGTGTCTTCATCAATTGAAAGTCATAGCTTTGTAAAGAGGAGATTCTTGGGGCACCTGGGTGGCTTAGTCAGTTAAGTGTCCAATGTCAACTCAAGTCATAATCTTGCGGTTACTGAGACTGAGCCTTCCGCTGGGCTCTGCACTGATGTCACAGAAACTGCTGAGATTCTCTCTTTTTCCCCTCTCTCTCTGTCCCTTGCCTCCTCATGCTCGTCCTCTCTCTCTCTCTCTCTCTCTCTCTCTCTCTCTCTTTCTCAAAATAAATAAATAAAACTAAAAACAAAAAAAGTTTGGAGTGCCCTGCAGTGGGGTGTCCACTGTTCATCAGAACCTGGCACTCCAGGAGAGGACCTTATGCGTGTTGTTTATGCCCTGCTGTGCCTGTGTCATTTTTCCTTTCAGTGAGGTTGTCTGCACTGACTCTCTGCCTCTTGTGGGCTGTGCTTGCTCTCAGTGGTGTCATTGGAACCCAGTGAGGCCAGTTCTGGGTTGGGGGGTGGGGAGTCGGGAAGGCATGCCTGCCAGGGAACTTGGGAACAAGACAGCATAATTTGCACTGGGCCATTAGCCCTCTGAGGACCTGCTTAAGCTCCGCATGGGTTAGGAGTTTCTGACTTGGGCAGCCAAGGGCACAGGGCTGGACAGGGCACGTGACGGCAGCACATGACCTAGGCTGGAGGCACAAGGCTGGGTGAGACACACAGTGACAGCTGAGGGTGAATACCTTGAGGAGGGGCGGGAGCATGGCACACAGTGGTATCTGTGCACCCACTGGCTGGTCAGGGCATCCAAGAGGCTTAATAGAATTGGCTCCGAGGCCAGGTCCAAGGCTAGCAGGCTTGGAAGGGTGTGTCCTAGGGAGAACTTATGGGAGTGGCACAACCCCACTGCTAGTAGGTTAGGTGGCAACATCTGCGCAGCCCCATCCCCCCACAGGTGGCTCTGTGCTCATGCTGGGGTCAAGGGAGAAAAATGTGCTTTGCTTTTGAACTCCCTCAATATGCTCTGAAATCAGTATGAGCAGGTCCCTCTTCTGTTCCCTCCTGTACCCACCCCCCACCGCTTTGTGTAAACTGCCATTTTTATGTTGCCTTTCCATTCAGGCTGCTGTCTCTTTAAGGGCAGTGACCCACCTATGGCTGCCCTCCCAGCTGGCCCAATGCTGAGAGAGCTGACTTTTAAAGCTCCAGGTCCCAGGTCCCACTGTTTTTACAAACTCCTGAAATTCAGCCCCTATGGTTTTTTAGCCAAATTTAATGGGGATTAGTCTTCCTTGTGTGAATTCCCTGGTGGGGGGGCTTCTGTCCCTGCCATGTCTGTATGCACAGCTCCCTCCTCCTGAAAGCAGCCTCCCTCCACCTTTCTGGCCTTCCTAACCTTTCAGATGTAGCTTCTTCTCTATATTTAGTTGTGGATTTTGTTCTGCTAATCTTTGGATTGCTCTCCAGTTTATTGACTTGGCTGTGGATACCTAGTTGAAAACATGGGATGGGATGAGCTCAGGCTCCTCTTACTCTACCACCAATGTTTATATTTTATTGGGCATCTGGTTGGTGGGATAGAGAGGGTTGAGAGGGATGGGACGTTCAGACAGGATGGCAGTGTAGATGATCAACAAGTAAACAAACTAAAATTAGATACTTTTAGAAAGGAAGCAGTGCTATGAATAAAACAGTTATGAAGGAGAGGGTCAAATATGACTTTAGGTCTGGGTTGCCTCCAAAGCAGACCTTGAGACAAGAAGTTGGAGGCAAGTGATTTATTTGGGAATTGATGCCAATAAGTAAAGCAAGAAAGCCCACTGAAACCAGAGAGTGTCCTCCCCTCCTTCTGACAGTTGGACGTGGAGAACCCTTGACCTGTACGGGGGCTGCCAACCTGCATTCTCAAGGCAGGCTGGGAATGAAGCCGGTAGTCACAGATATCCAGGGGAGGGAAGACCTGCTGGAAGGCATCCTCTTGAGTTGAGACTGAATTATGATTCCTGAATGATGAGGAAGACTTGGACATGTGGAGATCCCAATGCAAAATATTCCAGGCAGAGAGAATAGAAAGGCCTTGAGGTGAGGTGAAAACAAGTTTGACCTGTTATGGGAACAGGAAGACTAATTCTGAGCCAAAGCATGAGTGGACTTTGATGTCAGGATGAAGATTTAGAATTTGAAATCCATGCCTGACCTTGGTAGAGAGACCATGTGAAAGCCAGTCTTCCTTCTACCTTGATGGTTTGCCTTGGCAAGAAACACATTTCCTTTTGCTTTTAATATCTTTTTTGATTAAGAGATGTCAGGACATCATTGCCATGTGCTATGTGACAATAAAGAAACCATTCAGCAACTCTGGACGTTGGTTTCCCCAGGTATAAAATGGGAATGTTGACTTGATTCCTTCCAGGAACACAGTTATTCCTCTTCCCTATAATGGAAGCACCATGAGGGCAGGAACTTTTTTTGCTAGGTTCTTATCGTGTCCACAAAGTTGATGCTTAATAAATATCTACTGACTCAGTATTGATTGTGCTTCCTGAGGGATGTGGGCTTTGGAGTCAGACATACAATAGCTCAAATTTGTGTTCTGCCCATTTGATCTATGCTCTCTTGGACAAATGGTTTCTCACTACAAAGAATCACAAGAATTCTACATGTTATATACATGACATACTGTATGTAAAACCACCCAGCACAACACCAACTGCTTACCTGACTTACTACTGTTCCACCTGTTGGTCGTGTGAGGCCAGTGAGAACTAACTCCATGACCTTCACAGTCCCCAGGGAAGGTTCTGACTGTAGTCCTGGGCTTCCAAAGATTGATCATTGTTTGGATAACATAACAGACTACAACTATACTCATCACTAGAGTCTTTGATGTTGTGTTCATATAGGTGAAAGTTCATGGAAAACAGAAGCTAAACCCAGACTGCAAAGTCATGGGCTCATTCCACTTAGGACAGCTGCAGATTATTTCTAAACTCATGAATCATAAACCAAAGCCCCATAGTCACATCTAATACTTTACAGCTGAACCCTAATGACCAGAAAGGAATTGTTCAAATTAAGACTTTAGTCATATAATAACCCTTGCCATCCCTCTGTGGAAGTCCTCTCCCTCTCCTAGAGAAAGTAAAATAGCAAATAAGCTTTTTAACAATGTTAAACTGGAGCACCTGGGTGGTGCGATTGGTTAAGTGACTGACCTTGGCTCAGGTCATGATCTCATGGTTTGTGAGTGTAAACACTGTGTTGGGCCTGCACTGGCAGTGTGAGTGTGGAGCCTGCTTATGATTCTTTCTCTCTCTCTCTCTCTCTCATTTATGTCATGCTCCTCCCTTGCTCACTTTCTATAGATAGATAGATAGATAGATAGATAGATAGATAGATAGATAGATAGATAAAGTTATAATTAGGGGCCCCTGGGTGTCTCAGTTAAGCATCTGACTCGTTCTCAGCTCAAGTCATGATCTCATGGTTTAGGAGATGGGAGTCCCCTGTTGGGCTCTGTGTTGACCATGGCACCTGCTCTTTCTCCCTCTCTCTGCCTCTTGCCCACTCACTGGCCTACTTGCTCTCTCTAAATAAATAAATAGACATTTTAAAAAATGTTATAATTTCTGTGCTTCTCACAGAATCCCCCACTCAGAAGAGCTCTGCTAAAATATATAAGGGGTGATATGACCCCCTTACCCTTAATAATTAGAGTTCAGAAGGGAACAGATGTATACTGTGTTAGAGGGGAGAGAATATAGCTGTTTTGTAGCCTGATTACAGAAATACTCAGAGTCCAAAAAATGTGTTCTTTTTGCTCAAATCATTTTCAGTAATTGACAGTATGGGAATGATTTTCAAAGTGTGGTCTGAGGTCCAGCCACCTGGGCAACAAGATCACCTGCGAACTTACTGAAAATGCAAATTCTCAGGGCTTTACCCCAGACCCGCTGAGTTAAAAACTGCAAGAGTGGGCCTGTCAGTCTGTGTTAACAAGTCCGCCCGGAGCTTCTGATGCCTATTTAAGTCTGATAACTGCTGCTTTACTCATCTGGCCAGGAGTCAGGGCAGGGGGCATCTCTGGAGCAAAAGGTGGGGGGCAAGGGCATCATTCAGGACTTCAGAGTCCACCACCTACAGGTGGGCAGACTTCCCTGGGGACTCCATTTGCCTCCCTCTTTTGAGACCTTGGATATTCCTAAACTACTTTGCTTCTTTATTTCTCTATCCCAAAGCCTCACCACTTGTGTTAAGCTTTGGACTTCAATAGCCAATCAGGATTTTCCAGGATGTAGATGAGGGGGGTGGAGATCATGTGGATGAGATCACGCTGGTGAGGGAGATGGCAAATAAAAAAATAAAGTAAAATCTGCCCTTACTAGTCCATTGTGGTGTCAGTACTAAGTAAGCCTCGCTGTCAAGGTGACATGTTTCTAAAACAGCCCTGGGTTTTCTTTTCTAAGAAACTGTAGTTTTTTCATCTCTGAATGTCACAAAGACTCCCTTCCTTTATCCTAGCTCAGTTGGTACCTGGCCCAGCCCCCCCACCCCCAGGAAGATGGGGAGCAGGGGAAAACAAAAGGAGGAGAAGGAAAAATCTCCATTCAAATATTAAACACCCCAACTTAGAAAGAACAACTGGGAATGTCATAACTGGAAAAGATTTTGGCCAAAATTGATTCCAAAGCACTTATTTTTGGAGTGAGGAAGCAGAGGCTCAGAGAAGTGAAACAAATTCTGAAGATCACAGGTTAGAACTCAGGTCCTCCAAAGCCACCGTGCTTTTTTGATGACCCCAGAGGTTTTCAAAGCAGAGTCCCTGAACTCCACTCCATGGGTCCCTGACACCCTTTCCGAGGTCCATAAAGTAAAAAACTTTTTCATAACAGTATTAAGAACTAATATTGTTCTCTCCCTCGTTCTCTCACACACGGACCCTGGAGCTTTCCAGAAAATGTATGCTGTCAATACCACAGATTGGACAAAGAAACAAACATGAGAATCCAGCTCTTCTGTTAAATCACACAGAAAACAGTTTTGCAAACTTGAAACTCTCCTATTTCTTTGTTTTAGAAAATATAGTTATTTTTCATAAAATATGTTATTTGAGGCATGTAATGGGTTTATTATTTTTTTAATACTTAATTTTGAGAGAGAGAGGGAGTTTGAGCAGAGGAAGGGCAGAAAGAGAGGGAGACAGTTGATTCGAAGAAGGCTCTGAGCTCTCAGCAGAGAGCTCAATGCGGGGCACGAACCCACGAACTCCAAGATTATGACCTGAACCGAAGTCGGAGGCTTAACCGAAGGAGCTACCCTGATGCCGCGTCGACACGCCCACCTGTCCTCTTTTTGTTTTGTTTTGTTTTGTTTTAGGTACCAAGTTTATCTTAAGATGCAGAGATGTGACCTGGAAAATTATAATTTAGGAAATACGGCCCCATCTCCATTTCTACTTTGCTCAGAATTATCAGAAGACCCTGAATAACTGGCTGAAAAAAATCTTGACTTAAAAAAATTACACACTGCCCTCCTTTCCTCGGGTTGCTATTTTTGTCTTGTTTTGCTAAGAAATAGTTTTTGTATGAGAAATGTTCAGTAAGTTTACTAAACATTTCAGCCTCCTGGTAGCTTGTAAGGATTAATGCTTCTTCCCCAAAGTAGAACATCACCTTGTCGGAGGCCGGCTCCAGCAGGTCCAGGGGTCCCTGAAGGATGGACGGTGTCGGCGAGGAAGGGAGTGAGAGGGCCCCGAGATTCTTTCTCATCACCAGGCAGGCATCTCTGTCCTGTCGGTTTTGGTGTCTTTATTTATAGGTCAAATGTTAACATGGCATCAGAAAATGGAATTTTTACAATGGATAGTTCTCTGTGATAAGATGTTTTGGAAAATGTACAGAAACGGGTTTTGCAGTATTCTTGCAGAACTGCCCAAATTATAGTGAGGTTGAGTAAGAAAATAACAGGGTGTTCACATTTTAATAACACTAAGATTAAGTCATAGGTTTGTAGATACTCCTATCCATCCTCATCACAGTTGCCAGGGTAAGGGAAGGGGTTTGTGGGGAACGGGCTGCTATACACCATCAGTTAGCAAAGGTGTATGTAGTAACTTATCTTCTGCCCTTCTCTGTTCCTTCTCTCTAAGCTAGGCTCTTTGTCTCCAGGCAAGACTTGATTTTCCAGTTATATTCTTTATGGCACTGGAGAGCCAACCATACCTTTAAAGAGTTTAGCTCATTTCCAATACATAGAATAGCCTCTTCAAGTGCATTTACCTTTGTGTCTAGTTTTATGATTTCTTAAATAGCTAGGGCATGAGAGACATTTTTGGTTAGTTGATTTACATGTTGAGCTGTATGAACATCTTGGACTAACGCAACGGTAGGAACAGAATTGTACATGTAAAGGTCAATCTTTTATGAGTAAGGGTCATTAGCCTGTTCATAGCTCAAGGGAAAGTATGGAGGGAAACAGGACCTGCTGGAGACACGATGTCTGTTCTCATAATCGAAACAAGAAGTTCCCACAATAAGTTCCTTCACAAGGTGCAATAATCATACCAGGGCCAGAATAGTCAATCAATTGATCAGATCAAGGTACCTTAGGGGTCAGTGCTCAAGCAGAAATAATTGAGTGGGGGTGGATATCAGTTGTCCTCTGATTGGCAAGAGACCGTTTTGCTTTAACCTCACCAGGAGTTTTCTCGACTAGTGGGCTCAGAATGGCTCCCAACATCACCTGACGGAGGACGTGTTTCTCTCTCATCTGCAGAGCCTGCTGTGTGCGAGGCACAATGACTCTTTTTGTTTTAGTACTTTGCATGCATTGTCTTCCTGATCAATTGTGTCCAGTCCAACTGTTGGCCATTGTCTTAGTTCATTTGGGATGCTATAATAAAATGCCAGCTGGGTAGCTATAAAGAAAAAGGAAATTATTTCTCACAATTCTGAAAGCTGGAAGTTTGAGATCAGCGTGTCAGCATGGTCTGATTCTGGTGAGGGAGAGCCCACTTCCAGGTTCTAGAGCTGCTGGCTTCTGGTTGTGTCCTTGCATGGTGGGAAAATGCTAGCTAGCTCACTGGCCTCTTTTTGTGTGTGTGTGTGTGTTCACTTAATTTTGAGAGAGAGAGACAACGTGGGCAGAAACACAGGGAGATACAGAATCCAAAGCAGGCTCCAGCTCTGAGATGTCGGCACAGAGCCCAATGCAGTGCTAGAACCCACAGACTGCGAGATCATGACCTGAGCCAAAGTTGGATGCTTAACTGACTGAGCCACTCAAATGCCCCTCTGGCCTGTTTTATGATAGCTCTCATTCTATTCATGAAAGCTTCACCCTTATGACCTAATTACTTCCCAGACGACTCACATCCAAATACCATCATATGGGGCATTAAGATTTCAAAATATGACGTGGGGGCAAAAGGTGGGTCACACACATACTGACCATAGCAGTCATTATCTCCATTTTAATATGGAAAAGTCTGGAGGCTCAAAGAGGCACCGTAGCTCTGAAGAAGACATTGAGCTGGGGTTACAATTCAGATTTTTGGAGTCTTTGTACAGGACCCCTTTATTTTCATAATGATATAAGGGAAAGTTCTGGCAATCATATTTCCACCTACATAATTTACCTAGAGGAAAAAAAGGTTATGTACTGGGCAACGTGCTTACTGTTTTACATGAAATGTCTCCTTTCTCCCTTACATGATCACGTTGCAACCACTAAGGGCTATGCAGTTCAGAGAAGTTAAGTAACTTGTCCAAAGTCACACAGCCTGAATTAGAGTAGCATTTTAATAAAATATGTTCTATGTCTTTGTGGATTCCGTTGCAAGCACTGCCTTCAAAACGAGAAGACGTAAAGGCAGAAATACTACCTTTTCACATATAATAAGACAGTGATTTAGGCTGGGGTGCGTGATGACCCAGCATCAAATAATGAAAATTTTAAAAAGCTAAGATGATTTCAAATCTGTAAGTAATTTAAATTGTTTAATCTGGAATGGCGGACTAAAGAAAATCAGTATTTACAATACATCAATCTCTGCAGCACTGCAGTCTCTCTACTAGGAAAAAGGAGAGAAACTATTGCTTTTCACAGTGTTTCTCTGCCTCTCACCTCTGCCTTTCTGTTTCTCCTCCTAGGCAAGGGGGCAGACTAGGAGTGCAACAGAGGGGCAGGCAGCTTGTGGGTGGGAGATATCTAGGATTGAACTGCAATTGTAATAGCCTCAAAAATTACAACTTCCCTTGTCTTCACCAGCCAATTTTCTGGAGAGCGGAGGATTCACAAAAAACATTTATGCCCTTCAAGAATAAGATGTGTAGGGGCACCTGGGTGGCTTAGTCAGGTAAGCACCCAACTTTGGCTCAGGTCATGATCTCACAGTTCACGAGTTCAAGCACCGTGTCAGGCTCTGTGCTGACACCTCAGAGCCTGGAGCCTGCTTCAGATTCTGTGTCTCCCTCTCTCTGCCCCACCCCAGCTCACGCTATGTTTCTCTCTCTTTCCCAAAAATAAAGAAACATTAAACAATTTAAAAAAAATATGTGTATTCATGAGGTGAGTTGTTATTTTTAAGTGAACAGTTTTTCCTTATGTACACAATTCTCCAGCAAGCTAAATGTGCTGAATTGTGTGCCCCCAAATGTCATATGTTGAAACCTGAAACCCCAGGACCTCAGAATGTGACTGTATTTTGAGACAGAGCCTTTAAAGAGGTCATTAAGGTTACATGAGGTGATTGTGCTGGGTGGTAACCTGATACAACTGGTGTCCTTATAGATGACGCCATTAGGACACACATGCAGACAAAAGGCCACGTGAGGCCACAGGGAGAAGACGACCAGATGCAAGCCACGCAGAGAGGCCCCAGAAGACACAGCCCTGCCGACACCTTGACCTCAGATTTCCAGCCGCTGTGAGAAACGCATTTCAGTTCCTTGAGCCACCCAGCGTGTAGTAGCTGCTATGGCCACCACGGCATGCTAATACATAGGCCCAGATATTTTTCATGAACAGTTGGGCCCTTACTATCATCTGAATGTCTGCATCCCCTCAAAGTTCATGTGTTGAACATCTCATGGCCATGAGGAGGAGGTGGGGTCCTCAGGAGGTGATTAGGTGAAGAGGATGGAGCCTCACTCATAGGATCCATGCCTTTACAAACAAGGCCCAGAGAGCTCCCTGGCATCTTCCACCATGTGAGGCCGCAGTGACATGCTGGTGGCCTGCAGCCTGGCAGAAGAGGCTTCCCTAGGATGCACCCTGAGCTCAGACCTCCAGCCACCAGAACAGTGAGAAATGAATTTGTGTTGTTCACAAGCCACTCGGTCTGTGGTATGTTGTTCTAGCAGCCTGAACTGACGAAGGCAGCCTAACTAATTGGATTGGAAGGCTCCAGGGCCCAGACTGACGAGAGTCCAGACACAAGATGACCATCCACCCCCGTGGCCGTCTTCGTCCTTCACCCAGAAGAAAAGAGACTGGGGACACAGGAGGGACCCCGGAGATGGCGCCTCACTCATCCCTTCCAAGAAGCACACCCCACTCAACCCCTTCTTGTTCTGCTCCCTTGGGTGTGAGTGTTTTCTCCACTGTATGGTCCTAAACCACACATAGCATTGGGTTGTCACTGCTGACACACTAACACTTAATTAACGACCACACACAAGTCTAGCACCTTTTACTAATTAATTTACCCCAAGTTTAATTTTATTTGCCTCTCAGTTTCTAAATTCTAACTAAACTTGCTAATTACTTTGTGCTAATTCTGTTGCATTTGGCTGGAAAGGAGATAAAAACTCTTACAAATACCAGTTTTGGAGATAAAGAGGGACAATGAATTTCCTAAAGGACTCAATTTCTGTTTCAGAAATGTAGGTTAGGTAGTAGGAAATGATTTGTTATTGTTGTTGTTGTTATTTTAATTAAATAATTATCCTTAAAAATAACAGCTTAACAGTTTTCCTCAGTATTTGGTTATGCCTTTTTTAAAATGTTTTTATTTATTTCTGAGGGAGAGAGAGAGAGAGAGCGTGAGCAGTGGAGGGTCAGAGAGAAGGGGAGACACAGAATCTGAAGCAGGCTCCAGGCTCTCAGATAGCTGTCAGCACAGAGCCTGACACAGGGCTCGAACCCACGAAATGCAAGATCATGAACTGAGCCGAAGTCGGACACTTAACTGACTGAGCCACCCAGGCGCCCCTGGTTATGCCTTTGTTTTTAACCACTCGCATGTATTTAGTAATTGTAGAAATCGGAGGAATGTCAGCAGCACATCTGGGAGGCTATGAGGGACCTGCTGGTCTGTGGCTGGCAGGAGGTGACGAGGGAAAGAGAGAGGTGTACCAGGTACCACAGCGTCTTCATACCTGCTGTGCTGGTTCCAGCAGGAGAACGACACGGGTGCTGTCACTGTGCTGATTCTGTATTATGTTTGTCGTATGGGCTTATTTCCATAAAGCACCTAGACTAGTGGCTCCAGGCCCAAGAGGAGACTAAAGGTACATGTATCCAAATCCTTCCCAGCTTACACGGTGCTGTCTCCTCCATGAATCTGGCATGGAGATCCTCCCATTCTGAGAACATATGGTTCTCTCCCCCACGTCTCTCCCCCGCGTCTCTGAGAAGCCTACTCAGGGTAGCACCACTAAAGTATTTAGCTGGGTCAAAACATAACTTGATTCTCTCCTAACTGACCTTGATTTCTATCCTGAAGTTTCCCCTGTCTGATGTGAAAGAAAACAAAGCCATCATTTTTTTTTAAAGTTTATTTATTTTGAGAGAGAAAGAACATGAGCTGGGTAGGGGCAGAGAGAGAGGGAGAGAGATAGAGAATCCCAAGCAGGCTCTGCACGGTCAGCACAGAGCGGAGGCAGGGCTTGAACTCACGAGCTCTGAGATCATGACCTGAGTAAAATCAAGAGTCCGATGTTTACCTAACTGAGCCACCCAAAGTCATCATTTTTAGGTAAATTCATTTGATGGTGTGTTTGTCCTCATATCAAACATAAGGGTGATTAAATTCACAATTTCATCCCGTTTTTGAAATTGATGCTAAGGTTCGAAGTTCTCCCTCAAACGCCACTGTGACATTGGCAAGAGGTCAAGTCTCTGCTCAGGTTGATCCTTCTGGATTTGATGCAGGTTCCAGTTACCTTTTCTGTCATAGCGCGTGTCCCCTCCCTGAAAGCATCTTCCAAGAGAAGCAAGGGGATTTCAGGAAAACATGAGAAGGCACCTTGGAGAGGGTAAGCTCAAAATTCCAACAGTCACCCCCCCAGTGTGCTATGGAAATAAATGAAGGCTATTCACTGAGAACAAATGGAGCTTATTCATTCAGAACTTGCCTTATTTGAGAAGTCAGCTCTATCACCATGGTTGGCTGAGACTACAGGCGGGAAAGGAGTAGGCAAGTTTTATAGTGAAAAAGAGGAAAGCTGTAGGTATGCTCTGGTTGGAGGTTGTTGGCTCTGGTCGGAGGTGGGCTTATTGGAAGTGGACTATCTTCTGTGATTGGTTCATGAAGCGTATTTAGCTTTCTTCGAGTGGTTCTAATTTGGAAGCAGGGCAGCTGATAGTTGTCCAAATCCCGCCTATTCAGGGTTGATTGCTGTTGGGTTGTTGTTTGTCTGCCTGGATTGTTTGGGTCAGAGTTTCACTGTCGTATATGGTCTGGCCATTGCTTGGTTATATATAACCCCTTTTCTGCAGGTCCCCCTCCAAAGCTCTTTGGGAATTTCTCTAAGCCATTTTATACTGTCGCTGCGGTGACTAACACCTAGCAAACTGGTGCATGATAAGTTATTTTTAGTTTGGTCTCTTTTATCAATATCTTTGGTGTGATTGTGACTAATAGAAAAAAATTGGCTCCCGAGTAGACAGTAAAGGTCCCTTTGCCTACTTTGAGTGCTAATTGCCTAAAGCGCCGTGCTTCCCCACTCTGCAGCAGACAGGCAACGTGCAGGGATGACACATTAAGGATAATAGGGTGAGGGAATTGGAGAACATAAAACAATGAAATGGACCAAGGAACCCATTGGAACAACTTAAGTCAGTTTGATGCACTCCGTAGCTTCCCCAGTGTATCCCTGTCCACATGAAAAAGTGAGTTAGACTGAGCTGGTCATTTACGGAATGTGCTCACTGCCTCTCTCTGGGAAATAGCATTAACTCGTTGGCAAGTGGTCTGGTCTGAGTAAATCACTTTTGACCAAACCGGTTTCATTATTTTCTCTGAGTGGCCAATTAAATGTTATTGTTATTTTTATTTCAATGGAACTGTCAATATGTATGTCTTAGAAAACTTGGAAAATGAGGACTTTTTAACTCCATTAACTCATTCATCACCTAATGGTTAATAACTTAGTTTGTAGCACAGCAGTTCACAAGCATGGCCGCATTAGTAGAATCACCTACGGAGATGGGGAAAAAAACCAAAACTCTCATCTCTCCAAGCTGTGCCTCAGATCAATAAATCAGAAACTTGGAGTGTGGGACACAGGATATTTAAAACTCCTCAGGCGATTCCAACACTCAACCAAAGTTGAAAGTTGTTGATCTAGAATGAAATCTCCTGGTTTAAATGCCAGCAATTCTGCCGATTAGGTGAGCAAGTTGCTTAACGTCCCTAAGCCTCAGTTTGCTCATCTGTAAAATGGTGGAGGGAGTAGCATCTGCCTCAAAGGGCTTTAGAGAAGACTAGGGAAGCTAATACATGAAAACGCTAGTACAGTTCCTGACACATAAAAAGTTATATGGTCATTCTATTTTTATTGTAATGCATATTATGATGATATTATTTCTATTATTTAAAAAAAATTTTTTTAATGTTTTTATTTATTTCTAGGAGAGAGAGACAGTGTGAGCAGGGGAGGGTCAGAGAGAGAGGGAATCACAGACTCTGAAACAGGCTCCAGGCTCTGAGCTGGCAGTCAACACAGAGCCCGACGCGGGGCTCGAACCCACAAACCGCGAGATCATGACCCAAGCGAAAGTCGGATGCTTAACCGACTAAGCCACCCAGAAGCCCCGATATTATTTCTATTATTAAGCCCAATGGAAATACAGAAGTCATAAAATAAAAGGAAATGTTTAAATAGTTTCAATACTGGGCAGAATTATATTTCATGGAACTGTGAGGACAAAATCATTGTGCTATGAGAAAAAGAGAGACAAAAATTAAAAGTGGATTCATGGAAGGCACCATTGAAATAAGAACAATTAGTTGAGTCTTAAGATCTTTCTTCTAATAATTTGATCCAGGAGGAGGAAAACATTAGCTGAGTTGAAAATCTTATTTTAAACAAACTGAAAAAAAACAGCTCAATTTCTGTTATCTTTGTTTGTGTTTGGGTGGGGTAGGTTTGCTGGGGTTTTTTTGTTGTCTTTTGGTTTGGGTTGGGTTGGATTTTTTTGGTTAACTATTT
>NW_027551568.1:16135842-16255887 GCF_008692635.1 Crocuta crocuta | reverse complement strand
CAGTGTTTTTTTTTTTTTTTTTATTGGTACAGTAGACCTGAGGGGACGGCACAGGAAGATGTATTTAGATGTTGGGTTGTATTACACTTTTGGAAAATTCCCAGGAGTAAAGAAAAATTGGTTAAGTTCATTATGCACCTAGCTGCCTGGGAAAATAGGGCTAACCCCCATGTGGGAGAGCTAAATGGCCCCATATCTAGTTCTTTTCTGAGGGAAATCCCTCTGCCGACAGTCTCTGCCAACAGAGTTGGAATCATCAGCAGCATTTTCTACACAGACAGGCTGGTTCTGTCCACATACCGTCATGTGTAGCCATCCTTTGGCCATATTATCTGTGGGCAGCCAATTTATGGCTGGAAAATGGTCTGCCAGGTGGTCTACTCTGAAAGCTTTGACTCAGTAAAATTAACTTATAACAGAGACAATCAATCACATGCCTTTCTTGGGAACGGTAAACCAGAGATAAGAAGAAGTAACTACCCATAGCAAAAATTGAAAGATGAGTGGAGGGAGCCATGAAGCTGCAGAAGATGAGTACAAGCAGAAGCCATAAAGTATAGAAAGATATCCATTATTAGTGACAGAAGCTGCAGAACAGGAGACCGGAAGTTACAGTCATTTTCAAGATGTAAGATTGATGATTCCTACCTGTCAAAAAATGAGATTAAATAGCCTACTGCCTAAAGCTTCCCTTTTCGGTCTATCTAGTTCCAGAATTAGGTCCCAGGGCCTGTGAGGTCCAGAGCCATTCCAGTACAATCTGAAGTGTGACTGCCTTAGGCTATTTTGTTTATTTCCACATTTTCTCAATTGCCATTTCTGCATATATAGGACAGGAGGCAACAAGAAGGAGTCTCTGTTCCTTGGATGAATGTATGAATGAATGAATGAATGAATGAACCTAAGAAAACTAAAACAAAGAAAATCATCGCTAAATGGAATCTTCTAAGCTTCATGGATTCCAAGGGAAAACATGCTTGTGATCCAAAGTCAAACCAAGGTTTATGGGACCTAAAGTTTAAACAGTTTGGAGGTTCTGTTTACGAAAAGGAATTTAAGGGACACCTGGTGACTCAGTCGGTTAAGCTTCTTACTCTTGATTTCAGCTCAGGTCATGATCTCCTGGTTCATGAGTTCGAGCTCATTGTTGGGCTCTGTGCTGACAGTGCAGAACCTGCTTGGGATTCTCTCTCTCTCTCTCTCTCTCCTTCTCCCTCTCTCTCTCTCTCTCTCCCCCAAAATCAATAAATAAACACTTTTTAAAAAAAAAGTAATTTAAATAATCTTATTAGAATGAAGTGGGGCATGAATTTACAGGAGGCCCTAAAGCTTCAGCTTCATTAGATTCATGATAAATCTGGTATGAATTGGAAGGAAAAAGAATGGAAAGGAAGGTCAAGTATTCCCAACATAGTCACCTCCATGGTTTGCCTAGACCTGACCGTCAGAAACTTTGCAAATTCTCATGATTTATTATGAATCATTCTTTTTTTTTTAATAGTTTATTGTCAAATTAGTTTCCACATAACACTCAGTGCTCATCCCCACAAGTGTCCTCCTCCATGCCCATCCCCCCCTCCCCCCACATCCATCAGTCCTCAGTTTTTGTCAGCATTCAAGAGTCTCTCATGGTTTGCCTCTCTCCCTTTCCCCCACCATTTCTGCCCTTCTTCTCCCCCTTGTTCCTCCGTCAAGTTCCTCCTAATCCTCCTATACGTGCAAACATATGATATTTGTCCTTCTCTGCCTGACTTATTTCGCTCAGCATAACATTCTTAATAACTTTATGACTTTAGCAACGGGATTGGTCCTCCTTCAAAAACTTTTGGTCATGTGTATGTCCTTAAAAAGCTTATATCTGATGGGGTTATTACTGTACATCAAGCATTTGTTTGTCTTGTTGAGGTTCTATTACATCTTATTGCATTTCAATGAAATATGACATTGATTGTAAAATAATTTTGTTTACTCACTAGTGTGAGCCCAGAACATCTTTACTAAAGTTTGCTTTTCTTTTTGGTACCCATTTATTCCCAAGGGTTAAAAATCCAATTTATTATTATTGATCATTCAGCACAGTGCAGAAATGTGTTGGATTAGATTTTTTTTTTCATCTTTGCTTAGTTTCGTTTTATAATTAAACTCCCACTGCAGCTGAATTGTCTAGTACTTCAGTAAATATTGGAAAGATATGTGTTTATTCCCTTTTCTACCATTCTGAAATGATTTAAGCCAAGTTGAAATCTCTAGAAAATTAATGTAGTACTTTATTTTGTTTAAAATTAGTTTTTATTTATTTACTTACACAACAATTATTTATTTAGTCTTCTGTACGTTTAATATTCTACTTGGGGTAAAAAGACAAAGTGGGAATCCATAGACCCATAGGTAAGGGTTTGCTTTAGATAAAATAGGAATGCAGCCTACAGAAGACCAATACATGAAACCTATAGGAACTTAAGTATGGATGCTTGTTCTGATTACCACTCTATTAGGCCATGTGTGGTAATACGCAGAGGGAAAACGGTGGCACTATGGAAGGAGAGGCAGGAAATCCATTGTGGAGAAAATGATGTGAAGGAGGTGACAAATATACACAGAGCCATGGCAGGGACTTCAAGGAAAAGGGCTTGTGTTTAGTGCTGAAAGAAGACATGTTAGTCAATCTCTCCCCAACTAACAGAGCAAATTGTGATTTTAGAATTCCTTAGCTTAGATTAGGCCCCAGTGAGACCAAATGAAGTGATTCTTCCATCCCCTCCACGGAATACATCTTTCCCTTACCTCTCAAATAGATCCAGTTCCTCCCTTATATTTTGTTCAGACTTCTAAGCAAAAGAGAAAAGTCAAACCTTAAACAAGAGGAGAGGAATCATTTTGTCAATAAAAGTAGACAAGGAAATTATATTCCCCACTGTTTGCCTCAGCTGAATTACAGCCCTATGTCTGTATGACGTCCTACTTGATGAGATTTTTTTTGTCACTATTGCTGAAAGAACCTGTTGCTTAGGAGTCCTACCTGGAATTAGATTGTGCTGTCACCACCTACAGAGCTCCTCATCTCCTCATGTGGTCAAGAAGCCACATTCCCGCCCTCCTCCAATTGCAGCTCCCCTGCACATTATCAGATATTTCCTTGGAATTTGGATTTAGGAGAACAAATATTGTCAGACATGTCAAAAATCTGATTTTTATGTTTTAAGAATCGATGGCATGTGCAGAATAGCATAAGCGTAGAAGACATTCTCCCTGAGGGTTTACAGCCTGGGAAAAATCTGTAAGTAAACACAATCAAATCTCAAAAATAGTAGCAGATTGGTTATTTTAATGTCAGTGGGATGAGACTCGTTTTCTTCTGTCTGTGAGAGGAAAAGAAAAGAAGAATATGCTCATCCCTATGGGCCAGATGAGTAAGGAAACAAGCTTCCCTTTTCTGTATTTCTAGTCAGTTTGAGGCATATAAACTACAGGTTGTATTTAGGGGTCTGGGAGGCTGCCTCAGTTTCTCTAGATGACTGAGGAGTAGATAGGAGTAATTTCAGCGAAGCAACACATCTGCCCCAGAACCACGCGGCTCTGGGTCAAGCCTCCATGACCCAGGAACCATTCACCAGTGAACAGTTGGTATCAGTAACCACAACATTGACACATTACTTGGAGATGTCATGTTATGCATGAAACCTTCTCCCCTCCACTTTTCTCCTTCTGTGGCAGACAGTCCATCCTGCATATTACTGTCCATAAAGTGGCACAAATGCTAGTCCTTACTTGGAAGGTATTGGGAAACCTCCCATTCCTGGCCCACTGTTTATCCCTCAAAGTCCATTCACATGCAGGGGTGGGGGCAGTGCACCCAGCCTTGCTTCTGCGTTAGAACACTAGCATGAAGACTGTACTATAGCACCACAATTAAAACCCAAACGTCCAATGTAGAAATTCAGGGTAGTTGAAGCAAGATGGGTCCTAAAGGATTTTGGTCTTTGAATCCCTCTAACGTCTACTTTTCTCCAAGTTCATTTTACCCTTTCCGCTCCCATCCTCGAAGATATTTAGTATCTTAAACTCTACTACAATCTTCATTTCTTCATAAGTCTCAGTTCACCAGAAACTTCAGATAGATAGAAGGATGGATGCAAGGATGCATGGATGGGTGCGTGGATGATGGACGGGGAGAGAGATTGAGATTTGTTGTTCTTTGTCTTTATTTTGTATAAGAAACTTCATTTCTATTTTAATTTTTTGACTATGTATCAGAAATGAGAATTAGCATGCTCTCCCCAACCCTTTCCTTTTATGCAGAGTGTATTAATATGAGGGCCTGGTGGGAGCTGGTGGTTATGGGATGGGGATATGGATTGCGTCTGGGTCTTCATTATTTATGCGTACTGTCCCCACTGTGTCCTGCCTCACTCCAGCCTATAAAACTTCTTCAGGTCAACGGTTCTCTGAACAACTCCACCCTACCCCTACTCAACCACTGGAGGGTAACAGGAAGCATTCTATACTCCTGAACCAATGGTGGCCTAAAATAAACCTACATTGAGAGCTCCTTTGGGCATCATCTGATTCCTCTGGCCCCATAGAATCTGGGAAGCTGAGAGACTGATTCAGTTCAGTCCATGTGCAACATTGGCAGGAACATTTTCTGTCCCCACCTGTGCTAGACATAGGCCCCAGGGGATTGCTAACTGCCTGGGTTTTAGGTGGAGATGGCTGCCATGTCCCTCCTAAACCTCATGCCCTAAACCTATCTGGGTTTATATCGTTTCCCTTACTTTCCTACCTATGAATTCAGTGTGGCGGAATCTTGACTTTATGTGAGGATGGGGTTAAAGTGCACATAAACATTTCTCTAATCATATATTCTACTAAATCTTTTGTCTTATGTCAGAGCCTATGCTATTTGAAACTCAAAGCGAGGATCAATTCTTTTGTTCTCTCTTTCTCTGATGTTCTCTTTTCGCTTGCTGCTGCGGAAGCAGGGAAACATCTAGGGATAATGAAATGCTGGGACTCAAAAACAGAATTGATTAGTAAATCAAGATATTGTCTCTTGGTATAGTAGTTACTGAGATATTAGCAAATTAGAGAAGTTTTTATAATTCTGATGATTAGGAACCATTTTAACACCAGAAGCCCATCAGACTCAAAGGGGAAAAAGAACTGACATTTTAAGTCCCATGATTTCCATTGTGTAAAGAAATGAAAATATGTTAATAATACCCTTTAACATTCAAAACAAACTTCTCAGGTATGCAGTTGTTTTCCCCAGTTTAGAGATCACCAACCTGAAGCTCTAAAAGGAAGTAGTTAGCTTCCACACAACTAAAATGTGCTAGATACAGAATTAAATTTCAGATCTGTCAACTGGGCTTCAAAGTGTAGACTCATTCCCTGGTGCCACATTGGATGAGTAAATGGCTAAATTGCATCCACTTCAGTTGTGGAAGTTATATTTGTAGTAATAGCAAAGAACGTTTTACACAGGGTTGTGTTTCATTTTGTGAAACTAATATTTACTGGGCATTTTATGTACCTAACATTATATCAGATAATGAGAAGGAAGATAAGACACCATTTCTGCCATGAGGGAATTGATAGAGACAAAGACAACATGGAAAGGATACGGTAAAGCACCGTGACAGATGCTGTTATAGTGGTGCACATGTTGTGAAACAAAGGGAAATTGATCCTGTGCTTTATCTGGGAAAACCAGAGAAGTCTTCAAAGGATGCTGTGGAGCTCTTTTGAATAACAGGTCTCACTAAGCAGGAGGGGAGTCTAAGAGATGTGAAGCCATGAGATATTTGAATGAAGTCAGAAAGTTTCTAGAGTGTATTTAATAATAGTCATTAATTATATTAATAAATATAATTATTTTCTGAGCAACTTGTAAGCATTGTTTCTGTGATTTTCTAATATTTGCATTATATTTTAAGTCAATGTTGGTATCTACAAAGCCACTAATAAGATATGAGGCAGTAGTCACAAGAAAACATACTTATGTGGTTCCCAAGAGTTTTTTGTGAATCACGGAGAAAAAGGCAAGTCATTCTACCCAAAGAGAGTGCCTGCTTTTTTATAGGCTGTTAAAGGTGGAAAGGATTTTGGAAATGTTTAAGTTCAATGTTTCTATACCTTCAATAAAGTAGAAACCTCCTTCTAAAGGACAAAGTTCCCTAGAATGTCAATTATGAAATCACATTTATTAAAATGTTATTTAACTGTGTACAAAGAGAAAACATAAAAATTTATGCTTATAGATTTTTTTAAATTTTATTTTAGAGAGTGAGCAAGGGAGGAGTGGAGGCAGGGAAGGAGAGAAGGAAAGAAAGAAAGAAAGAAAGAAAGAAAGAAAGAAAGAAAGAAAGAAAGAAAGAAAGAAAGAAAGAAAGAAAGAAAGGAAGGAAGGAAGGAAGAAAGAAGGAGGGAGGGAAGGAGGGAAGGAAGGAAGGAAGAAAGAGGGAGGGAGCGAGGGAGGAAGGAAGAGAGAGAGAGAAAGAAAGAAAGAAAAAAGAAAGAGAAAGAAAGAAAGGAAGAAAGAGAAAGAAAAAAGAAAGAGAAAGAAAGAAAGAAAGAAAGAAAGAAAGAAAGAAAGAAAGAAAGAAAGAAAGAAAGAAAGAAAGAAAGAAAGAAAGAGAAAGAAGGAAAATCTTAAGCAGACTCAACACTCAGTGGGGAGACTGATTTAGGGCTCCATCCCATGACCCTGGGATCATTACTTGAGCCAAAATCAAGAGTCAGGTACTCAGCCAATGACATCACCCAGGCACCCCTATAGTTATAGATATTAAACAACATCAAAGCCTAAACTCTAAATGAGTGTAAGTAAAATATATGCAAAGTACAAAGCCGGAGAAATCTGAAATAAGTGGCATTAATGTGGCAGAAGATTATGGTACTGACTGCCAAGAGCGGGTACATGTTTGACATGTTTATTGCCATAGGTCATTATTAACTCAATTCTTCTCTCATTTTCCTCTTCCCAAACTCCTGCAGAATTTTTGGTGGTACAATGAGCTGAAATAATGTACCATTTAGACATGCTACTCTGTCTCCATTAGTCCCACAAAAGTAAAGTGACATTACCATTCTGAGGATGCAGATTCTGGTTTTATTTATTTCTATTGGCATGCTCATCAAACTGTAAGCCCCAAATCTAAAATTCTCAGAAAAAAAAAGAGCAACAACCAATAAACTCCTAGAGACCTAAATTCTAACCTGATTATTTTGGACATAGAACTAAATGACTGGTGCCAGAAGATTAAGTACATAATTAAGTACATAATTAAGAGCAGAGCTGGATCTGAAGGTGGAAGTCTTTGTTCGATTTTAGAATGTTTGGTGTCATCCTAAATGATGAATTTGTGTATCAGTATATAGATATGAACAATAGCATCTGTTTTTCTGACACATTTTTGTCTTAAAAAATTAAGTTCTTACCTCCTTCAAAACAGAGTAGTTTCAAGTAAGCAAACAATAAGTTTCTAAAAGCATCTAAGATCAAAGGGGAATGCTAGAGGGAAATTACAGGAATAACACACATATCTAGATGTGTCCAAAGAACGTGGCTACATTGAAATTTTGTGAGAAATACACCTGAATAATGTCTCCTCTGAGTTACGATCCCATCACACATGGGAAATAATATTATAATTGAGAGAAATCTGCAGAATTATCCTTTCTACCATCTACGAAGGATAAATTCATCAACCAATTTACTTGGGTTTATATATTTTATCTCATGTTACTCTCACCAAAACCCCACTGAAGACATATGTATACCTCGGTTCTATGGATGAAGAAACTGAATCTCAGAGATATTTTGTAATTTACCCAAGATCATAAAGCTAGTAAGTAGAAAAGCTGTTGTTTAAATCAAAGTTCACTTGACTCCAAATCATAGATCTGTCCCCCTACAATCACTCTTTTTTGATAGTACTTTAATAGATTAAACATTAAAACTAGTATTTTAAACGCTACATAGCAAGAATGAGTGGATTTATATTGAATAAATGTAAACATTTCATAAGGGAAAATAGTTATACCATTTTTCTTTTTTCCTACTAACTCCTCTGTAGATTGACTCACATTTTTCAGACTGTGGATATCTCCAAAGGAGTATATTGTAGAAAGGTAACAAAATGAGACTAGAAGGAGAAATTAATAATTGCAGAGG
This sequence comes from Crocuta crocuta, assembly GCF_008692635.1. Taxonomy (NCBI): domain Eukaryota; kingdom Metazoa; phylum Chordata; class Mammalia; order Carnivora; family Hyaenidae; genus Crocuta; species Crocuta crocuta. The sequence continues at coordinate 16,247,708 of NW_027551568.1, read as the reverse complement.
GAGCCTCTGTCTCAGAGGGACTTTTGCATGGTTGAAGGTAATTGGAGAGAACAGAAAAAGTTCTCTGAGCCAACAAAGGCAGCTTTATTTACCGCCACTATTGTTTTCAAAGAAAATGCATTATGTTTGAAGATTTTAATAGTCTCCTATTCAGATTTAAAATCAGAGCCAAAAATAGAACTAATTACTTGGAAATAGTTTCTGTACAACTTAAAAGAAATTGATTTGTTATTGATTTGTAAGTCACAGACCTCTATGAGTTAAACTACACTGAAAATATGTCCTTAACCCATATGTCCAAATATGTCCTTAACCCAAAACCCTATATTGAGAAATAAGCCAAACAGCTCCAAATCAATGGGATGAGAATTCCCTTAAATCCTGCATGTCCAAGATTGGCCTCATTATTTCTCATTCATACCCAAAACCTGTTTTTCCTCCAAACTTTCTCACATAGCCCATGACCATAGCCCTTGAATTATAATATAGCATTTATATGTAATAATTCCATTTATAGATAGTTCAATAGTTTTCCTTTTTGTCTATTCAACGAATGTTTTTTGATCCTGTACTATGTGCCAATCAGCAAAGCTGATTTAAATTTCAGCCTCAATGAACACAGCATATAAATTAATGATGTACAGGTAGAAATTTCTTTCCATTGTTTTACAAATGTTAAGGATATTAGTGTAAAATCAAACACCAAATAACCTATTTTGTATTACATTATCGTTTGTCAACCTTCCTCCTAAAGAGATTTTCTAATTCTTATCCATGTGGATATGTAAAGGCCATGGTCTGCCAAACAAGCCACCCAGCTCGTTATTGTGACCCAGGAACTGACCTGGACAATTCTTTTGTGCCCCAGTCTTCCCACCTCCCTTAGCTTTCTCTACATCATTTTTTTTAAATCAAAAGGAACTTCAGTTATTTAAAGATCAGCATACACTTAATCATAGTTTCTCTGTTGAAGACCACGTCTGTCCGTGATGTGAGCATACAGATATAGATTTTCAATAACCACAGCAATGGTTGTGGTTATAAAATTGGTTTATAACTGTTTATACTACTTGGTTTTTAATAACTGAGATATGATTTATGTACCACAAAATTCACATGTTTCAGTGTATAATTGAACACATTTTATCATATTTATCTAGTTATCACCACAAAGTTGCCTTAAGCAACCACAAATCTACTTTCTGTCTCTGTATATCCGCCTCCCCGGCCTTTTTTTTTTTTTTTTTTTTGACATTTTATATAAATGGAATCATACAACATGTTATCTTTTGCGTCTGGCTTCTCTCACCAAATATAACGTTTCTGAGGCTCATCTGCGTTGTAGCATGTGTCAAAATTCTGCTGTTTTTTATTGTTGAGTCAGGTTTCCTTATACAGGTAAACCACATTTTATTTATCTCTTCACCTGTTGATGGCTTGTTTCCACTTTGGGGCTGTTATGAATACAGTTGCTATGAACCTTTGCATACAAATCTGGTGTAGATGTATGTTTTCATTTCTTTGGGGAAGATACTTAGGATTTGTTGGTTTTACTAAGTTCTACGTTCATACGTTAAGTCTATTTGTAACTTTTTAAGACATGCTATTTTTAATTAGTAGAATTGTTTTTGTTTTGTTTTAATTTTGAGGCACTTGGAATTTTGTGGCTGACTAGAAATTTACAAAGCCTTCTTGGAAAGCATGCCACTTTGTCCTGTTGTTTTTTCAGCTTTGAATTGGCTGTATGTTCTCAGAACTGGAAGGGTATTCAGGCACCTCATCCTTTGAAAACCTTCAGACATTCCTGTTCATAAGATGTTCTGATCAGTTTCCTAGCCATTTATTTACTGCACAGAGTGAACCTGTAAGAGGCTTTATGAGACAGTCTGAAATTGTGTCTTCTTTTTAAGTTAAAATTATTTGGAGGTGATACAAGAACACATCAAAAGAAAATCAAAGCTATATTGATGAATGTAAATATTTAATATGTAAAATGCGAAATACAAAGCAATCCATTTTCTACATTCAAAACAACTATTTTCAAATGAACTCTTGAACATTGAGTTTTAATGCTTTGGATCATGATATTTGTTGGCGTCTACAATGAAAATTGATATTTGGTGTCTCTATGAGCAGCTATCTGATGAAGACAATGCATAGCAACAGAGAACATAAAAGCTGAAGCTGCCTAGAACAAGCATGGTCCGTTAATCAGCCTATTACCTGCATAGTGAGCATTAGGGTCCATTTAGAAATAAAATGTGACTGTTAATACAATAGCCAAAAGGTAAACAGAGGATTCAGCGACATATTGATTGTTAAAATCTTTTTTTTTTCTGTGCATGTGAAACGGGAGAGAGATGGCATGGCACTAAGAAATGAGACAAAGTCATGAGATTGGTGGTAAATCAAGAGAGGATGATAGAGCAGGAGTATCCCCTTATTACCAGTAGTGTGTAATTGTATAGCTCCAGTTATTGTTTAGTATATTTCGTCCCCCTCTCATAAAAGGTATTCAACATCTCTGTATGCATTTTAATGCATGGTAAATTTAAAACTCTCCAGAGTCTGTGGGTTTTTAATTTTATTTTAGTAAAGTACAAAGATAAGCCAAGTGACACATTCAGATTTGTAAACACATGCAGTAGAACAGCGTAGTGTATACATTATGTATTAGGATTTGTCCAATTTCACTTTTGCTGGTTTCTTGGGAATTTTTGTTGTAGCATTTGTGCTGACTGTTCTTGGTCATTACATGCAGAAGTGTATTACAATTGAGCAGCTGTGGGTACACCAAAACTCTTCCAAAATAACACCTGCAGGATCAGCCTTTTCATAGCTCCCCATAGAGAGAATTTTATTTATTAAAGTGACTTATATAATACAATGAAATAAAGTCACATACATGGGGGTAGGGTGGGAAATTAGAGATTCCCTGGATTGTTGTTAGCCATGATAAATTTCCCTTTATTTAAAAACTTTGTCACTTTCTTTATAATTATCTCATTGTGTCTCTAATTCAGAGTCTCTGAAAAATAGAAAGTAGGTTTATAAACATGAATTTGATTGAGCTTGGTCAAATAACTGAGTTTTGGGGTTTTTTTTTGTGTGTTTCTGGTGTGTGTGTGTGTGTGTGTGTGTGTGTGTGTGTTAGCATCTCTCCCACTGAGATCACAAATCTTGAAGTCAAAAGGGGTCTGTAGGATACACTGATGTTTTGGTTGTGATGAAATTACCTACTTGTCATCCTGGGGTACAGTGTTACCGTTATTTCAATTGCTTTTCTAATTTTAGAAGTCAGTTTGCATTCAGCTTATGTTGACCTTTAAATCAGGTGAAAAATGAGAGACCATGCTTTTATTATTGGAATACAGGTTAAGTCACATTCTGATTGTAATTAAGGGCCATTAAGAAAGTGACTTATTTTCCTGCAGATTTGATGTCAGTCATGCCTGACTTTGACTATTTCACCCACTATGTACAGTAATCTCCAGTTTTATTTGAAACTTAGAATAGAACTGTTTTATTTTTACTTTCGTTTTTATTTATTTTTTATATATAGAGAGAAAGAGCATGAACAGGGGAGGGACAAAGAGAGAGGGAGACACAGAATCTGAAGCAGGCTCCAGGCTCTGAGCTGTCAGCACAGAGCCCAATGCAGGGCTTGAACCCACAAACTGAGATTATCACCTGAGCCAAAGTTAGACGCTTAACTAACTAGCCACCCAGGTGCCCCAACATAGAATTGTTTTTTAAACAATGTTTCCTGCTCAATATTAAGAATTTTATTCGAGAAAATCTCAAAAACAGCTCTCATGGTAGAAAGCAAATTATTTTTTCAGGGATAAACTTTTCTGAATATGTACATAAAGTCTTTTCAATGATTTATCTTCACTAACAACATTGCCTCAAACCCTGTATGGTTTTTGAGGTCTACTGGTGGCAGGATGCTTATGTTCTTCTAGCCTCTATCCTACACTTTTGCATAATAAATTCCTTCCTGGTGTTTTCAGACAGTTTTAGCTCATGTGTCTGTAACGGTGCTCACCACACTATATGACATTTAGTCATTTATGCCACTGTTTCTAGACTAGGTTGCAAGTTGACACTCACTTGAGAAGTTTAGTTGGAAACTGGCTGGTCATTGCTTGAGCCACCCGGATATTTGCTTATTTCTGTCATGAAGCCATGCTCCCTGTCACCATCTACAATGCCCCTTATCTGGGACTGTGAGGCTTGAAAGGGAAAGCAAATCACATTGCTTGCTCCTTCATTGGCCTTCTCTCCTTGTACTAACAAGTATTGCCAGAAGTCTCTACATGTGGTTGAAGATAGAGGTAAGAGGGGAGGAGTCATAACATAAACTTAAATAGATGGCTCTGATCCAGATATTTACTTAAGTTCATTCTTTAGCCATAATATGTATTTGCAAAGAAAAAAAAGTAGGTAGGAAAGAAAGAAATGTTGGCTACTCTGGTCTTGAAACATGTAATGAACTATATATGTGATTAGAAAATGGTATGTTTATCTGGCTGGTGAGTTAAGGAGATGACTCTCCTTTTTAGACTGTCCCCTGCTGAGGCATACTGAGACATTTGTCCTTTGACCCTTCATCTTTGGGAGAGCAGATTGCACTCAATGTGCTTTGGGGATAGTAGTACCTAGTGTTTTGTGAGGATTAAAAAAGTTGATTCATGTTAAGTTCCTCCTAATACTCCTATACGTGCAAACATATGATATTTGTCCTTCTCTGCCTGACTTATTTTGCTCAGCATAACACCCTCAAGGTCCATCCAGCTTAATGGAGGACCATGGGGGAGAAGAAGGGGGGAAACAGTGAGGGAGAGGGAGAGAGGCAAGCCATAAGAGACTCTTGAATGCTGAGAATAAACTGAGAACTGATGGGTGTGGTGGGGGGAGGGGAGAGATGGGCATGGAGGAGGGCACTTGTGGGATGAGCACTAGGTGTTATATGGAAACCGACTTGACAATAAACTATTGGTCAAAATAAATAAATAATTTTTAAAAGTTGATTCATGGAAAATACCTTTAAACTGATTCATGAAAAATGCCTTTAAGGAGGGGCTGGTACATAGCAAATGCTGAAATAGGGATACTTATTTCTAGTCACTAAATTATTGTACAGATATATGGACCTGAGTAAACTGGAATAGACAGGAAGCTGGTGATAGTAGACATTATAAAGATTGCAGAGTTGGACAAACTTGAGATTGAATTATAGTTCTGCCATTTACCAACTCCATAACTCTGTAATTTGGGCAGTTATGGAATCTGTCTGAATCTTAGTTGCCTCAACAGTATACTGACAATTGCTCTTTTTCATGGCTATTTACATGAGGTGTATGTAAAACGTGTGTCCATATATAACATAGATAGCATGGAGCTGGAAGCACTCAGCAAAAGGAAGTTTTGGTATGGGAATTGGGAGACCTGAGTTCAACACCCCATCTTTTCATTCATTATCTGTGAGAGCTTCATGAAACAACTTGTGTGTACTCTACCACTTACTTGGTTTTTAGTAGCACTTTCTTTTGAAAATATGGTTATTTGTTAATGTGGGTTTTTTTGGTCATATTTTAACTCTTAGAGTTATTCATCTTTGCGTATCCAGAGCCAAGCACAGTGCCTGGAACATAATATTTGCTCAATAAATGCTGAGTGAATGCAAGAATGAATGAGTGCACGATTGGAAGCACACATATTTTTTGCAAGACACATGAGCAATATTCAAGGACAGAGAAAAAGTGACTGCCCTCATTTCAAGCTACAACCAGGCATTAGAAAATTAGAAGTTGGTTGAGCAAAAAGTCCCTTAGGATATTAAAGATGAATAGCTTTTTCCTCTACATGAAATTATTGCTAACGCAATTACATGTGTCAAAATTAAGTTTACTTTGACTGCCATTGCAGTGCAAGGTGTAATTGGCACTGGTTCTATTAAAATTGGTCTGTTTTTAGTCTATAATTTTTGTAAGTTTAGCATACTAATATTTTCTCATTAGTCATTTACCTAGTTTTTCACAAACAAATTTGAGGAGGGGGAATGTAATTTGTAAGGTTTTAACCTTGTAATTCACATTGGATTTCAAATCTGATTACTTTTCAAACCGAAACACAACAAATGATACAGTTTCATAAATGCAAAAATCTGTTCTTGACGTCTGGGTTTTTTAAATAAAGAATAAAACAAACTTATTGCTTCCAAAAAGATCTATGATTACAAAACATTTGAAAACATCTAGGGGAAAAATAAAACCCAATGAATAAAATGCATTGAAAATAGAAGGCTCTACACTTTTATTTTCATCTATCTACTATTTTCATCAGACATAGCATATTCCATGAGCATCTGTCTCTAAATAAAGTCTTTTGAAGGCAAATTTATGTCCGTCATCTACCTAACTTTGGGGATATATGTTGTTCCTTTTTTAGAAACACTCATATGCCTCAGAACTCTGCACTGGGTTTCCCATTGTCCTTGTTTCAGCAAAATGTCTTTATTCATTCAATAAGTAATCATTTAGCAAGTTGATACGCATCACATTCTGGTGTATGAAGCCAGATGACATCATCCTGGTGGCTGCCCTTCTGGAGCTCAGAGTTCAACCAAAGAGACAAACATTATACAAATAAACATGCAAGTAAAAATAATATAAAGACAACTGGAGATGAGTGCCGTGAAGGAAGAGAACAGAATGTGTGTTTAGATAAGAATCATGACAGGGGCAGGGGAAGGAGACTGCTGATTTACAATGGCCGGACTGCGGGACACCATCCTGGGGAATGGAAGTCTATACTGACCCTTATAAGATGAGGAGTTGAAGCCAGGGGTAGTGAGTTGGAGAATATTCTAGGTAAAGGGAAAAGGGGTCATATCTTAGGATAGAAAATTTAGGTAGGCACATCAGAAGGATAGAAAGTAAGGAGTGTGTGTCATGTAACATAAAAGAAATAGTAAAGATGAGGTTAGGCAGGATTTGGGGTGATGTGATCAGGTTTGCATTTTGAAATGATCACTCTGGATGAAATGTGGAGATTAACTTGAGTTCAAGAATGCAAGGGAAGACACCATTTAGGACACCACAGCTTCAATAGCCCAGGAATGAGGGGATGGCTCCATGGACTGAGGAGGGAATGGGGGTTACCGAGAGAAGTGTACAGATTTGAGATGTGTTTTGGTACTTGTACCTTGTAGACTTCCTCATGTTTTCATTTTTTTAAAATCTGAAAACTGGATGTGTCTTTTAGTCAATGGCATTTCATGGCTTATTTTCCAGCATTATTTTTATTCCTTAGTTGTACTTAAAATAATGACATATTGTATAAGTGATGATATCTTAGATTTAATGGAATATGGTAAAACTTGCTAAATGTTGTGAAGAATAATGGCCTTAATTCCCTTCTTTAATATAGTTTTATTTTTAATTGAGATATCCAAAGTTATGATAGGATGTGAACCTCATACAAGGAAATATTCTATTACCAAATATTTATTCATTCATTTCACAAGTATTTATTGCATTCCAGGCACTGACAGGGGTTCTGGAGATACAATGGTGAGTAAGAGAATAAAACAAAGATACCTACCTCTTAGAACTTCTAGTATGGCTGCAAAGATAGATATTGGATAAATAATAAATGCTTTTTAATTCTGTGAGAAAGTATGGCATGCTATGACAGGGAAGAGGACATGTGCTGTATCTTGTCTTGGGTAAAGAAAAAAATTCTTGAGGAAATGACATTGAATATGAGACCTGAAAGACGAGAAGTTAAAATGGAGCATGAGGAAGGGGAAGTCATTCCAATCCTGTTTCCCACGACATTTGCATAGTGGAAATGTTAGTGTGGCTGGAACCCAAAGAGAGAGAGGAGAAGTGATGAAGGATGAGGTGGTGGAACAAGTGACGGCAGATACTGCTTGTCCTTATCATGTTATGGATAATGAGAAGGGATGGAAGAGATTTATGTAATAATCTTGTTTGTCATTAAGGTCTTGTGATCACAACGTGCAGAAAGCATTTGTAAGGTAGGGAATGGAGAGTAAGAGTGAATGCATGAAGCCATATGAAGAGACAATAGTAGTAATCCTGGGACTGGAAATAAATGGACAAATACAAGAGATACTTAGGGAGTAGAATCCACAGGACTTGATGGTGACCAACTATCCTGTTTTGACCAATATCATCCCAATTTTAACATTATTTCAAGTTCTGCACCCAGGAAATCCTCCAGTTCCAGATAGATCGGGATGCTTGTTCATTCTAGATGGGAGATGGACATCTCTTTCTGGTTTGAACAATGAAGTAGATTCTGGTATCACTTCCTGTGTCAGGATCCTGAAGGAGGCCAGTTTGCAGTGGTAATGGCTAATGGATTTGAGTTGCCAGAGAGGCAGAAAAGTGCACATTTGAATAGAAATGTCTAGAATCGGAAGCAAGAGCAGTGCAGTGATGGATATTTAGGACTTATGGATATAAGTGGCCAATGAAGCCATGGAATTGGAAAAAAAATTTAAAAAGAACTAGTGAGATTATATTGGCTGAGAAGTACATGTCCTAAAGATTTTCAACTTTAAATGTCTGAGAAGGATAATCCAGGGCAGGCAGGGGACAACTGAGAGAAGAGTAGCTACAGAGAGGAAGAATCAAAGGAAAGCAAGACAGAATGACCGCTTTAAAGGAGTGCTGAGTTGTGTTAAATGTTGCTAACACATATATATGATGATAACTGAAACTCGTTGGATTCTGATACAGTAGCAAGAGCAATGTTTACAGATTGATTGAAGTATAAACCTGTTTGGGTTGTGATTATGTTGTGAAGTAGGGATGAGGAAATGGGGACAGCAAGTTAAAGCTATTTAAAAAAACTTTAACTATTACAAATATAAAGAAGCTGTCACCTGAAGCAGAGTAGGGAGAATTTTCAGTGGTTGTTTGGGAGAAAGTTGAGCCAACAGAGACAGAATTTGAAGGAATGGAAAGGAGGGAACATAGCGTCTTAGCAAAAGAAGAAGAGAGAGAATCTAAAGAGAAGATAAAATAATTTCTCATAGCTATTAAAAGGGATACCTTCAAAACTGTAACATTAGAGAAGAAAGAAATTAAAGGCACAGGGATGCATTTCAGGGTCAGGTTTATATATAAAAGCATACTCCATAAGGAAATGTTTCATTAAGCATTCATGGGCTTTATTTATTTATTTATTTCAATATACTTTATAAGAAAAAGTACAGTGAGCAGCCCAGTGAATGAATTTTAAACATCACAAAATTCATAGTTGTATCTATCGATTTACTATCTGAGCAATTATTTTTAATTTTTTGGTGATATGTATCAATGCAAATTTATTGTAAATCTAATATGTGCCAAGCACTCATGATGCCATGAAGGCCTTGCAGTGTCCTGATGGACATGGTACAGATAACCAGAATTCAGTCTGACAGGAGGTGGGACTTTAGTGCAGTGGAGGTAGAGCAGGGAAAAGTTTCGGGACAGTCACATGAGCTAGGATATGGGGTTGGCCACTTGATTAAGACTGAAATAACTTTGACTTTACCATATAGAATTGTTATGCACTCTAAGGGTGGGCTTGTGGAAAGAATAGGATTGCTCTGCTCTGTGAGGTCATGCAGGGACCCATATTTTTATCCCTTTGTTGCTGCATTATGTCTATATGATGGAAACTGGCTCGCTACCACCATCTTCATGTGTCAGTGCACAGGAAGTGAGTAGAGAAAAGTGAGGGCTCAGATCCTGTATTATCAGCTAAAACTCTTATTATCATGGGAGATGAGGAGAATCCCTGCTGGGGACAAACCACCCATCTGTCACAGGTGGTGGACATTGATTTAAATCTTCAAGGACATGAAAAGTTTTCAAGGACAAAAAGAGGCTTCTGGGATAAAAGACTAACATATGTAAAGGCTAAAGTAATAAAAGAAATTTAACAACCATATGCCACACATTTTATAGTAGACTCATCCAGTGCCTGAATCACCTCCCTTAGACCATGACTAATATCAGCAGCCAATGTGGTGGACAATTCCACAGGCACTCAGACTCACCTTTTAATACCAGGGTTTTACCTCATTGTTCACTGCATATCTCTCTGATTCAGCACCCTGGCCTGGTGTGATGTCTTTGGAACTCCCTTTCACTGTCCTCAAATCCAGCCTAGAAGTCAAAAGAAATCAACAGATGTAACCCCAATGATGGAAGGATAAAAGCTCTATCTTTTCTGGATAATCCTGGGAGCTTCGAGTAGGCATCTCAGAGGTCCCCACATATTTAAGCTTCTGATTCCTCTGCAACAGCTTTTGCAAAGTGCATTTTCCTCCAGCCCTGTATCGTCCACTACTTTCTCATTTCTGCTTTTAGAAATTACCTTCTCAAAAAACTACTAAACTACTTGTGTCTAATTCCTTGTCTCAGGCTCTGCCTTTGCCAGAGCCCAAACCACCCAAGCAAATAGAGCAGATGCCCTGATCCAGCATAATAGATACCTGCTGCCTTGGCCTCATCAGCGTATCCCTACTCAATAGCAGCTATGCGTGAAAACACGAAGCCAGGAAGTTGATGATTTCAAAAAGCCATGAGATGGGGCGCCTGGGTGGCTCAGTCGGTTAAGCGGCTGACTTCGGCTCAGGTCATGATCTCATGGTTTGTGGGTTCAAGCCCCGCGTCGGGCTCTGTGCTGACAGCTAGCTCAGACACTGGAGCCTGCTTCAGATTCTGTGTCTCCTCTCTCTCCGACCCTCCCCTACTCATGCTGTCTCTCTCTCTCTCAGAAATAAATAAAACATTAAAAAAAAAAAGCCATGAGAAGTGTGTAGAGCTCTAACTACAGACTCCATTATAGGATAAGGCAGAGGAGGCTGCAGAAATAGATGAGGCTCAAATTGTGAAGGCATTTTAACATAGGTATTATATACTTCTATAATATAGTTGCTATATAATATAGATGCAATATATTTAAATGTGTATATCTATAGATTTATGTGTGCACACATACTTATACACATATATATAGTATGAGATCTATATTTAATTCTGTGGAATGACAGAAAGCTGACAGTGGTTAATTTTTTTCTGTTTTCTCTTTGTGTACTTATATATTTTAGTAGAGGAGCTAGATGTTTGCGTTGAGTTTAAAGAAAGTTTATGTTGAGAAAAAAATTATAGGAAGCAATTCTGTAGGAAGAGGGATCTCTGAAGAGGCTATTTTGGGCATGCAAGTGGGAGAGCAGGATCCGAATAGTGGCAGACTGGAGCCACAACACTGGGGCTGGAAAGAAGAGAATCTATATTCTAGGGAAAATGGACACATTGAAATGATGTTAAATATATGTGACAGCTTATCCTACCAGGCACCAACTAACAAGATTGGACTTAACTATAGAGCCTCAGGATGACAGAGTGGGTGCGTCCTGGCTGATTAGCAGCCTGGTTGTGAAGGGTCCACTCTGGTAAGCACCCCCATCTCTTCCCAGATCTTCTATGATTCCTCCTAACTTTCCGACTGACATAGAATAGAATCCTAGCCTTGTGTAATGCCATTTAGATTTATGTATTTCCCCGCAATTCCCATCTCTCACGTTTTAAGGATTTCTGGAAAATTCTATTTTAATATATTAAAAAAATAGCAGTACGCCTTTGGTGACTAACTCATGATTGCCACCGCACTTGAGGACTGTGCACATTAACCATGGCATTTCTCATTTACCTTTTGTTTTAGCACGTCGCAGAGGCTGGCTGGTTCTGACATGCCTCACCGTGTGTCAGAGCAGATGTTAGCATGCTGAGGAGAATTCAGACAAGAATTAACACTTCTCTCAGGATAAATGACCTTTTATTCTTTCTTGAAATGTTCCAGTTTTTTTTTTAGAACTACTGCAAAGTCAGGTTGATTTGCTCAACAAGTATCTATTGACCACAGGTTATATTCCAGCAATCAGAAGATATTTGAGCACAAGGTGGTAGAAAACAACAAACTGTATGATCATTGGGAACTTTACAAACTTATGCAGAAGGAAAATGCCCTGTATTTCCTGAAGTTTGTCTATGTTTTCTACTATCCCATGGGGTTAGAGTGAGCATGCAGTGTTCTTACATTACAATTTCCCTGGCCACCAATTTCAGAATTTAAAAGGGGGGAGTTAAATTAGTTTCTGTGGCTGCAATAATAAATTACTACAAACTTCGAAGCCTAAAAACCACAACTTGTTTTCTCCTGGTGGTAGAGGCCAGAAGTCTGAAATCAAGTGTCAACAGAGCCCTACACCTTCCAGAGGCCTTGGGAGACCATCCATTCCTTGCCTCTTCTAGTTTCTGGTGGCTCCAGGTATTTCCTTGGCTTGTGACTTCCTGACTTCAAGCTTTACTTCTGTGGTCAGATGACCTCCTCTTCTGTGTGTCTGTCTCCTTCTAGAGGAAGAAACCCAGAGGGAGGCAGGTGTCTTTATCTCTCTGATAATATATGTCGTTGCATTTAAGGTCCATCAGGATGGTCCAGAATAAGCACGTCTTCTCAAGATCCTTAACTACATATGCAAAGACCCATTTTTCTGAATAATGTGATGGTCACAGTTTCTATGGTTAGGATCTGGGCATATCTTTTAGGGGGCCATAATTCAGTCCACTAAAAAAGTAAAGATTACATATTTTGAGAGAGTGAGAGAATATGAACCTTCCTCAAGAATATAATAATCCAATGAGAAAAAGAAGTCTTTCCCTATAGTCAGTTCCTACCTTTGCCTGTTTTAAGAAACACAGAGAAGCTGTGTGGCTCTGTCAGTTAAATGTCCAGCTCTTGATTCTGGCTCAGGTCATGATCTCAGGGTTCATGAGATTGAGCTAAGCATGGAGCCTACTTGGATTCTCTCTCTCCCCTTCTCTCAATGCCCCTCCCCTGCTCTCTCTCTCGCTCTCTCTCAAAATAAATAAATAAACTTTTAAAAAAAGAAACAAGCAGAAAGGAAATAAAGAGAAGAAAACTAAATAAGACCAATATGATGTAGCATAAAGACAACATACTTTGAAACAAATAAAACTTGCATCCAAATCCCACTTAAATGATTTACTAACCATGTTACTCTGGGGACATCTTTAATGTGGCAATGATAATGTCTAAATGTAGACTTCATTTATCACCTACATGAAATTATATACATATATATTTATACATATTATAATTTATAGTTTATATATAATATAATCATAATAAATTATATGCTATGTATTAAATTATATGTAAATAATTTACATGAAATATATATGACCTGGCACAGAATGTGGACATAACTATGATCCCCACACAGTCATTTTTCTCAAAAGTGTTCAGTATACATTAGGTATAAGCAAATGTTCCTGCTGAGTGAGAATAGATCCAGAGCCCTCTTCTTCAGCTCTAGCTGAATTACTAACACTGGCCTACCCCATTGTTCATCATTTCTTCATTTCTGATAATGACCTTATATAACTTTTCATTCTTTTAAGATGTTATTACTTCTGCCTCTTGCCCCAGACACTGTAAATCCTAGTGCTATCCAAGAGAAGGGGAAGTAAGACAACTCTTCAAGGCAGATGCCTGTGATATTGCCGTCATAAAGCAGGTTGTCAGGTTAGAGTATTACAGAGGCTTAAGTTCACCACAACTCATGATAATCCAAATGATCTGTTAATGGAGTTGCTCTTTGAATTCTATATCATTTTAAAATATGGGCCAAAAGGTACATCAAAGTCTTTACACAAATTCTCTGGGGTGTTTTTGCTCCTGGTTGCTTTCTTTGCTTAAGTGCCCCTAATGACACCCTCCAATGGAAATGGAAGTGTTTGGCTAATGCATTCTCAAAATGGAAGTTGTCAACTCTTAGGGGAGTCTCGTGTGCCTTGATGAGCTATCAACCCTTGTTTTCCTTTAAACACTTAAAAATCAGCATGAGAAAAAAATCATTACAGTTATTTCTAACCCAGCGAAAGAGAAATTTAAAAAATTGCTAACACCAAAAGCTAAACAAATCTGAGAAAGCCAGCTTCTGCATTAGCTGGATCAATTCAGAGCCACTAAAAAAGAGTAGACTGCTTGTCAGTTAAAACATCAGCAACTTACCTTTTCAAAGGAGGAGTACTTTTTCAGTATGAGATTAGTGGCATCAAAAAGGAAGGCCTGTCTCTTCATTTGACATGGAGCTTTGAAAAGTTTGCAACCTGAAGACAGGGTTTCTTCATTTGTGATGTATGCTCTTTTCCAAGGTTGGCTTCAGCATCTTAATGTATGAGCCTTCATATTTTTCTGTTTTTACATAAAAAATTCCCTAATTATTATAACTATCAAGTCACTGAGCTGTTCGATAGAATTATTCTTCCCTCAGGATAGCATACCTAGGATGTAAGTAAAGACTTGTTTTTGTATGTCATTAAATTACAAATATTTTACTGGAGTGTCAAAATAGTGACAAAAAAAGCAGAACCATGTGAATCAGCTTCTTATTGCAGCCTCTAAGACAGAGTTTGTTTAGAAGATTGAATTCCCCTCCTTCTCAATAAGTAACTTTTCCTTCCACAGGTTTTTTTTTTTTTTAATGGGACTGTTTGGAGAATAATTTCAAAAACTACCACCAAGGTGAATGGCAGCTGGTTTTAATTGGATTTCATTTCTTGTGTTGTGCCAGGATATTATCAGTAATAATTACTGTGCCGCAGTAATTATCAGTGCTTTGAGACTCACGGTAGATGTATGCAAAACATGAGCATAAAAACTAATGAGAATATTAATTTTAGAACTTAAAATATTGATTTCTGTGGTAATTATGTTTGTACTTTTTTCACCTCATTTGAGAAATACTGGTCAGCTGACCACTGTGAACAGAAAACCCTCTGAAGTTAACTTTTTAACAACATACCACAGTCTTAATAGAAAGGTCCTAGAAATTAAGAAATGAGGTCTCCGATCATGTTTTTGCACAGCACTAAAACTCAGTCCCCATAGCATCATGCTTCAGACTTTCAGAGTGGACTATATAAAATATACTTTAAAAGAGAATAATTAATTAAAAAACAATCTTTATCTGACAAGTGATTTATACTATGGTTGAACATCTAGAGTGAAAGAAAAAAATTCTGAATCCTATCAATTACTGTGGAGCACATTTTCTATGAACGTAGTAACACTCTTCTAGGTTTTGATTACTTCTTGATACAGATGTTGCTAACCACCATTTGGTGGGTGATTTAGTTTGTTTTTCAAAAGCACCACTGGTAGCTCAGAATATGTTTATCGAACATTTATAATATGCAAACTACTGGCTCCAAAACTGTGGGAATAACAAGATTAATATAAAAAAAATACATAACCATAACTCTTTGCAAGATCTTATACCTTAGAGATGATTCAACATGTATGAAGGTGATTAAATAAAATTAAATTGCCAAGAGCATTAAAAAATTGTAAAGGTAAAGTTCTCTGTGGCTTTAAGGAAGAGAGATCTTATTGGCCAGGAATGGAGAAGAGATAGGCGTGTTTTTTTTTTGTTTTTTTGTTTTTTTTTTTTGTGAAAGATGACACTTGAACTGATTACCCAATAATTTGTAGAGGGAGATACACTACTGACAATAATAGCACACGCTTTTATATGCTTCATTGTGTACCCATTGCTCTAAGTGCTTTCATGTATATTAATTCATTTAATCCACTCGACACCCCTACAAGGAAAGTGTTATTAGAATCCCTATTTTGTAGGTGAGGGAATAATGGCACAGAAGTTAAATAACTGGGGTCACAGAGCTGCCATGTGGAGAAGCCAGTATTCATCTCTGGCAGTCTGGTCAGAGTCCATGCATTTACACACTCCCACTCAGGGAGGAGAGGAAGAACACATTGAGTGCATTGCAGAGTATACCAGTATTTCTCATTATTGCTTTAACAAATTACCACAAGTGTAGTGGCTTAAAACAACACAGATTTATTATCTGCAGCTCAGAAATCAGAAATGGTCTCACTGTAATAAAGTCAGATGTTATCAGGGTGTGTTCCTTTCTGCAGGCTCTAGGGAAGAATGTTTTCTTCCCCTTTTCCATCTTCCAAAAGCTGCCATATCTTGCCTGGTGGCCCTCTTCTATGTTCAAAGCCAATTGCATCACTTGGCCCTCTGCCTCTGTCATCACATCTTCTCTGATTCATTCCCCTGCCTTCCTCTTTCACTTATAAGGACTCCTGTGTTTACAGTGGGGCCATCCAGATAGTCCAGAAAATCTCTTTATCTTAAAGTCAGATAAATAGCAACATTAATTCCCCTCGCCATGTACCAACATATTCACAGGATCGTGGAATTAAGATGTGAACATCTTTTACTCCACTTATCACATAGTGGGTAAGTTAGGTTCGGTGACAAGAAAGAGAAGGATCTATTAAGGGAAAGGCAATCCAGTTGACAAAATTGAAAAGGGGACAGTTTGTGAACTACCCAAGAGAAGTACAACAAATTAATATTTCTGAATCCTTCTAAAACAATCTTTAGATTCAAGATAATTATGTTTTACATCTAATTTGAAATATGTAAATTCCATAAATATTTACAGAGCAGTTTTTATGTGTTATGAAAGATATAGAAACATATGACATGCTTTATTACAGTTGGTTGAACATTTAACAACTTATATGAGCCAGTTGTGTGAGATGCTTAAATAGGGGTTTAGATGTGTTGTTAAAATTATAGAAAGTTTCATGAAGATAGCCTTGTTGAAATCTCTGAGGAGTCCTATAAACTACGCCTTTCTTTCCTGCTCCAATACTAAGAAATCTGAGAAATAAGGAGCAAAGATGGAAGTCAAACCATGTCTAATTTGGGGCACGTGACTTACAAATGTGTGTAAGTGGGGCTGCTAGTATTAACCCGGAACTAATCTGGACTGGGACAGTATGGCACCCAGAGGGCAGGTGCCTATGCAACCTAAAAATCTACATTGTGGCACAACAGAGCACAGGTTATACTCTCCACGGGCACATTGCTTTCTAATGGAAGATTACCCCTGCCCTGTTACTATTTCCAGTTCTACCCGTCAAATAATCATTGACCTCCCCAGAGGCAAAGTGAGTAAAGAGAAGCCAGAAGTATCACTCCAGAGGAATTTTCTCTAGTATGGACATATGAGAAGTAGGAAGAAATATTCCCCATAATATACCGCAAATTCATCCCAGCCCAAAGTAAACTCCTCATTTCTTTGCCTACTTATCCAAACTAGACACCTTGAAAACCACCCTTGACTATTCCTTCTTAGAATGGGCTCTTTCCAGTCTTTCACAAAGTGTGACCTTTTCTCAAATGGGTATCTCTTCCATCTCTTCTAATCTTTCATCATTTTGCTAGAATAACTTGCATTGGTTCTTAAGTTACACTCTCCACTCAACAATGTTCCTTCCTGTTAAATTTATCCAAAATGTAAATATAGGGGCACCTGGGTGGCTCAGTAGGTTAAGCTTCTATCTTCAGCTCAGATCATGATCTCATCATTTGTGAGTTCAAGCCCTGCATCAGGCTCTGTGTTGACAGCTTGCAGCCTGGGGCCTACTTCAGATTCTGCATCTCTCTCTCTCTCTTTCTGCTCTTCCCCTTCTCATGCTCTCTCTCTCCCTCTCTCTCAAAAAATACATAAAACTTTAAAATAAGTAATTAAATAAAATAAAATATACCCAAGCCAACCTGTCTCCATCAATGACATTTAATTTCTAACATGCATACCAGTCATGCTCTGCTCCAGGTATACTTTCTGATAACCAAGTTTTGTAAAGTACCCTCTTCTACACTACTTTGGCATCCTAGTCTAATTCTAAAACTTTATTAATTTTATTTTGTTTTAATCAATAATATATTTCCTACCTAAAAGTAAAGCTTCACAGTAATGATGATTGCAATATAATAACAATACTATTATATTATGTTCAAAATGGCACTCATATACAGAATAACTTATTTTTTAAAATCTTATGTGTTTTTCTTAACAGTTCTAACAGTTTTTCTTAACAGTTCAGAATATTGCTTATATGAACAATTAGATCTCACAATAATCCTGAGACATAGATATTACTTTGTCAATTTTTCCTGTCCATGAAGAAACAGAAGCTATTAGATTTACTTAAAGCCATATAACTAATAAATAACAAATATGAAGTTTAAATTCAGAGCACTTCAATTACAATATATGTGAATTTTGTCTTTGAGGTTCTTATTCAAATACTAGCAGATAAAGGACTAATATGGCCAAAATGATGTATTTTGAACATTATTTGAACTGATAAAGGGACCCTTGTGACCAACCTGATCTTTATGTAACTTCTAGATCCTCTGACCTAAAAGTGAGACTGTTAAACTGGATGATTTCTAAGAATTCCAAATCTTAATGAAAACCTCTTATCTTAGCCCTTTCTGGATCCAGTCCACGTGTGAAATAGGATAATATTCCATACAAATTAACCCTTTGCATCACCTTGAGTTATTTTGAGGATAGGACACTAAATGATTGACACCAACACAATTTAAGGAAATGGTGAAATAAATTACAAAGATCCCTTCCCTTGTTAACTAATCTACTTGGTAGGTAGTGATGACTCATTCCAGAACTCAAAGTGTAAGCAAGCTCTTTCAGATGGCCTTTTAGTTCATCACTACTGTCTACTCTGTCAACTAGGCATCTCAGTAACTTCCAGAACCCAGGTGTGCTGAATAACTTTACCACTCAGGAAAATTCATATAGTTTTCTTCAGTCTTCTTTTCTCTGTTCTTTATACTGTGGAGGTAAAGAATTATAAATAACCTAGAAAAATCATTTGGTCAATTAAGTATTCTTTGAATAGCTACTATATGCTCATGTTTTTTAAATGCTGAAGGAGAAACATAAAAGCATAAAAATTGGTCCTTTCTCGAGAATTCACAATTTAGCATGAAAGAGAAGATACCCATGACACAATTAGAGAACAATACAAGGCAATATATAATTAAGTGCCTAATTTTGTGGTACAGGCGATAAGATTTCAGAACAGGATGAGAGTAGAGTAGGCTGGAATTGTCAGGGAAAGTTAAACGGGAGGTGAGAATATTGGGAGAGACTGAAGAATGGGTAGGAGGGAGAAAGAGGAACCACGGGATGGCAAGTAGTGGTATATTTAGGAGACTGGCCTGAGAGGAAGAGATGCTCCATGTTGGAATGAAATGGGAAATGAAAATGGCTTTTTACTTTCTTCTTTCTTCATGTTATGTCTCTCAACTGCATTGGATTATAAACCTAATTATAAAATTTCCAGAAATTCTCAGCTAATTTCCTTGTTTTATGTAATTGCATGCAATTCTTTATCACACCCATGTGTGTATAATACCATGACCTTACAAATAATCTTTTTTACATTTGTTGCATTTATTATACTTGGAAAGCCTTCTCTTATGACTGCTGATACTTCCCTCCTTAAGCTTCTTGTGAATTAGTGCCTTCCATTTTGCTGTGTAAGAATAGTCATAACTATTTGAGTAATAATCATGGAGATAAAAATAACATCTTATGTTTATAAATAGCTTTACAATTTGGAAAATATTTATACATTTCCTAACTCATTTGATCATTACAAGAATTCTGCGAAATTGAGAAAGCCAGTGTTATTACCATTCTTTTACAAATTTGGAAACTTATACACAGAAAAGTTGAGTGACCTGTTCTAAGAAAAATAGCCAGACATTAGAACAACCAGGACTTTTAAATCTTCTGTGAGAACTTAGAAAAATGTCTCCAGTTGGCATATTTCCAAACAGAATATTTTCTAACTTCTATCTTGATCCATTACGACTTTTAAATGTAAAAATGTCAGCTCTAAGTGTGGGACACATGAGTGTTTGTTATATTGTTCCCTGTACATTTTTTCTCTGTTTTTTAAGATTTTATATTCAAGTGTTCTCTACACCCAATGTAGGACTCGAACTCATGACCTTGAGGTCAAGAGTTCCATGTTCTTCTACCTGAGCCAGCAGGCACCCCCCGTATGATTTTTTTTAACTATTTAATGACCATTGTATTCATATAAAGAGAGCCTTATCTGTTAAACCCATTGTATTCATATCACAAGAGTTTCATTTTTAAAAATATAAGCATTTGGTACAAAGAATAGTTCCATGCACAGACTGACCACATACAAATGGATAAGGCACTTAACTTCCTTGTCCAACATTCTCCTAAGTGCAATGGGGTTAATACCTGCCTTTTGTAATGATCTAATAAAGCTAAAAATTGAAACACACATTGAAAAATAGTAGCACTTGCTCAGTAACTTTTACCTTCTGCTTCCAAGAAAATGAAATTCATGTACCCTAATTCTCCTGCCGGATAGTTAAAAACCCCAGACAATAGATATAAAACAAATATAAGAAGACTGTAATAGATATAGAGACGGAAGCAGAGCAGTTAGAAACCACAGGACAAAGGAATGACACAATGAGGAACCCAGCAGCTTGGAACCAATAGATGGAGACAGAAGAAGCCTGCTCACTCCAGCCAAAGAATCAGAACAGGACTATCCAAGCAAAACAGGAAATGTTCAGACATACTTCTGTTCTAGACAAACACCACCAAAATCACTGTGGCCCCCCTTCCACCCCTGTCAGCCAAGGATTAGAGGAGAGCCTAGATTTCCATTCTTGACAGGCTGTAATGAGTCACCCCAATACCACCAAGGTGATGTCACACAGAAGGTCCAGTGGGGAACCCCACCCACCACAGTATCAATGTAGATAACATGGCACCACCCAGCCCCAACTGGCTGACAACTACAAAATGCTAATGAAAGAAATTAAAGATGATCTAAATAGATGGTGAGGCATACAGACTGGGATGACTCAGTATAGTAAAAGTGTCAATTCTCCCCAAATTGACATACAGTCTTAACACAACTTCTGTTAAAACTTAGGCAAGATATTTGTACACATAGACAAGAGTATTCTATAATCTATACAGAAACCCAAGGAAACTATAATAGCTAAAATTATTTTGCAAAAGAAGAATAAAGTAGGTAGAATCACTCTACCTGGGTTCAAGACTTATTATATAGCAACAGTAATCAAGATTCTGTGGTATTGGCAGAAAAATAAACACACAAATCAATGAAACAGAATAGTGACCCCAAAAATAGACACATGCAAATATGTTCAAGTGGTTTTCAACAAAGCTGCAAAAACAACTTAATAAAGAAAGATAGTCTTTTTGAAATGTGTTGGAGAAATCAGACAATGGTAATAAGAAAGAAAGAAAGAAAGAAAGAAAGAAAGAAAGAAAGAAAGAAAGAAAGAAAGAAAGAAAGAAAGAAAGAAAGAAAGGAAGGAAGGAAGGAAGGAAGGAAGGAAGGAAGGAAGGAAGGAAGGAAGGGAACTTCAACCTAAACTTAATGCCTTGAAGTGAACTGGAATGTGTCACCCCCAAATATGCCACTTAGGCATATTGATTATTTTGAATTTAAGTGACTTCAGAAACAGCCGGTACAAGAACACTCTGACCTTCTCTGTCCCCCTCAAAGTAGGAGATAAATCTCCCATATGAAAGGTACCCTCCCTCTACCAGGAAGCTAGAAGTCATCCTTGTCACCAGAGAATTTAGGGCTGAGAATCCTGAATAAGGCTTGTTACTTCGTTGATTTGCCAACCCAATCCCAAGCCCCTCTGTCTTCTTCATTCTTCTCAAATTTATCGTTTCCTTGTCTGAAAAACTGCCTGCTTTGGTCACTTTTTTGAGTCTCATATTTTATGAGCTCTTGTATGTATGAAATTAAATTTGCTTTTTTTGTTGTTTTTATTTATTTTTGAGAGATAGGAAGAATGCAAGCAGGGGAGGGTCAAAGAGAAAGAATGAATCCCAAGCAGGATCCACAGTGTAGGCACAGAGCATGATGCAGAACTTGAACTCAGGAACTGTGTGATCATGACCTGAACTGATATCAAAAGTCGGACACTTAACCAACTGAAACACCCAGGTGCCACAAAATTACATTTGTTTTAATCCCATTAATTTAATTGGATGCAAATATTTCAATTTACTCAATCCTTCCAGTAACCTTAAGAAGAAAGTAACATTTTTATCCCCCTTTTTTTTTCAGACTGGGAAATGTTAGTAACTTGTTCAAAGCCTGCTAGCGAGTGCCTATCAGCAGTTCAAACCCAGGCTCAGGCTCCCAGGTCTCCATCACGGGGCGCATTACAGCTGTGCATGTGCTACTCAGCAGCCATGCATACATCACATGCACATGCATTCAACCACACTTAAGTGTCATGCATTGCTTTGAATAAGATCATTAAGATTGCTGTTGTCATGGGCTTGATCTCACTAGGGAAATAGATTATAAATAAACAAATGAGATTTTATACTGATGACAGCATGTACCATTACAGTATTAAAATAGGGTATCATGGGGCACCTGGTTCGCTCAGTCAGTTAAGCAACCGACTTCAGCTCAGGTCATGATCTCAAGATTTGTGAGATGGAGCCTAGTGTGGGGCTTTGTGTTGACAGTGCAGAGCGTACTTGGGATTCTCTCTCTCTCTCTCTCTCTCCCTCTCTCTCTCTCTGCCCCACTCAACTCACACTTTCTCTCTGTCTCAAATAAACTTTAAAAAAATAAATAAATAAATAAAATAGGGAGGCGTGATTAAAAGGAATGAGAGAAGCTATTTCATATTCTGTGGCCAAGAAAGGAACATGTAAACTAACCTTGAGGACAAGGAGGCAGCCATGCAGGTATATGCAGAAAGGGCTTCTGCCCAAGGACAGGCAGGACAAATGCCCGAAGGTGGATCCCCTTGGCCTGACTGAGACAGAAGGAAAGGGCAAATGTGGCCTGGAGCACTGGGAGTGGTATGAGGGGAGTCTGAGGTAGGTGAGACTACAGAGATGACGTGTGGCAGGAAGTCGGGATTTCATTCTCATTATAATGGGAAGTCTCTGGAATGTTTCCAACAGAGGATGACTTGATCAACTTTATGTTTCCGAAAGAGCCCTTTGGCTACTGAATGGAGAATAAGCTGTAAAGATGTATGAAGGGAAGAGGATGACCAGTTCAGAGCCTGTTTAGGCTGCACAGGTGACAAACAATTGTGACGTAGACACAAGAAGTGCCAGAGGACAGGGAGAGAAGGCGGGTGGGGAAAACAGGAAGTCACTGTCAGCTCTGCTGGGTTCTGAGAGTATTGTGCTCAAGTCATGCCATCATTCACTAAAAGGATAGGCGACAAGATAGGACAGGGATGAGAGCCTGTTAGAATAGCCAAGAAGAAGTTTCTGATTACATCATCACACTTTAAATATTTTAACAAAGGATCCATCTTTTAATATGATTTTTCAATTTTAATAATATCAACAATTTTTTGAGCAACAAGCAAACCTCTTTCATATAAAAACTATAATAAATAAAGCTTGATAAGTTATGCTGATGGGGCTTATTGTGAAAAAGACTGAGAAACCTCAAACTGGGACATGTTCAGAGGAGAGTCACCTGGATGGTGAGTCAGAGCCATGTTCTGAGCAGAAACAGAGACATTGAATGTTTAGTCTAATTAGAAGAAAATTGGAAATGGATCCCTGCTTTCTTGTGGTTAGAGGACTGAGGAGGTAAGGAAGACAGAATTCTTTTACTTAGCACCAAGAAGAAGTCTTGAGGGGCACCTGGATGGCTCAGTCCATTGAGGGTGTGACTCTTGCTTTTGACATCAGTCACGATCTCAAGGTTCCTGGGATCCTGTCTCATGTTGGACTCTGTGCTGAGTATGGAGTCTGCTTGGGATTCTCTCTGTCCCTCTCTCTCTGCCTCTCCCCCACTCCCACATTCTCTCTTTCTCTCAAAATAAATAAACATTTTAAAAAAGGGGGGAAGACTTGAACTTAATGAATAGAAGCCACAGGTAAATAAGTTCCTGCTTAGCACAATGAGACCATTAGAGCTGTCCACAATGCAATGGATTCTTGAATCTTCTGCACCAGTATAGTTTATCCTGTAAAGAATGAATCAAAGGATAGGGTTCTTTTAGATTCTATTAGAAAAATAGGATAGGTTATTAATTATTAACTTCCAATGTATTTTTCCATACACTATGCTATTTTTATTTCATATTCTTAAAAGGAATTTCACAGGTAAGCATCTTGGTGGGTAGGCACTATCAAAATTCTCAAAATCACAAATATTAAAATACACGATTATTCTTCTTCCAGGGCCATACTAGGAAGACCTAATTCATATTTATATTCTAAACATAAATAGTAAAATATAAAATTCATTTTAACTCATTTGATGTTAGCTTTTAGTGTTCTTAAAAATAAAATTCTGATGTTATATAGATTCCAACAAATAATATCAACTTATAATTTTTATTGCAGTAACAGCCAGTAAACTGTTATACTGTGGTTTAAATGTTCATGATATCGTGCCATCAGCAAGTTGAAAAGATAATATAGTTGTGTTATTTATGCTTGTAGAACTTGGAAAGAATTGTTCTTTAGTAGTGCATTAAGAAAATCAATTAATAGTGAATTAAAAGCAATTAAATTGTTTTAGCATTTGAGATGCTAGAAGCACTGTTATGCTATCAATCAAGCTAATTTTAGTGGTAGATGTATATGAAATCCTTAAATACAATTCCAGGACATCGTAGTTCTATTATCTATGAAAACGTGGGCTCTCAAATTGGTGTTTTCCCAAGCCCAGCCAAAGTTGTGCTCGGTACTCATTTTCATGGCAGCCTTTCAACTAAATTTAGTGCTTTGCTGGCTTTAAGGGAGTTTAATCTTCTTGAGACATTTGTAAGTTACTCACAAACCATTCTGCTAAGAGGGCATCATAAAGCCTTCCTAGCAAATAAGACATAAAATAAGGAATGAGCTTACATTCAAGGGGAAGGAAGGTGTCACTATGTGCTTGAGAAACAAAACACGGGATGGCTAAAAAGGCTGGGAAGTGAATCGCCAGAACATATTGGACACTTGTAAATCTTTGTTGAGTGCATGAATGAATGCATAATTGAGTTAATTGATTATCAGTTACTCAAGCACTCAAGATTAAAATATTGGCAGTACGGTTGTTGAATAAAAGCCGTAACTTTCTGGAGTTAGGTACACACACACACACACACACACACACACACACACACACACACACTGCTTTAGAATGTTATTACTTTTTATTTAAATCCAAGTTAGTTAACATATAATGTAATAATGATTTCAGGGATAGGATTTGGTGAGCCATCACTTACCTGTAAAACCCAGGGCTCATCCCAACAAGTGATCTTTTTTTTTTTTTAATGTTTTTTTATTTATTTCTGAGAGAGAGAGACAGACAGCATGGGCAGGGAGGGTCAGAGAGAGAGGGAGACACAGAATCTGAAACCCGCTCCAGGCTCTGAGCTGGCTGTCAGCACAGAGCCCAACACAGGGCTTGAACCCACGAACCGTGAGATCATGGCCTGAGCTGAAGTCGGACGCTCAACCGACTGAGCCATCCAGGTGCCCCAACAAGTTCCCTTCTTAATGCCCATCACCAGTTTAGCCCATCCCCCCCACCCAACACCCCTCCAGCAAACCTCACTTTTTTCTCTATTTTTAAGTCTCTTATGGTTTATTGCTGACCCACACTTTAACATTAAATTACTTTTGAGATCATTGGTGATGACTATTGACAAAACATTATTGTTTTTATTTTGAGTTTCTTATTTCACAAAGTACATTCACATATGCTGTCTCCAATCTACTTCTCAACACTGTTTGTGAGGCCTCAGAGAAGTATGGCTTCCTCATCTTTATGTCCCCACTCCCCAGTTAACACTTGGCCCTGAGTACTGCCCAGGAAGTAATGATTATAAAAACATCAAATAACAACTATGCATCACTTATTTGATGTTCCTTCTACCTAAGTTTCCAATGGGTTCTATAACAGTAGTTCTCCCTTATCCATGGTTCCACTTTCCACCCTTTCCACTACCCACAGTCAACCGAGGTCCAGATGCGGATGATCCTCTGTCTGATACATTGTCATAAGGTCACTAGTAGCCACAGTGCCAGTGTCATTCACCTCCCTTCAGCTCATAATGTGGGCATTTTAGCCTCTCACCTCATCACAAGAAGAAAAATGAACACCGTACAATAAAATACTTTGAGAAAAACCACATTCACATAATTTTATGACAGCACATTGTTGTAATTTTATTACATTGTTTATTGTTAATATTATATTGTATATTGATTATTATATTCTATTATTAGTTATTGTTAATCTCTTACTGTGCCTAATTTATAAATTAAACTTCATCATAGGTCTGTATATATAGGAAAAATCATAGTATATGTAGGATTTGGTACTATCTGTAGTTTGAGGCAAACATTCAGCATCTTGGAACACACCCCCCCATAGATAAGGGGGTATTCAATCTTTCAAAACACATTTGGAGGTGAATACTCTTAATGATCCCATTTATAGCTGAGACAGTTAGAACATAAGAAAGTAAACCACTTTCCCAAACCACAGAGCTAGTTAGCAGAAAATCCAACATGTACACCCTGGTCTACCAGATTATAATGCACATACTATTGATCACTGTGACCTACTATTGTAGCATTTTCTCTTTTTTCGTGTATGTGTGGGGGAGAGGGATATAAAAATGCCAAAGCACTATTTTTATTGATCAGTGATCATAAAACATTCCCTTTGAATGCTTCCACAAAGAGTTTGGAAGCTACTTGTCAGTATAATATATTTAAGAGAACATTTCATTTTTCAAACCAAAAACATAAATCATTAACTAAAAGCCATATTTCTTGTCACTGTATCTAATTTCAGCTGGGAAATGTTTGTGTTGAAGTGTGTAAAGCAGTAATGTGATAGTAAATTCTCATGATGACAGGCTGTCACTATGAAATTGTTGCATTAGCAAGAGGAGAAAAAATTGCTATTTTAGTGACAATCCTTGAAATGGAAAGTGAAAAATTATACAGCTTAACAATTAATTATGTCTAAGGTTCCATTCAATTACAGTTTTCTAACACTGAGATCTTAGTATAAATCTTTAAACTTGTAGAGATTTAAATACAAAGTTGTTTCTTTGAAACTAACGTGGATTATGGGTGTTCCATTTGTGAAAAGATTAAAAATACTTCATGTTACTATAGACTCAAGAACCATTTGATTAAGACCATCGTACATAAAAAATGTAATTTCATACTTCCTTTCCCCAAAACTATTATGTATTCAGAAGTATTCAAAATACTTGAACTGATTGAATTTTTCCTTCTTTTAAGGGGCCCAAAACAGTAACAAAATCAGGACATCTGTTTTAAAATCCTAGGATTTGGAGTGGATCTGAATGATACCATGTACTCTATTTGATATTTCTATCAATACTCAACCAAGAGTTGAATTTTCTTTACAGCTACTCTGATAATCATAATGTTCAATGACATAATAATTGTGATGGGGCGCCTGGGTGGCTCAGCGGGTTGGGCGTCCAACTTCAGCTCAGGTCATGATCTCACGGTTTGTGAGTTCGAGCCCCACGTCAGGCTCTGTGCTGACAGCTCAGAGCCTGGAGCTGCTTCAGATTCTGTGTCTCCCTCTCTCTCTGACCCTCCCCTGCTGTGCTCTGTGTGTGTCTCTCTCTCAAAAATAAATAACATTTAAAAAAAATAATGGTGATGATGGTGATGATGATGATGACTTTAACCTTTTTGTATAAATGTCCTGGGATAAAGTAAAAAATAAAACACAAGATCTATCAGAATCTTAGATTTTATTCAAAGTCTTCTTCTCTAATCCTTATTATTTAGACAAAATCTTTTTTATGTTTTCTCATAAAGAATATAATGTATTGTAATTTAACATAATGCAATATTTTTTCTTATTAACAAATCTCTTCCCTCTCACACACATAGCATGGAAAACAAGGAGATTTTTTATGCTATTTATTCCAAGGCTCTAACCTTACCTTCTTTCATATTGAAAATACACTCTATCTTCCATCCTGGTGCCACTAATAATAAGAGATTTGAAGAAGTGAGTTACCCAGATTTTACTTACTTATGATGCTGGTTGCTATAGAAGGTATCTGAAAAAAACTAAGTTTTCTAAAGCACTAATTTGGGATTAAAAAAAAAACAAATCCAAAACAAACAAACAACAAACAGAAAGCCACTTTACTTCATTTCAACATGGCAGTCAGATCATTGTGAGGATACTGGGTTTTTAGACTTTTGGCAAGTTAATAGTCTTCTGTATGTTCTTATCTACCACAGTATAATAAATAGGGCCACCTTCTAAATCTAGAGAGGTGTGTCTTTGCAAGTATAGAGAGGAAAATAAGAGGAGGAGGTTATAAAATAATAAGGCAAGTAGCTTTGGTTTTTATTTAAGAGCAATTAAATATTCACCTGGATAGGGGGAAAACAAAGAGTAAGTCATTCTTAATATACAGCAAAATGCCATGAAAGTTTGATTGCTACATCCTACACCATTGTTGTTTCTCACACATCCAGGAATTGTTCAGTGAAAAAACAAGATAAAACAAAATTATAAGAGAAGCATTTCTTCATTCTCTCTTTTCTTTGTTTTCCCAAATTCTTCTAAAATAAAGAGCAGCTAGGGATCTTCTATTTTTCCCCCCTACTGATAGGTACTTCATTCTGTGATTTAAGTTAACATAGCCCATCTGGCCTCTTTGGTCTTCTTGTCCCTTAATGTGTATTTAAAGGTGATATTACCTTTAGGATTTATTTCCTTTTGCCTGGCAGAATATAAGCAACTTTAATTTGGGGAACTAAATCAGCATAAGATCATTGTTCCATGTCTTCCCAGGAACTACATCACACTCAAACCTGAGATTGGCATTTCCTGCTCAGTGGCATTTATCACAACCTCTATGACACAATATAAAGGGTACGGATGAAATATTCAATAAAGAGTGGTTGAAAGACTAGAGGTATGTTTATGAATGGCAGATAAAAGAAAATAAATACTTTAAGACTGGCGTGGCTTATTCCCCTAGCTCCAAATGTCAAGCAGCAGGGCTTATTTACTGAATCTAGAATTTAAAATATTTAACCTTCATCATGGAATGGATGATATATTAGTTTGCTAAAGCTGCCATAACAAAGTTCCACCAACTGGGTGGCTTAACCAACAGAAATGTCTCACAATTCTGGATGCCAGAAGTTAGAAATCAATGCACAGGGTTGATTCGTTCTGATTATGCTCCTATAACAGAAGATCTTAAATACAGTTGACTCAAAGAAAACAAAAGCTTCCTTATCTCTCATGACAATAGTTCAGAAGTAGGAAGAAGTCCAGTGGTTAATAGCCTACATAATCACAACATAGCTACATAAGGTCATCTAAACACCTAGGTCCATCTATCCTGTTATGTTTCCGTCCCTTCAGGTATGATTCTCATTGATATAGTTGAGACTGGCTCACCACATTGCTTTCAGTTTGCCAGACCCAAGACTAAGCACTTTTGCATGTATTATATAATTATAATTATATAAGTGTTGTGTCATAAAAAATAAAAATTATTAATGCATAGTGTAAGTCAATAAGTAATTTGTCTTGCCTTTTGTCTCCAAATGGGAGGGTCTAGAATTAAACACATTGAGTAAATATGATGCTCTCCCCTTTAATAATTCCCAATATAACCTGACAACACATGTTTAAATCTCTGAACATATTTTCAGATGATCATTTGCTGAATATTGATGCACATGTGAAAAGCCAAATTCCAAATTATAAAATGTTAATCTTCAAGTGAATGAAGATTGAGCAGTTTCTGCTTATCCATCCACTTACAACATAAGTTCAAGCCACAAGTACATCACTCTTTTAGAAATTTAATTTGCCTTACTGAGGAAATGTTACAGTGTTAAATTCTATTCAGTCATTTAAAAATATGCATATATTTTAATAGACTTGTTATATTGGACCCAGTTTCTCATTAACATATGTTTTCCACTTTTCCATAAGAAATTCTTACATTCAACCTCAAGTCTGTAATACAGTTAAGATAATGCGTGCTACTGTTAACAAAAAAATAAACAAATAGAAGGAGATTTCTCACTCTTGTAAAGCCTAAACAGGTATTTCTGATTAGTGCACAGTTTCATTTTGTTTTTGTTTTTGTTTTTGTTTTCAAACAATGCTTCAAGGACTCACTCTCTTTCCATCTATTTATTCCTTTTGTTATCTCCCTGGGATTCACGGTCCCTTAGCTAATCCTGAAGGGAAGGAAAGTGGAAATGGTCTCTGCTTCTTGATCACTTTTGCTCATGAACATTCTATAGGCAAGAACTAATCACATGATCTTTTTATAGACAAGAGGTGCAGGTCATGTGTCCTTGGCTAGGCAGCCCCTTCCTGGCATTACTCTGCACTGGATAAGCGAGCACAGGTGTTTGAGGGAAGGTTAACTGTCTCTGCAACACACATCTCGTTTAATGTAACATTCCAATGGCCTTATGCAGCTACTGGGACAATTTTTTAACATCAAGTCAGATGCACATGATTTCGCTAAAAATAAAAGTTATTTTGTGTAGAGAAACAATTCTGAGTTGAGCCACAAGATATTATCTATTGAAAAATCTGTCTTAGTCAGTTGTTCAGTTAATATATATTATGAATCTAATTGTTTTAATCCTGTTACCAATCAGTTCAAATCTCTGGGCAAACCAGTTATCAGAATAGGTATCCAAAGCCTCTGGGAATGTGTGTAGCCAACGTTCTCAATTGTTATTGTAAAATTTTTAGCAGGTACTTATAATACCCAAACAGAACACTAAGAAACTGGAACTTCAAAGATTTAACTATAAAAACAGAATTTAACTATGAAACAGAATGTTTATAGTATTCAGTACCTAGTCTTAAATGTATGTCCCTGTGAGACAAAATTGGTTAGGACATAAAAAAGAAAATTCATCTGGAACGTATATAATAAGACATAGTTTACCTTTGTTTTGTTTTTAAGACAAGGGCCAGGTTTTAGTTAATTCTCTGTCCTGGTATCTAGTGCAGTGTCTACCATTGTCTATTTTCTCACATACATGATATTTATGACTAAAAGAATAAATGAGTGAAATGGAAAGAGGTCCATATACATGACTAATTATTATTTGTTTTACTATGTAAATGTACATTAGTGGTATTTATTTTTCAGTGATTTCTCTAGTTTTCTAGAATCTATAATTAATGTCATAATTTATCATTTTCCTTCTTTATCTCATAAATGTGCTCTCATCAAAAGCACAAGTTCCAAATCAGTAATGAGGCCCACATCCCTGGTTTCCTTTTGCCCAAGACTAAGACCCCCCCACTGTCCTCCTTTTCTTGTATGGCCCAGACTGCTTGTTCTCGAACAGTAAGTGAGAGATTCCTACTTCAGGCGTTGGCCCAAGAGGACCTGAGGTACTGAGGGTCTTTAGGCAGCTGAACGTTTAAGACATGTAACTTTGTGACACTGAGTTTCTGAAGAAGAGTTTGAATGGCTGAAGCCTACCAAGGACAGATTGGTTTCTCCAGGAGTTTGGTGGACAGGGATTAAAAATCAACATCTCTAGGGGCGCCTGGGTGGCTTAGTCGGTTAAGCGTCCGACTTTCGCTTAGGTCATGATCTCATGGTTCGTGGGTTCGAGCCCCGCGTCGGGCTCTGTGCTGACTGCCAGCTCAGAGCCTGGAGCCTATTTCAGAGTCTGTGTTTCCCTCTCTCTCTGACCCTCCCCTGCTCACGCTGTCTCTCTCTCTCTCCTAGAAATAAACAAAACATTTAAAAAAAAAATTAAAAAAAAATCAACATCTCTAGAAGAGGGAGAGCAGAAGTGAGATTATGAAGAGAAGAAAGTCTAATTATCGCAAAGCTGCAAAGTCTCAACCAGCCCCATAGGGAGTTCTAGGGTGTCAGAGTTATCCTGTGATGGTCCAGAAGAGTTGGGACTTCATACCCATTACAACTGGTCCTTGGGCAAGGCAGCTCCCTGCAGATGAGTCACACCCTGAAGCTGTTGATGCCTGAGTCAGTCTTCCATGCTAGAGCAAACTTTTCTCCCCTGAAGGAGGAGATGGGCAGGGGAACTCTGTTCCTATCACATAGATCAAAAATATAATAAAAGAAATAAGTTTTTCAATTCATCTATCTTTGATTCAGTCTTACATATCCATGAACTATTGACATATTTTGGGTTCTTAGTCAAAGTACCTGACACCTCCTGCCCTCCAATTCCACCCATCAGAACCAACACCAACTACAAAAAGTCCATTTGGCCTTATCAGTGTGAGTCACCTAGATGTCAGCACTCACACAACGAAGTGCTCCTTTTGCAATTGGAACAGTAAATTTCTTCAACTCTTCAGTGTTAGGAAAAGAGTTTATCATGGGAGGGGGAGAAATTTTTGGGTAACTGAGCTTGTTAAATGATTGATAAAGGCCCTTATCTATTTTTATTAATATAAGTGGACATTATGGTTGGACTCCATGAGGGCTTGGTAAATGCCGGGTATTGTGTTCAGCCCTTCAATTAGGTTATTTAACATTCCCAGTCCTATAAGACAGGTACCATTATGATCTGTTTTACAGGTGATGAAACTGGACATTAGAAGGAGTGAGTGATATGCTCATGGAAAAACTTAATATGCTATACAGCAGGGGTACGAGTCCATATTCATCCAACTCTAGAACTTGACTCCAATGACTGCTATGCTGCCCATTTAAATTTCTGAACATTCATAGATTTATCTTTCCTTGTGTCCATTGCTTACAGAGGAGATAGGGTTGTGAACAATGACGATGCCATTTCTTCTTATTTAGTTTAGTTTTTCCCTTCTCTATTACTCTGGGCCACCAATCTTCAGATTTACCACACACTGCCCCAAGGCTTTTTCTGACTAGCCACTGAAAATTTTCATCTTTCCTCTTAACTGCTTTGCTAACCCGTAATTAATTAGATTGAAGCAAACCAGAGGATGCAGGTAGTTTTTTGTTTTCTGTTTTTTGTTTCAAGCTCAGCTTATTGAATTGTGCCCTAAAATATATACCTACCAAATACTGACAGTCTTTGGGAATACTTTTATCTCTTTCTCATTCTTCAACTTATCTTTTCAATATCTGTGAATATAAAATAGTGTTACAATAAATTTAAATAGCTTTCAATGCCTGAAACTCTTTTAATTTTTCTTTCTTGTTTGGAAGTCACTGTGACACTTTTTAAATATGCCATTGAATAAGATACAGATAACTAACATGCCACAATAATGAGAACCTCAGTTTCCGACGTTTTCATATATTTTAGCTGTTATCATCACAATTCTTATCCAGTGCTTTCCAAACAATGAATTGGAACACATTAGTAACTCATGAGAATTTTTCTGTGAAATGTAGCTTAAGAAAGCTAATAAAAACAGATAATTCTCACCTCCAAGATAACCACTGTGCTATGAGTTATTTTTGAACCATTTAAAAAGAAGTTAATTTCAACCTCATAGCAAAAGTCTTTTTCAAATGGAGATACTATTGTTCGATTCTCACAGAGTATGACTATAAGTAACAATTGTTACTCCTTTTTATGAAAAAATGGATTTAAGTCTGTATTCACTCTTTGGGAAATTTTGAGGTAATCAAATAAAGTTTAAAAGTATTGTGTTGAGATTTTTTTTAAATAATTGCTACAGCTACATTTTAGGCTAACAAAGTCTCCCTTCATAAATGATGTGCTGAGAAAGGATCACAAGTGCTTTCTAAAATAAATGCAAATAAAGAAGTGATTGAAAATCTACTGCATGGCAGAACTACGTGCTTCTTTTGAATCCTGAGAACTTTCCACATGAATAGTGGCAATGCAGATACATGGAATACAAATTATTGCTGCTCCCTAAGTGGTTCTCCACACAGAGATGCAATGGTAACAACTGATTAACGGTATCCATCTTGTGAAATGCAGGAAGACACTCTTAATAGGTTAAAACTAATTACATGGGAAAATGAGGGACCAAACAAAAATTATTTCTGAATATTCTCCATGTATAAGTCACTCTCTAGATGTTGTATGCTTAGTTAACTGGAGCCGCTATAACAAAATACCATTAGCTGTATGGCTTAAATAACACATGCTTATTTCTCACAGCTCTAGAGGCCAGGAAGTCTCTGAGATCAGGTGACAGCATAGTTAGGGTCTGGTGAGGGCTCTCTTCCAGACTCCACATAACTTCCTTCTTGCTGTGTCCTCACATGGCCAGGTTTGGGGGAGCAAGCGAGCTCTGGTCTCTTCTTATAAGAGAAATAACCCCATTATGAGGCCCTCACCCTCGTAACCTCATCTAAAGCTAATTACTTCCTAAAGGCTCCACATCCTAATACCTTCACTTTGGAGAGTTAGTGCTTTAATACTGGCATTCAGGGGTGACACATTCAGTCCATAACACTATGTCAGTAGGAGATGTCTTCTGAGGGTTTCAGCTCTCTCTCAAGAGTTTACTGTTACCCTTTTGATTAATTGATGTGTATAGATGTACATTTATAGTGAGCTCTGGAAGGAAAGAAACAGTATTTTTTTCCTGAAGATGTTCAGTGCCAAGTACAATAATACAGAGTAGGGAATAGGTATTTGTAGAGTGGATAAATGAATGATGAAGAGAGATGAGACAGACACATGGACATTAAAAAATAACAGCAACATCAAAAAGAATATCTTGTAGGCAAATACATCACACTTTGTCATATCGTGGTAGAGACATTATATCTAAAAGTTCTATTAGGAAAGGGTATCATTGTGGAGGAATAACCTGGGCTTGGTAAAGAGGTGGGACAGTGAAAAGAGGGACTATTGAGGAAATAACTAAGGAAATTTTATCAGAATAAGCCATAGATAGGAAATTCCAGCATACTGAATAGACTATATTTGCAACAAAGATGGTGGAGGAAATTGGGGAATTAAGCCATAATTGCAGAGTTCATGAACTTGGGCCTCTAGATTCCACATTTTATCTAAGGTTTGTTTTCTCTTTGTTCCATACTCTTTTAAGTGTTTTTATTAGTTGTCAATGCATACATCTTGGAATTTTCACACAGATATTTAAATTCTCAGCTTTTCATTAAAATTCTGTTATTTAACATGACTCTCGCATCCAATCAGTGAGATCAGTGGGAATGAAGAAGCAGCTGCCAAGACTGTCCTGTTGTTTACTATTGACCCCATGGGATCATTTCCCTCATCTATGCTTATCTGTCTGGCTTCTTACAGTTTGAGAGGTCTGATGAGGATGTGATTTGAGATCAAATCTCTCTTTCTCTCTCTCAATATGCACCTGGGTGAATCATCATGAGCTTTAACTCTTCCAGCCCTAGAAGCTGACAGCTGTCTTGGCAACTCACAAGTGGCAGTGTGAAGTCAGCAATGGTCACAGCCTTGAATGTGACACTAATTCAACAGAAGACCCTCCTAAACCTGAAAGAGACAGAGGAGGTACAGGAAGTATAAGTTAGAGAGGTTAGACTTTATATTCAATGCTGAAATTCTTCCAAGGGAGGGGAATTATTTAATAAATAATGCTTTTCAAAAGGAGGGATTTTATAGTTGGTCCCTCTTTTGGTGACTAATTACCTTCAAGAAATTTTTCTGCATACTTCTTAGAAATCTTAAATGCTACTACTTCAACACCATTTAAAAACCATATGTTCTCAATGGTTTGGAAGATACAGAACTTCCCAGATTCAGAAGGGCTCCTTTTCAGCATTTGTAAGAGTCACAGGCCTTGATCTCAGGAAAACGAATACACAATTTTGCATACAATTTCAGAAGGTTCAAGGCACTCTTAGAAAGACCCTTCCTTGGCATCTTGGTTGTATGTACAAATTCTAAAATAAAGGTATTTTGTTCAAGAATATTATCAATGAAATTGATATCAATATCGATACCAATATTATGACTTTCAAAGATGACTTGAAGGTCAAACTGATGAAATTTGGAACTCTCAGCAAAGGGCATGCATAAGACTCTCAATTCCAAACACTTGGAAAACTGTGAGCTGTATCTCACATGTGAGGATCATGGATGAGAGGTGACAGCTTGCTAGACTAGGAGGGGGGCAGGGAAAATAGAAAGAGACAATTGGGATAAGAGATGGGGGTAGTGCCTGGGTGGCTCAGTCAGTTAAGCATTTGACTCTTGATTTCAGCTCAGGTCATGATCTCACAGTTCATGGGATTGAGCCCTGCATTGGACTCTGCACTGTCAGTTTGGGATTGCCTCTCTCCCTCTGTCTCTGCCCCTCCTCCACTCATCCTCTCTCTCTCTCTCTCTCTCTCTCTCTCTGTCTCACATACACACACACATACACACTAAATATATAAATAAACAAACATTTTTAAAAAAGATACTGGGGTGCCTGTGTGTCCTAGCCAGTTGAGCATCCGACTATAGCTCAGGTCAGGATCTCACGGTTTGCGAGTTCAAGCCCCATGTCGGGCTCTCTACTAACAGCTCAGAGTCTGGACCCTGCTTCAGATTCTGTGTCTCCTTCTCTTTCTGCCCCTCCCCACCTTTGCTCTGTCTCTGTCCCTCTCAAAAATTAACGAACAAACAATTTTTTAAAAAAGAGAGAGATACTGAGTCTGACTGATGTTCCCTTTTTTTACAAATCCCAATGTAGTGAAGTGTGAGCCACACTGTGGACTAAGACCTTCTGCTCTCCCAGAAATTATATACTGACAATATGAAATGTTCCCAATTCTTTCCAAAGTCAGCCTTCCCCATAACATAAACTTACTTCCCTTTTGAAACTTGCTCTCTCTCTTGTGATCTAAGTCTTACTACATGTTGTAAAATAGTGGTGGTGTACCTTTTTCAAACTCCTTACCATTGATTCTGAACTGGAAGCGTTTTGGAGCCAAATTTGTCCTAATCTTCCATGCATCTTCTCCAACGTGCTGTATACTCTCAAGTTTTAGTAGAAACTCAATAACTTTATTCAAGAAGTCAAAGATTGTAATTAAAGTTATATTTTAGGGTCAAAAAGTTCAAACCTCAAGGGACTAGCTGCTTTGTTTTCACTTTAATTCTGAGAATGGCCAGACGTTTTCCATTATGTGTAAAATAAATGAGGAAGAGCTAGACAATATTTGGACAACACTTAAACCTGTACTTAATTATTCAAAAGAATGAGTTCTTTTTTTCTATATCACATAGTGACAAGTACATGGTAACATGTAATTAAGGGATGCTTAATTACCATTTTTAGTTAAAAAAAAACTGTCAATCATGAAACCAATAGACCTCAAAATTCAAATAACTGAAAACAACAACTGATAATGTAGCAGAAGAGAATTTTTCCTGTTTACTCCTAGACTTGTCATTTACCTCGCTCATCTATCAGAATTTAAACCTGTTTCCTTTAACACATGAAATGACTTACAAAGATCTGTCCTAGGAGAGGACATGGATGTGAAAAATAAGTGAAACAAAAATGACACTTTTTGATTTCGGTGTTCAAAGAAGCCAGGCCCCAGTGCCGTGCCCCGCAGAGGAACAAATGTGAATAAAACATGCGCTCTGCTTCTCGAAGACCTTCCAGTCTGGCAAAGAAGCTAATGCATGGAAATAATTGCAATTCAGAGGGGAAAATACAGAATCCTGGTGCGTGCTACAGCAGCTCAGAAGAGAAGAGCTGTTCTAGAAGAACCTGAGGAGCCATTTTTGAAACGGCTGGCATGTGAGCAGGTCTAGGAGAATGAATTGAGTTTGACACAGCTCTCTTCCACGGAGTGCAAAGTGTGAGCTCAATTACTGAAAACAGAAGAGGGCATTAAATGAAACTCACTCAGTGACATTCTTAACTGGATGCATGCTTCTGATCTCCAGCTGCTCAATTTACCAACTCACTTTTCCTAATTAGAATGGCTAAAATAAATATATTTTTGAACCTGAGTAATTGACCACAGGAAAATAACTATTATGACTGTGAGCACAGTACCATGATTTGATCCTTTTGCATTCTTAGTGTAATTATATTATGATTGCATTGTAGCCACAAATGGCTTGAATGTTAAAAAAAAAAAAAGAAAGAAAAAAAGAAAAGGCCTTAGGAATAATTCCTAGGTATTTATTTTCAGCTTTGTATGTCATTGCCAATTTTGTTTTCATTTATTCACTTTTATGCATAAATATTCACATTTGCTGCATACCTCAACTGGGTAACTTCAGACTCAGGCACAAATCATATAGGAGCCTTAAGGGCTTTACAGCTAATAGGAACAGAAATGCTCTTCAACTCATGAATATATTAAAGCCACCTCTGTTGCCTCTGGTTGCTGGATAAGTGGGTATGTCAAGATGAGCCACAAGATGATGGGCTTCAGTTATAAAGCATGCATGCAAGTAACTTTAACTAACAATAGCTTATGTGAATGATTGGCTTTTAAAATTATTAATACATGGGAATGGGTTAAAAGCAATCTTGCTGACACTGTTGCCCTCATTCACTTGTGTTTCACATTGTTTCCGTGGGTGGAAGATAAGACATGGGAAACAAGAGACCCTTAAACTGTGCACTGGAGTGTTGCACGTGGTGAACACACTTGCTATGCAGATCACAGCAAATAAAAAATAAATATTCAGAAGTAATCAGGTGTTCTGAGTGCTGTGCGAGTGCACATATACAGAGCCTTCAAGGGTATAGAAAAGAAGGCAGTCCTCAAACTCATAGCAGAGGAAAGATAAGGAGTTCCCTGAAAAGAGACATTTGTACAATAACATGAAAAAGCTAACATCTTTTGGAAAACCTGGAGTCCGAGGTCCTGAGAGGTAATGCATGCATTAGGGCCAAGACTGCAGCTATTGAGGTTGAACAGGTAAGAGGCAGGTCACCATGAGCAATTAGTGCGATTATCTGTTGCAGCATAACAAACCACTCCAAAACTTAGTGGCTTAAAAGAGCAATTATCAATACCTCATATTTATTCTGTGGGTCAAGGATTTGCCTGGGGATGATGTGCTTCTGCTCCAATGTCTGTGACTTCAGCTGAGATAATGGAAAGGTGCTGAAAGAGTTGAGGGCTCTTAGGACAATTCCATCTCTTCCTCCATGCAGCCTCCCCAAATGGCCAGTGTGTGCTTCCTCACAGTATGGCCATCTCAGGATTGTCAGCCCTGCTTCATGGCTGTTTAGGGCTCCTGTAAAAACAAAATGGAAACTGCCAGCTCTCAGACAGGTGAGGCCTTCAGCTGGCCATCATGTTACTTTCACCATAATGGACTGGTCAAAGGTATCATAGGCTTAGCCAAGTTTCAAAGGGAGGAGACACAGACCCTGCTTTTCAAGGAAAGAAGGATTGAAGAATTTGTGGTCCTCTGTAAATCAACCACAAGTATTCTTTCACTTAGCATCTGTGTATCAAGTGTTCACTGCCTACCAGCCACTGTTCTATACTTGATCTTGTTTCCATGACAAATAAAAGAAAATCTATACCCATATGAAGAAATTTTTTAGTGAAAGAAAGAAACCAGGGAAAAGTAAATACATATAAACACTAGGGTAGGGTAGTGTGGTAGTGGTAATGTTCACTAAATATACATGAGCCACTCTACATGTCCCAGCCTTGCCTGCAGTTAGTTGAGAGCCACTGGACTCATTCTGGTCGGTGTAGCATGAGCAAAAGTACGTGAGCAAAAGTAATGTGGGTCGCTTTCATCACTTTCAAGCCAAGCCAGTTAAGATCCATCATGTGTTTCTCATTCCTTCTTATCCTTTGGTCTTTAGTGTTTACATATGCCAGGTCACATAGCACTGACATGGAAGAGGGATGTTAGGCCTTCCCCAAAGTGATGGAAGCAGGATAAAAAGTTGTTGTGCTAACACACTGGGATTTGGGGTTTCTTTATCACCATAGAATGAGGCAGCATTACTTAAACTGACTAATGTATGTAGTTAGAGCTATGAAGAAACATAGCTCAGCATAAAGGAATACAGAATAACTGTGGAGACAGGAGCATAGTTGCAGGCAGAATGGTCAAGGCAAAAATTAAGAAACATTACTATAAGAATGTACTAGAACTTTTAAACCCAGTCCCAGACTTCCTCCACCATGCCACACTGTCCCCCACATATATTGGAGGGTTGCAGATGTTCTTGATAGTTGAATACACCCAATACAAGCATGAACTTAAAAAAAAATGGTCTGTTGAGCTTTAAAGGGGAATGAAGAAAGATGAGGTTGGAATTAACTAATGGAGAAAGATCTTGCAAGCCCGACTGTGGAGGCCATATTATTTTAGCGAATAAAGTTGGAAGATATTCTATGTTATTTGACAAGGGATAGCTTTCCAATGACATCTGGCAATTATTTGGGTATGTGAAATTAGTGTGGTTTGGCAAAACTTACTAAAGGAAAGTGGCCAGCACAATGAGACTTTTTTTAAACCCTGTTTTCTTAGATAGATACTTCTTTAGCACTCATGTGATGACGGATATGTTTGGAGCCAAAAAAAAACAATGCTCTTCTGTTTAATATTTCTGTGACATGAGGCTCACCATGAACTTCTCTGAGACTCAATTTTCTGATGTGTCAAATAGGAACAATGATGCCTTCTTAGTTGGGTTATTGTCAGAAGTATCAATTATATGTGTACAAAACTTGTCAGAGTGCCTGTCAAAGAGGGATTTTCAATAAAATGGTAGCTCCCATTTTATTAAAATTAATGTTGTAGACAGGACACATGCCAATCATTGTAAGATAGGCACTGTGGAGGATTCCAAGGATTCCTGGACATAGTCCTCATTCTTATGCTGCAAATCTTAAGACAATAAGAGAAAAAAAATGAAGAGGTAAATTAATGTGCTAGCAAGAAACGCCTTAGAAAAAGAGATGCCACAATACACTAAATAAATTTTAATATGATGATGGATACCATATATATTTGTCAGTAAGATGATTATTTTAAAACCACTGGAATTTTCTGTTGTTAATTTTTAAAGGATATTATTATTAATAAGTAG
This sequence comes from Crocuta crocuta, assembly GCF_008692635.1. NCBI lineage: Eukaryota > Metazoa > Chordata > Mammalia > Carnivora > Hyaenidae > Crocuta > Crocuta crocuta. The sequence goes on along the minus strand of NW_027551568.1, from coordinate 16,206,668 downwards.
TCTTGTAGATATTTTCCCAGGTAGAGAAAGTGACTATCCTATGACTGTGACTTTTATGTTTTGTTCCTTAAGGCTCATGCTTGTCAAGTGGCAGAGTACAGTCAATATCACCTAAAAACAGGCTTCAGTGAAAAAAAAAATATATATATATATAATTTATCTTTAATAAATTAGCCAGTAACTCTCTCCCTCAAAGATCTTTTCTTGTTCAACAGAATATTTTCTGACTTGTTTTAAAAGTCTAGACTCTACTATATTCTACTCCGTTTACCACTCTGACTCTGAAATTCAAGAGAGAAATGCCAAGGCATGAAGAAGTACCAGCTTCACATCCAGGACAAAAAATGAGTAGGGAATGACAATCCATATTTTACAACGTGTTTCAGTCAAATAGTAAGGACTTCAGAGATTTGGGTGGGTTGGCCTTTCTCTTTACTCTTCCTGGGCTTTGTTCCTTTTTCTACGAGGTCCATTTTGGATCACTTAAATATGCCCAGTCTTCGATTTGTGATTCTATTCATTTCTGGACACAGACTGAACAGCAGTGTTTTCCTCCCAGGAATGATGATAATTCTGTGTTATGTTACTCTTTTCATTTGCATTGCATTCAAAACAGGTCAGTGGGAATGAATACCTTTCTGTCTTTTGAATTTCAATCATCATAGGTAACCCCAATAAATGCATTGAAAATTTACTATCATTGCAACAGCCCCATCAGACATCTTGTCAACCATATCAAATTAAAATTTGCCATTCTTCTGTATAAATCACTTCACAATCATTGAAAGAAATACAGCGATGATGTACAGCACAAAACAAAAGCAAGAGCTGTCTGAGTTTATCAAATTACACAGATAATCAATCACTCATTTCTGGAGTATTTCATTAGTCATGTAATGATATGCCTGGCACATGGAAAGTGCTTAATAAACAGCATGATAAATATTATTTCTATTTGAAGGGTAATTTGTGTTTTTAATTATTTTTTAAGTTTATTCATTTATTTTTGAGAGAGACAGAGACAGCATGAGCAGGAGAGGGGCAGAGAGAGAGGAGACAGAGAATTCCAAGCAAGTGTCATGCTGTCAGCACAGAGCCCCATGTGGGACGTGAACTCATAAAACCAAGAGATCATGAAATCAAGAGTCAGATGCTTAACCAACTGAGCCACCCAGGTGCCTCTAATTTTTAATTATTTATTTATATTGTTTCCTCTGCAGGTTTCTCTATTCATTTTCCCATGATTCTATTTCCCTAATAATTAAAATATGCATCCAAGGTTATGAATTCACATCAGTTCTATTATCTAAGAATGTCTTTTTAAAATCTAAGAATGCATCTTAAATGTTTCATTCATCTAAACTTATATACAATCTATCCTCAGTGGAATTGAGGAGAGAGGAGTACAGAGAAGCCAAAGGAACTGTCAGCAACTTTGGGCTCTGATTCTCCCTTTGTTTGCATGAGGTGTATTATACTTAGGAACCAGAGCTTTGGCCGATAGGTAAAAGGTAGTGAAATATGAAAGAAAGGAAATATTTTGAGACAAAGCAGATTATGGAAATTAGAAGTCCTGTGAAAAGTTCTGGTGTTTTGCTACTCAAAGTGTGGCTTGTGAACCAGCAGCTTCAGCACCATCTGGGAGCTTGTTAGAAATACAGAACCTTGGGCCTTCCCCCAGACCTGCTGAATCTGTCTGCATTTTATCAAGATCCTCTGGGGGCTTGTGTCCATTCAAACTTGAGGAGCACTGTGCTAAGACAGGCAAGCATTAACCATGAACTTCACAAACCATTCAGTAGAGAGAGGAGGTTCTATGGGAGGGACAATTCAAGGAGAAAGGCTTCACACGAAATTAAGGAAACTAGAACTAAGCTGTATGGTGCCACAAGCCATACGTTTCTAAGTGGTGAAAGCAGGATGAGACTGGAAATCCCAGTTGACTTTTGATCTTTCCCTACATCACCTTGAAAATAAATTTTATTGGTAATCTCTAAGAGAAAGATTTCCTTTCTCTGCTTTTGAAATTTAGATGACGATGCTTTTTAAAACATATATTCCTTAACTTTTTAAAACATATATTCCTTCTGGGTATTAAAGTATAAAGTAATGCCTATTCGGCTTTCATGCACAAACAAATGTCCTTTTCACCATCCGTTTGATTCCATTCTTTTTGTACATTTGTGCTTTTCTTGGTGATTTCTCTCTTTAAGATGGTTCCCATGCAGGGGTGCCTGGGTGGCTCAGTCATTTGAACGTCTCACTCTTGATATAGGCTCAGGTCCTGATCCTAAGGTTGTGGGATTGGGTCCCGTGTCAGGTTCTGCATTGAGTATGGAGGCTACTTGAGATTCTCTCTCTCCCTCTCCCCCCTCCCTTGCTTATTCTCTCTCTCCCAAAATAAAATAAAATGTAAAAGAAGATGCTCCCATGCATAGGGCTGAAGTGCTGTCTGGCCTCCCTGTGCTTAGGAGGCTGTGATGTGCCCTATGGAGAAAGCATGTGTACTAGATAAGCTTTGTTCAGGTGTGAGTTATAACAATACACCAGTCTCCCCTCATTCGCAACTTCACTTTCAATGGTTTTGTTTACAGTCAACTACAGCCAGAAACAGATGATCTGCCTTCTGACCTATAGTCAGAAAATCAATAGTAGCCTAATGCTGCATCATAATCCCTCTGTCATTCCCTTTACTTCATCTCATCACATGGGCATTTTATCATCTTACATCATCACAAGAAGAATAGTGAGTTACAACAAGATATTTTGAGAGAGGGGGGTGCCTGGTAGCTCAGCTGGTTAAGCATCTGACTCTGGATTTCCATTCAGGTCATGAACTCACCGCCCCGCATTGAGATCTGTGCTGACAATGCAGAGCCTGCTTGGGATCTCTCTTCCTCTCTTTCTCTCTCAAAATAAATAAATAAACTTTAAAAAAAAAGACACTTTGAGAGAGAGAGAGACCACATTCACATGACTTCTATTACAGCATAAAGTTATAATTGTTCTATTTTATTATTTGTTATTATTGTTAATCTCTTACTGTACCTAATTTATAAATAAATTTTATCATAGGCATGTGTGTATGGGGAAAAATATAATATATATAGAGTTTGGTACTATTTGCAGTTTTAGGCTTTCTCCAGGGATATTGGAATGTATCCCCTGTGGATAAGGGAGGACTATTGTACATATTAAATAAGGTAACTTTAAACAGAAATACACATACAACAAAGTTATTTATTGATTAGCCGATGAAAATCTTGTGACCAGAGGTTTGTAGGAAATTAATCCTGTATTTCTGAAATAACAGTGTTTCAGTATTCACTAATTCAGTGCTTGCAATAATTTTACAGAACATACATACTGCAAATAATGGGAATTGACTATATATAAACATTTTTGTTATTAGGAATATACAATGTCATATTATCTTTCTTTGCCATTTTTATCTGAGCATCTATATACCATACTACTACTATTAGGACTACTACTACTACTACTACTACTACTACTATACACACACACATACTTCATACATATGTGTATACGTGTATATATATACTTTTTATACTTCTATACATTATTTTTTGTTCATGAATCATTATATCTATCAAGAACACTTTTCAGCATTATTTTTTCTTAAGAAATGACAGTTTAGTTTGATAATGTGGTATATGTATGATACTTAGTTATATAATACAAGCAATTAAGGTTCAGGACAGAATAATGAATAATCCTATTGGGTCGCTTGATCAATAATGGCTGGAGTTCTCACAAAAGGCTCCCTAATAGAAGTGTAGTTTAAACCAAACACCGATAAGGAAGTATACTTGTCTTAGTTAATTAGGAAGAGGTCACAAACTCTATACATGAGAAACAGAAAGGTACCAAGGTCGAAGCTGGAAGGTTCTAGAAGAGTACAGGGGATAAGGTGGGGGGATAATAAGAACAGGATATTTGTTCAGAATAGAATTAGGGGTAGTGAGATGCAGACAAACATGGAATTGTATATTCTAGATATCTTGGGAAACCCCACCAAGAGATAAACAGAGATGCTGCATAAGAGAGGAGAAAATAAATTTACCTCTACTCTTCTGAGTTCTTAGTTGAGACCCCTGTAATAAAAGATAGACTAACCAGAGGAAAATAAATTGATGTTTATTAACATATATACCTCAGCAGGGAAAAATCAATAGCCCAAAAATGTAGCTTAGAACTCTGGCTTATATTGCATTTTTAACAAAGAACAACATAATTGTGAAGAAATGATAGGATGGAGGAAAGCAGTTTTAAGATTCCAAAGCTGAAGATAAAGGCTAGTTAGTAAAACAGTAAAAAATCTAGTTAGTAAAAAAATCTATGTTTTATAGATTTGTCTGGTTCAGTCTCCTCGCTGATAATGTCAAAAGTTGTTTCTGATGATTAATTTTTCTCCTTCCTGGTAGAGAGGGAAGGAGGGACACCTTTGAAAATTTATGTCCTGCTTTTAGGTAAATAGAAAGAAGGAAGAGAGCTTATCTTATACTTCTTCAGAGTTGTCTTCAGCTCAGGAAAAGCTTTACATTAAAGTGGCATATTTAGGGGTGGTATATTATGCTATCCTTTACTTTTGTCTTTACAGCAAACTCTAGAGCTTACTAGTTTGCAAAAACAAAAGAGGGACTTAATATGCCTCTAAAGAACACACTATAGGTATCTTGTTCATAAAAGAGCATGAAGTAAAATAAAATATTATTCCCAGAGTAAAAATAAAAGCAAAAATTATGCACCTCCTTTGCTGGAAAATGTATAAGTCCCATAATGAATAAGGAGGCTGTCTTATATTTGTATATACCTTGAAAATCCCATTCCATTTGCAAGATCTCATTTATTCTCACCACAAACCTGGAAGCATGCATTGTGATGATCATCTTAATGTTTTAAAGATGAATTCTAGTTAGATAAAAAAGCAGGTAGCCCCAAATCTAAACCCTCATCAGTGTTGGGAGATGGAGGAATGAAGGAGAAAACAGAAGGAAGTCCTAGACTGGGGGTGGGGGTGGGGAGGCAGTGGTGCAGATGGATTTGGAGGTAAACACTGGCAGCTTTAGGGTTTGGATCTCTCCAGGAGATGTGGGGATAAGTCTGCATTTCTTTAAATGGACAAAAGGATGAAATACAGGTAGTTTACTTAGGAAGTAATTATTGGTGAGAAAACTGAGACAACGAAAACATTTATAAGGAATTCAAATAAGAATTCTACAACAATGATATGGAGAAGGATTTGGGGAAGATAAAAATGAGCTGAATGAGTAGAAATCTAGCCGCTGTCTCTTCCAGGAGAAGCTATAGATCCCATGAGAGATTCTATTAGAATCACCCAGCCATGGGTGGAGCCAGACATAAAGTTCTCAGCAGGTGTTTGAGAAGGTCATATCTGCCAGCACCCAAGAGAGGAATTTCCACTCCAGAATTATAAGACTAATAACTGATCGAACTCTACTGTATTCCTAATCCATCCAATGGAAACTAATGATAAGTGCTCTAGACAACATAGTGAGATGCAGTGGGCTTTGTGTCCAATAGATTTGACTTTTGACTATTTGCAGTAAGTTTCCCTTTCTGTGCCTCAGTTTCTTCCTATACATATGAGGACTAAATGGCATACTGTACACAAAGCACTTGGAAAAATACTTGATACATAGTTATTTTTTATATTATTTATCTGAAAAAATTAGCACAGTTTCTGGCACATATTCGCATTCCAAAAAACATGGGTTCTATTTTCTTCTACTACTCTGTATTAAAAAACAACTACAAAGCTAAAGATACTTCTAGAAAGCATTGCTTATTTCAGTGTCACAATCCATTTATATTCTTTTGGTGAAATAGTTAAATAAGAATCTTTTTCCACGTTATGTAAAACTGAGGCTAACATAGACTGTCCTACATAATTGGCCAAGATAGCTTTCTTTCTTGACACTTTGGCTCTCTCCTGGTGCTTACGCACCTGTCCAGCAACTGGGTGCTAAGTCATCTCCACAATGTTACGGAATAGAGAACTATATTGAAAGTCCTCCACATAGCCTACTAAAATCTTTAAACAGTGGGCAAGAGCTGAATCAATTTTCCTGGACAGAAAATTCTCCATTGTTAAGAGACATTTATGTCATTTATATCTCTGACTCCTCCTCTTAAGGAAAAGTCTCCCGTTTCCCTTTCTAGGGTCATAATGTTTATCACATTCTTTCCCTCATACACACACACACACACACACACACACACACACACACACACTGTAGCTTTGGAAGTCACATTCTAACCCTCCTTTTGGAATCATAGGGAGACATAAAAACACCCTTAAGGCTTTTCCCATCTCACAGATGTGGAAACTGAGGCCTGGGGTGGACCAAAGACAAGTGCAAAGGAGGGAACCAGAGAAAGGAAAATGTTGTTCACTGAGCATCTGCCCGGACCCAGCTTTGTACCTCGTGTTTGTACATGGGTCACCTAATCCAATCCTTTACACCAGCTCCCCACGATCGGTAAGTACTTTATCTGTATTTTACAGATAAAGGCACAGCAGCAAGGGACAGAACTAATATTAACCCCAGTTCTCCTAATTCCCACTTCCTTTACTTCATGCTGATTTCATCATGGAAGGCATTGGCTACCAAATCCACAATATGTTTCATGTAGATAAAATAATATTTGCCTCCAGAAATTTATACCATGTTGTGTGCGTGTGTTCCCGTTTTCTCCAAAGTTGTTTTTCTTCTAGTTACTGTGCAGACCAAAAAGCTTAGTTTTTTATCATCACTAAAGAAATCATTTCTAGCTTCTTTGCCTTTCCCTAGGATGAGTTCCTCTCTGGTTGCAATTAAACTGTGGTCAGCAGCAAATAAACCCCAGGGAACAAAATTTTATTGGTGTCTTTCCCAGATGTGGGATTTTGGAAATATGAACAGTAGCATATTTGAAAATGCCCTTCTTCTTGCTCCATAATCCAAATTCAATTACTTTAATTTGAATTTGCATTGCATGGTTAGTTTTGTGAAAAGTGAAGTTAAATCTTTAAGATTTAAGCTGCTTGAGAAACTTCTGATAGAATACTTCATTGAGCAAGGAAAATGGAGAAGGTGCACATAATGATTCCTAGTTCTAGATAATGGGTCCGTTTACATGAAATATACTGACCAAAAGAGAGTTCGATGAAACCCCTCCATTTCACAGGGAGTCAACAATGAATCTAGAACATGGTGAATGTTCATGTACATTATCTTAATCCCTCACTATTTCACGGTACAGTATCAATCCTCACTATGTTATATCTGCAGATACTCGTGTATATTATCAGAAATGCTTGCTACAAATCTTGCTATCAAAGAGTATTGGGAGTAGAGACTGAAGCTGAGAAAATAAAGATGTGCAGAACCTTGATTGGTCTGTTTTTTTATGGCCATTTTTCTCTTCCTCAAAACTCAGTTCCATTTCAGGTAAAATAAAAGTGTGTTTATCTTATCACATAACAAGGAAGTTAACCAAAATAGTAGTAATACAGGTAACACAGGGAATGAATAATACTTGAAAAAGAGCCTCATGTGTTTTTGGACAAGGCATTTGAAAGCCTGTCTCATCATTTCCATCCACACACTGCATGTAGATCTGTAGATATTCGGGTGTTTGAGGTCTTATTCATTATTCCTTAGTAACTTTAAATTTTGATGTGGTCAAGGCTAGGCTGAAGTGCAGATTGTATGGATTCTTCCAAAGAAACCCTTGATTTTCATGTATATCCTGCTTAAAGTAGCACTGCAGTAAAGAAGATGGTTATATTGAGCAAGTCCTAGATTCTCAGATTCTAGATCTGAGATAATTTAAGACACTCAGTGTTAGGTAGAAATCAAGATGCACTTTTAAAATCTGACCATAGTCAGGGTACCTGGGTGGCTCAGTCGGTTAAGCATCCAACTCTTGATCTCAGCTCAGGTCATGATTTTTTGGTTCAGTTCCTGAATCTAGCCCTGCATTGGGCTCTGCACTGACAGCAGGGAGCCTGCTTAGGATCTGCTCCCTCTCTCTGCCCCTCCCCTGCTCACATGCATGTGCTTGGGTGCTCTCCCTCTCTCAGAATAATAAAATACAAAATAATCATTTGAAAATGTGAACATTTTCCTTTCTGTAAGAGGATCAGCTGGAATATTTTGGTAATGAACTTCCTTCTAAACCCAAATGCACTCAGCCTGAAGCCCCAAATCAATATTCCTCTTTAATTATCTTTAGTCCTTTCTGGAAAATAGCCAGTTGTGACCTTGTTTTCCTTGAAGTGTTCAGGGGAAGTAGCCGCTAGTGGAAAATATGATAGAGTCTTTCTTTCATTATAGGGATATCAGATGTTTCAAAGAGAGAACAAGCGAAAGCACTGTGGCTTCAGTTTCAATGGAGAAAACAGGCCTATCCTCTGAGCCACCCATTTCTGCTCTTCCAGCAGTCTTTCGGGCCCATCATTGACAGATGCTCCATATGTTCATTACTCTATTCGTTCATTTAATGGGTGTTCACTGGGTCTCTAAAATCATGCTAGAGATTAGGCACATAAAAATGCATTAAAAAGTACCACTTCCAGGACTTCACAGTCTGTTAATAAAAGCAGACTCAAATAAATAAGAGTAATGAAATATTATCATCTGTTGAATCACTTCATTCTTTAATAGCAGTTATAATAGCCTGAAATTGTCCAGTTTATTTTGTCTCTCTTACTAGAATGTAGGTGCCTTGAAGGCAGGAATCTAGCAAGAGTAGGCACCCAATGAGAATTAGTTTAAGAAATACCATAGTACTAAAAACAGAAACTACAGCAGTATAGAATGGAGCACTAAATCCCTCTAGGGGATTCCAGGGCATGTCAGTGATTAAGTCGATCTCCCGTTACAAAATATTTTCAGCTGCTCTTGTCCACCTGTCCTGTGTCTGCCATTTCATGCTTCGCTATCAGTCTTGTACACTTGGAAAAGCTGCCTCAACTCACCCACATAAGCATGAGGACGATGACCTGGAGAATGCGCTGTGGCCTCTGCGCAATGCAGCCTTTTCTATGTTGGACCCCTGAGCCCCAGGGTACATCATAGAGGAACTCAGGCACAGAGCTCAACCTAGAGATGCATGGCTTTGAAGCTCAGCTCTTTCGCATCCTGGAGTGAACAAGTCATCATTCTCTCTGACTCTCAGCCTCCTCATCTGTAAAGGAGGGGTCAGTAGTACTTTCCTCACTAAGTTCATATGCACAAAATGTTTGGCATTTCTCGTGCATTAGTTGAATCTGCATTCGTGCAACTAACGTTGAGAGATGATCATCCTGTTTCCTGAGAGCTTCATTCCCTAGAAGCCATTCCTCCAGCTGTGTGTTAGGGCTACAACTTAAAAATGTTACCCCACCCCTGATACTGGTGAATGGCTTCAAAGCACTTCCACTGAAGGTGAACTGGGCGGCATTTGTGTGTCTAGGCGACAGCTGTGGGGAAGTGGGAGGGAGGTGGCCAGTCTGAGAGTCATGGCCATCCTGAGGCTGTTAGCTGTGCTTGTGGTGTGAGTCATGAACAGGCCCACAGCTCTGGCACTTCTGAATTCCCCAAACACCAAAGGTAATAAAGAAAAAAAGCAAAAGACAGTGGAATCCTTTGGGCAAAGCTAATGACAATCTGGGAGGAATATTTTATTGTGGAAGTTGTGGAAACCATTTCTCTTATTTGCTTTCAAGGCTGCTTTAAAAAACTAATTTTGTCAGGAGCACAGTGCAAGTTATTAATGAGAAAGACTAAGCTAAATACTAACTATAATTCTATCCATTGGGGGCCATTAATTGGAATTAATTTGCTATTAAAAATCTAAGCCGAAGGTTTTGTGGGCTTTCGTCATCTTCTGACAAGTTTCTTAACTTCTCTGGTAAGCAGTGAAGGGTGACTTTATTGATCTACTGGATCTACTGTTTGCAATGAATTGTTTCTAGCAAAGGCCATTGCAGAGTCCAGCTCTAGCTGGTCCAGGGGTCCCTGAAGGATGGACAGTGTCAGCAAGAAAGAGTGAAAGAGCCCTGAGATTCTTTCTGATCACCAGGCAGGCATCACTGTCCTGTTGGTTTTGGTGTCTTTATTTATAGGTCAAATGATAACATGACATCAGAAAATGGAATTTTTACAATGGACAATTCTCTGTAATAAGATGCTTTGGAAAGTGTGAAGAAACAGGCTTTACAGAAGTATTCTTGCAGAACTACCCCAGTCATAGTGAGGTTGAGTAAATCTTACAACTAAGAAAATAACAGGATGTTCTTAGTGGAAAACAGGATAACATACACATTTGTTTTAAGTCAATAATGCTAAGATTAAGTCATAGGTTAAGTTGTACATAGGTAGGCTAGGAGTAATTCTGTCCGGCTCACAAGAGGAAGAATGTATTTGAGCTGGTTAATAACTTTTTGATTAGATGCTGAATGCGTAAACACCATGGGGGCCCTAAATGTGTTAGCCTTTGTATTTGGGTTTATGTTTTAACTACTCTTATCCATACTCATCACAGCTGCCAGTGTAAGGGAAGGTGTTTGTGGAATGTAGGCCTTAGGGAAGGGACTGCTATACATCACCAGTTAGCAAAGGTATATGTAGTAACTTATGTTCTGCCCTTATCTGTCCCTTCTCTCTAAATTAGGCTCTTTGTCTCCAGGCCAGACTTAATTGTCCAGTTATATTCCTAATGGCACTGGAGAGCCAACCATACCTTTAAAGAGTTTAGCTCATTTCTAATACATAGAATAGCCTCTTTGAGTGCATTTACCTTTGTGTCTAGTTTTTTGTCTGATTTCTTGAATAGCTAGGGCATGAGAAACATTTTTGGTTAATTGATTTACATATTGAGCTGTATGAACCTCTTGGACTAACACAATGGTAGAAACAGAATTGTACACATAAAGGTCAGTATTTTACGAGTAAGGGTCATTAGCTTATTCATAGCTCAAGGGAAGTATCAGGGAAAACAGGACCTGCTGGACACACAATGTCTGCTCCCATAATCACAAAAGAAGTTGTTCCTACAATAAGTTCCTTCACAAGGTGTAGTCATCATACCAGGGCCAGAATAAGGGGACAAGTCGCTCTCGATACTAATCAACAAGGTGCTTCAGGGGTCAGTGCTCGAGCAGAAACAATTGTGTGGGGGTAGATATTGGTCATCATCTGACGACAGGAGTCCTTGCAAACCTGCCTTAACCTCACAAGGAGTTTTCTCAACTAGTGAGTTCAGAATGGCTTCCAACAGGCCATGGTACTGTGAATCTAGCAACTTCTAACTCAAGTACTTCATTTTGGAAAGTAGGCAGGAGGGGTGCCAAGGGGCTCAGTCGGTTGAGCATCTACCTCTTGATTTCAGCTCAGGTTATGTTCCCAGGGCCATGGGATCAAACCCCACATCGGGCTCTGCACTGAGTGTGGAGCCTACTTAAGATTCTCTCTCTCTCACTCTGCCTCCTTCCTCTGTCCCTCTTCCCCATTCATGTTTGCTCTCTCTAAAAAAATAAATAAGTATAAAGTAGGCAAGAAAGAACACCCATAGGAGTTTTTGACTCTCATTTCCAATGTCAAAAGATATGCTTAATTCTTTTTTGAAGTTTTAATTTAAATTATAATTAATTAACATACAGTGTAATATTAGTTTCAGGTGTACAGTATAGTGATTCTACACTTCCATACAACACCTGGTGCTCATTACAACAGGTCCCCTCCTTAATCTCCAGCACCTATTTAACCCATCTCCCCCTGGTACTGATCAATTTGTTCTCTGTAGGCAAGAGTCTATTTCTTGATTTGCCTCTTTTTCCCCTTTGCTTATTTGCTTTTTCTCTTAAATTCCACATATGAGTGGAATTTGCTGTGTTGAGAATGGAATATAATAAATAAAGTGATAAAACTAGGGTTCAAAAGGCCATATTTCTACCCTAATGTCTCTATGATAATTAATTAAAATCTCTGATCTTTAGTTTCTTCCTAGAATGTGCAGATCGTATGCACAATATATATAAAAAGGCATAGCATATGTCATAAAGTATATATGAAAGTCATAGAATATATAATATCATATACACAAAAGGCATAGCATATGTCATAGAGTATATGTGAAACGTACAGTGTAGCACATCCCAAGCTGACCCTGAGACAAGATTCTTGGGTAAGGGACTTATTAAGGCAGTGCTCTCAGGAGAGAGGAGGAAGGAAGTTGGGGAAGGCAGCTTGGGAAGGAAAAGAGTCCAAGCAGGGACACGACTTCAGCAGATCCTGGAAAGGAATTTTGTTGTGCAAGTTATGTTTCAGAGTTTGCTATCACTTAAGGCCCAAGAGCTGGGCCTTCTTCCTCCCTCCTAGAGCAATCTGGCTACAGATGAGTGGCCACCAATCTCAGGCACACCCTCTCTGCTTCTGTGGAAAGAGTCTCCAGCAGCCTGAGGGCCAACCTCCCGAGCCTGGTCATAGATTCAGGCCATTGATGAAGCCAGAACCTATCGATGGGGAGCATGAACCTGGTAACCAGGACCCAAGGGGACCGAGGCAGAGCACCAATGGTATCCACTGTAATGATACATAGTAAAGGCTCACAAATGTCAGTTCCCTGCCCTTCCTTTTCCTAAATAGTCTCCACCTATGTCATATATGCTAGCCTCCTCCTTAATGAAGCCTTGAGGTCAGAGACTGTGTATTTTTTGACTTGCTACACGTCACAACCAATGAGAATTTGCTGGGCCTACAGGAATATGAACGCGAGTCATAACTTGTGAGACTAAGATCATTATGCATTTCTGACTTGCTGTAAATCTCAGAGCCACCATAGGGATGGTGGGCAAAACTGGTTATTACTTGTTGGTGGTTGGCTACAGAGCACATGGCAATTTTAACCACTCTTTTTTTATTTGAATGATTAGTGAGGTGTCATACTCTAATCCCAAAATGCTTCTGATACATATTAAAATGAGTTTTGACAATTGCAGACAAGGTAAGGGATTTGGTACGTTGGAAACTAGCAGTTAGGACAAATTCATCGGAGAAGCAACTGCTCTTTGATATATTAAAGATGAAAACAAGAGCCGACATGTAACTTAGATAAGAAATGAAGCTTGATGCTCTCACACAAAACATTGTATCTGAGAAACTTTTAGTAACTGACAGCCCAGACTCATGTCCCTTGGAAGCAAATGTAATTGAGAGGCAAGGATGAGAGAAGGGAATTGCTTTGGGCCATTATCCAGTTGTCCTATCGACCCATCATGCTGGCCTGTAACATGCTGTCTGTGGATCACTCACAGGCTTCCTGCCTTCAGTCTGTGCAAATTACTGGTAGGAGAGAACTTTCCAGTGATTCCTACCATCAGAGGCCACCGAACTGTGAGGTTCTCCAGATGTGAACCAGGTCTGAAAGCACCCCATTGCCTAACTCCAATCGCTGTCACTAAGGCAAAAGGAAATATTTTCCTAAGCTGTGTTTACTGGGCAGAGTTTTAGGAAGTGACATTTACTTTTAATTCATTCACTAACTCTTTGTCTAGCGTATAATCTCTGCAAATGCTTAGGATAACAGATGGAACTTACACTGTGCCATGAAAATTAATGTGGCCCTCCACTGGTGACTGACAGAGGGAAACGATCCCTTGTGACTAGAGATTTCTAAGGCTGTCCCCAGAACTCAGCTTTGAGAAGTATCACAGGCTACCACGTTCAGGAAGACCAGGGAAAGACAGGGGTGCCCCTTGATCTTAGGACTTTAGAGACTTTCACTGAAGTTAAAGGCCATTTTAGTGTCAAGCACTTCGCATTTGAAAGTGGAAGCAACAGCATATGGGGCCTAGATACAACGTTGTCTATACAGCTTGTGTTATTCAAGAGGCAGACTCTATCCTTCCTGGACAGCGATAGCTTCCAGGCTGATTTGTTTTAATACTGATCAGTAAACTAACACAAGGGATTCTCTTGAAGCTTTGGGGCGATACGTAATTTGGTTTGGATCTGCCCTATCCTAGACTTCTGGGCTCCAGGAGAGCAATTCTTGCAAGTATGAACTGTATCCCAGTGATAAGTAGGAAAACCTTCTCCGCTTTCTCTCCTGACAACTGGTTAGGCTTTACATGGGAAACATATATATCTTTTTTTCTCTACAGCCCTTTCTGCAACTATTTAAAACATTTACTACTCGGAAGACCAAATGGAATTATATTTGTTTGTCATGTAATTACATGTTTATGACACTGGCCATACAAAGTAAGTTTCCTATTAACATGAATTCACTAGCCAGAGAAACCATATGTAGTTTCCTTCAAAGCCCGAACAATAAGTATAAAGCAGTATTTTCCACTAGTAATGGTTTTTTTTAAGGTTTGTTTATTTTTAAGAGAGAGAGAGAGAGAGAGAACGAGTGGAGGAGGAGCAGAGAGAGAGGGACACACGGAATCTGAAGCAGGCTCCAGGCTCTGAGCTGTCAACACAAAGCCTGACACAGAGCTCAAACTCAGGAATCCTGGGCTCATAACCTGAGCCCAAGTCAGATGCTTAACCCGCTGAGCCACCCAGGTGCCCCTAGTAGTTTTAACATAATAAAAATCCCTGCTTTAACAGTTGCTTTAAAACATTCCACTAGAAACAGTTTTCCCAAATTACCCAAAAAAAAAAATTATGTATATCCATAATCATCAAATATTTAAATCAGATTATGTTTGTTTCAAAATTCTTCTTTTATAGAAAGCTTCAATATAGAATGTATAGAATAATGACCCCAACCATTTATTCGGCTAGTAAATTTTACTGAATACCTGTCATTCCTGATTTACATTTGATGCTGATACCATTGGGTTTGTCTGTATTCTCTATTAATACCTACCTGTTTTTCATTCTCTTTTCTGACTTTATCTTTACTTAGGAGAATTTCAGCTGTAAAGATGCATAAAAATCTAAAAGTCTGGTGAGGAAACAGCACAAAGAGCTTACTCCTCAGGCCAAGATGCAATAGGCCAGTGGGTGTTAACTAAAGGTTTCCTTTGTTACTATCAACAATCACAGCTTGGCTTGACTTTTCTAAGAGTCTGCTTGTTAAGGTTGATCAAAACTCTAAACCTTATGGCTATTCCTTGTGAAAGAAAAACCTGTGGGGAATTTTTTACCCTTTTATTGAAAGTTGGTTGTAAATTTTACCAAGAATTAGAAGGTTTTCTATTTGCCAAATGGATGAGAAGATTCTAGGAAGGAGAGGGAAGGAAAGAGTTCTCGTTTAGAATATATCAAAGCCTGTTGTAGAACATTTAAAATCTTAAGAGTTAGAGGAAATTGAAATCTCTGTTGCCCAGTGGTTTACATTTTATTTTCTTTATCTTTAAAATATTATTTGGGGCTCCTGTGTAGCTCAGTCGGTTAAGCATCTGACTTCGGCTCAGGTCATGATCTCATAGTTCATGAGTTCAAGCCCCACGCCTAGTTCTGTACTAACAGCTCAGAGCCTGGATCCCACTTTGGATTCTGTGTGTGTGTCTCTGTCTCTTTGTTCCTTCCCCCCCCCCCACACACACACCCTGTCTCACTGTCTCTCTCTCAAAAACAAAGAATTTAAAAATTTTTAAAAATTATTTTAGTAGAACACTTTCTTCAAAGGAAAGCATTCTAAATACCCAATATGTGCAACAGGTGAAAACAGAGTTTCTTTAGATCAAAGCTTTACTTTCTGTTTGGATGATTAGGCCATCAATATAAGGAGGGTGTTAAAGTTTTAAAGCCTTCTATTATTATAGTGTTATAACTGATTAGTTCCTTAATGTTTATTTTAACTGTTCTATGTACAGTATTGGGGTGCATAAATATTTACAATTGTTACAACTTCTTGTTAGAGTGTCCTCTTTATTATTATATAGTGTCCTTCATTATCTCTTGTTACAGTTTTTTTAAGTCTATTTTATCTGATATAGTACAGTAAAACCTTGGATTGTGAGTAAGTTGGTCTAAAAGTGTTTTGCAAGACAAGAAAGCATTTCTAAGTTTAACTTGATAATGAGTTATGTCTTGGAATACGAGCGGGATGTGACACCGAACATCACATACTCACAACTTAACCAATGGTTCTTGAAATTTGCTTTGATATATGAGTGCTTTGGATTACAAGCATGTTTCTAGAATGAATTATGCTTGCAAACTAAACTTTTACTGTATTACTACCCTGGTTTTCTTTTGACATCCATTTGCATAAATGTTTCTCCATCTCCTCACTTTTTTTTTTTTCTTAATGTTTATTTATTTTGAAAGAAAGAGAGAGCATGGTAGGGGCACAGAGAGAGAATCCCAAGCAGGCTCTGCACTGTTAGCCCGACAGGGCTTAATCTCATGAACCAAGAGATCATGACCTGAACCAAAATCAAGAGTCAAACGCTTAACTGACTGAGCCACCCAGGTGCCCTAATATACTCACTGTCAATCTCTATGTGTCTTTAGATCTGAAATGAGTCTCTTATAGGAACCATATACATGGATCTTGTTTTTTTATCCATTCCTTCACCATAGGTTTTTGATTGGAGTATTTAGTCCATTTGCATTCAATGTCATTTTTGATTGATACATATTTATTGCCATTTTGGTACTTTTTTGTCTTTGTTTCTGTAGTTCTTTTCTAATACTTTCTTCTCTTATAGTCTTTCACAGTTTGCTGGCTTTCTTTAGTGATATATTTGGATTTATTTCTCTTTGCTTTTTGCATATCTATTACTGGTTTTTGATTTGTGGTTACTATCAGGTTTGTATATAACATCTTCTGCATATAGCAGTCTATATTAAGTTGATGGTGGCTTAAGTTTGAATCCATTCTATACTCTCCCCTTATGCACTCCCCCAACATTTTAGTTATATTATGTCATATTTTACATGATTTTATTTTGTGAATTCCTTGACTGATTTTTATACTTATTTTTATTGCTTTTGTAATTCATACTTTTCTTACTCTTACTTATGGTCTTTCTTTTCCACTCAAAGATTCCCCTTTAACATTTCTTATAAGTCTGGTTTAGTGGTCATGGACTCCTTTAGCTTTTGTTTGTCCGAGAAACTCTTTGTCTTTCCTTCCATTCTAAATGATAGCCCTAATGGATAAAGTATTCGTGGCATTTTTTTTTTTTTTTTTACCTTTCAGCACTTCAAATGTATCATGCCACTCTCTTCTGGCTTATGAAGTTTCTGCTAAAAAATCCACTGACAGTCTTATGAGGTTTTCCTTGTATGCAAGTTATTTCCTTTTTCTTGCTCCTTTTAAAATTTTCTCTTTATCACTATTTTTGGCTATTTTAATTACTATGTGTCTTGTTGTAGACCTCCTTGGATTGATTTTGGTGGGGGATCTCTGTGCCTCCTGTATCTGGATATCTGTTTCCTTCATCAGATCAGGAATTATTTTTTCAGCTATTATTTCTTCAAATAAAATTTCTGCCTTCTTTTTTTCTCTTCTGGGATCCCTAAAATGTGAATGTTACTACATGTGATGGGGTCGCTGAGTTCTCTGAGTCTATCTTCATTTTGCATATTTTTTCTCTTACCTACTTAACTTGATTACTTTCCATTACTTTGTCTTCCAGGTTGCTAATTTGTTCCTCTGTCTCCTCTAGCCTGGTATGTATTCTATCTAGTATATTATTAATTTCATTTATTGTGTTCATCTCTGATTGGTTCTTTTTTATCTCTTTTTTAAGGGTCTCACTGATGTCCTTCACTCTTTTCTCAAATCCATTGAGTATGTTCATGATCATTATTTTAAATTCTGTATCAGGCATGTTACTTATATTCATTTCACTTACGTCTCTTGCTGTGGTTTTGTCCCTTTCTTCCATTTGGGACATATTCCTCTGTCTCCTCATTTTATCTAACTCTCTGTGTCTGTTTCTGTGTATTGGGAAAGTCAGTTACATCTACTGCTCTTGAAAGTAGTGGCCTTATAAGGAAAAGGCCTCCTTCTGCAGTGCTGTGTCCCTGTTCATCAGAAGCTGGTGCTTCACGGAGTGTCTCCTCTGTGTGTTGTGTCTCCCCCGCTGGTCTGTCCTGACTTCTTTTTCCTTGAGTCCAATTGTCTACAGAGGCTCTCTTTTCCTCTTGTGGGCAGTGTTTGTTTGGTCCCTGGCTGGGGTGGAACACACAGTTTTAACTCTATGTGTTTAACACTAGGTTATTTGTAAAATGGGACCTGCTGCTGCTGCTGCAGGGCCTGGAGCTGTTTGAAGTACATACAATTTTAACAAGGTGTGCCTTAGGCTTCTGCAGGCCCCACCACTGCAGTAACCAGCGTCCTGCAGAACACACAGATCAGATTGGGAGATGTGGTTTTGGCAAGGTTTATGCATATCCTCTGCGGGAGGGGATCCACCATGCTGGGTCTGAAGCAAATGTGACTGGGAAGGCTAAAATGCTGAAGCCCATAAGAAGCTGAACATGATGTTAGCAAGTTAGGTAGTGAATGCTAACACAGCAGTGTTTCTTGCAGGTGGCTGTGAGTTTATGCTGGGGTGTCGGGGAGATTGAGCCTGCTAGCTCCTTTGTTCTTGGAGAAGTCCCTCAGCTAGCCCTGCCCCTCCTGGACATACTTTGACATGAGTAAACTCATCTTAGTCCTATATGTCCCTAGGTATTTTTCAAACTGCTACTTCTATGCTGTGTTTATGGGGGCTGTTTGTTCAACTGTCTCTTTAAGGACAGGGACTCAACTTCCCATAGGCCTCCATGTTCTCACAAAAATGAGTCTGCTGATTTTAAAAATTCTAGGCTTAAATTCCCTCTGGTTGTAACACTTCACAAAATTCCGCTCCTCTCACTTTCAAAGCCAAATATTGTGGGGATTTGCCTTCCCCATGCAGACTCCCCAGTGCCTTAGTCTGTTTCTCACCCTTCTCCATGCCCATGGCTCTCTTCTGCTAATGGTTGGCCATGGTATACCTCCCTACCACATCTCTGCCCTTCCTACTCTCTCTGATGTGGCTTCTTCTCTACCCATAGTTGTGAAGTTTGTTCTGTCCGTCTGCAGAAATATGTTTTCTGTGCTATTTACACTGATATGAGTAATATCCAGTTATATCTGTAAGATGAGGTCATCTTAGAGTCTTCTTTGTCATCTTCCTTGCCTTCTGAGAGCAACCTCCCTGAAGGAGTTCAGCAGTCTCTAACAATGGAGACCCAAGTGGCAGGAAGTAAATACAGTAGTTTGTTTTCAGCGTGATTTGTTTACCCTTGTCTTTATAGGACAGGAAAGCATTTCAACCGACCCACAGGCCACAGAAACTTTTCTCTCTGATCTTCAGGAGAGTAAGGCGATTTTCTAGTGCATCTTAACCATGTCCAGTTTCAACGGGAACATTTAAGTCTATAGCATACAGTTTATCAAAGAGGAATGGATTTGCTATAAGACATAAAAGAAACTTACATTTACTCCCTAGTACATCATAGAAAGTGTCCCACAAGTTTCAGATATTATCATATTTAGTTCTCAAAACAATCCTATGAGGTAGAAATTAATATAACTTTGCACTCAGGAAATGTAACTTTAAAAAAAAATTAAATGAGAGTCGCTTTTAGCTGTGTGCTCTAGGGTAGATTTCTTAAGGTCTCTGGACTGTCTTCACATTAACATTAAACTTACCCTCATATTAGAAAGAAGGCAATCTAATAGAACAACTCAGCTAAAATGTAGGCTTCTCTTGGAAGGACTGTATTTGCATTTTAAAGACATGGATAATTAAATGAAATCTATTCTTGGCAGAATGTTTGTGACTCAAGTTGGGTAGCATTTTTTAGAACTGCCTTCATCTTTCCAGGTCTTAAAAAGGGCAGAACCAATTCTGAAATGTCATCAGCTCCTATTTTAGCTCAAATGTATTAATACCACCTGTAAATACTCTCTGGGCATATGATGGCTTTTCTAGTACCTGTTTTTATTTTTATTCATTTATGTAGTTTTCAACATTTGGCAGAGCTGGAGACCTTTGGGTCTGTAGTCCAGCATCCCTGCTGATTGGTAGATACCTATGCCATGCAGAATACAGAACATGTTTTCATATTACCTATTAATTAGCACACAAAAGACATTTCTACAACTCTGTAAGAGATCCAAAGTATTTTGAGAAATGTTGACTATTGTAGGAGCGTAGCTGCAAAAAATGTTTTTCTAACTTCTTTTACTGCAACCCAAAGTAAGAAGTACCTTCAGAAGATGCAGTGCATATCTGCATATATGCCTGTGTTTCTATATAACTAAAACAAGTTTAAAAATATATATATACTCTTACTATATGTAGGACCCACTGATATTTCCTCCTCTATTTGTTTCTACTTTCTCAAGTGTAATTGACAAAAGTATAAGATATTTAAGGTGTATGTTGTGTGATTTGACATACATATACATTTTTAAAAGATTCCCTCATTTAGTTAATTAACACCTACATTGGCTGATGTATTTATTGTTTTAGGCTTTGTTTGTCTATTTGTTTGGGTGAGAATATGTAAGTTTTACTCATCAAATTTCACTTATAGAATACAATGTTATCAACTATAGTCACTATGCTATGCATTAGATCCTCAGATCTTATTCATCATCTAGCTAAAAGTTTGTACCTTTTTACCAACCTCTCTCTATTTCCCTGACCCATCCAGCCCCTGATAACCATTCTATTCTGTTTCCATGAGTTTTGCTTTGTTTTCTTTTTAACTCATCCATGTTGTTGCAACTGGCAATATTTCCTTCTTTGTAATCTATGAATAATGTTCCATTATTCATTCTTTGTTCATTCATGTGTGAATGCACACTTAGGTTGTTTCCATATCTTCTCTAATGTGAATAATACCTAAATGAACATGACAGTGCAGATATTTTTTACATCCTGTTTTTATTTCTTTGGATAGATACCCAGAAGTAGGATTGTTGAATCATATGGTATGATTCTATTTTTAATATTTTGAGGAATCTCCGTACTGTTTTCCATAGTTGCTATGCCAATGTACATTCCTACAAACAATGCACAAGAGTTTGCATTTCTCCACATCCTTACCAACAATGTTCTTTTATTGTTTCAATGATAGTCATTGTAACAGGTGTGAAGTAATATCTTATTGTGGTTTTAATTTACATGGTGATTTAATTTCCCTGATGATTAGTGGTAATGAGCACCTTTTCAATACCTATTGACCATCTGTATCTTATCTTTGGAAAAATGTCTATGTAGTTCTTCTACCCAATTTTAAGTCAGATTTCTTGACATTTTGGTATTGAGTTGTTTGAGTTCTTTATATATTTTGAATATTTACCCCTTATAAGATATATGACTTACAAATATTTCCTCTCATTCTGTAGGTTGCCTTTTTATTTTGTTGATTATTGCCTTTGCTGTGCAGAAGCTTTTTAGTTTGATGTAGTTCCACTTTTTAATTTTTGCTTTTGCTACTTTTACCTTTGGTGTCAAATAAAAAAAATCACTACCAAGATCAATGTCAAGGATCTCCAACTTTTTGTCAAAAATGTCTACTGTCTCAGGTCTTACATTTAAGTCTTTAATCCATTTTGAGTTGATGTTTTGTGTATGGTATAAGATAGGAGTCCAGTTTCATTCTTTGTATGGTGTAAGAGAGGAGTCCAGGTTCATTCTTTTGCATGTGATTATCCATTTTTCCTACCACCTTTTATTGAAGAGACTCTCCTTCCCTTATTATATACCCATGGGTGTTTTGTCATAAATTGATTGACCATATATGCAAGAATTTCATTCTAGTTTCTGTATTCTGTTCCATTAATCTATGTGTCTCTTTCTATGCCTCTACCATACTGTTTTTGATTACTATATATTTGTAATATAGTTTGGAATTAGGAAGTATGATACCTCCAGCTTTGTTCTTCTTTCTCAAGATTGCTTTGGCTACTCACAGACATTTATAGTTCCATTCAAATTTTAAGGTTGTTCTTTCTGCTTCTGTAAAAATGCCATTTGACTTTTGCTTAGGGATTACACTGAATATGTAGATAGCTGTAATGACTATGAACTTTTTAACAAAATGAATTTTTCCAATCCATGAGCTGGAAATATTTCTCCATATATTTATGTCTTCTTCAATTTCTTTCAATCTATGTCTTAGAGTTTTCAATATACACCTCTTTCACTGCCTTGGTTAAATTTATTTCCAGATATTTTATTCTCTTTGACGCAATTATAAATAGGACTGTTTTCTTCATTTCTTTTTCTGGTAGTTTATTGTTAGAATTTAGAAATGCAATTGATTTGGTATATCTTTTTTGTATCCTGAAATGCTACTGAATTTATTTAGCTAGTTAGTTTTAAACTAACAATGTTTTAGTGGAAGCTTTATGGTTTTCTATAAAATATGTCATCTGCAACTAGAGACAGTTTACTTCTCTTTTTTTCTGGTTTGGATGATGTTTGTTTCTTCTTGACTAGTTGTTGTGGCTAAGACTTCCAGTATTATGTTGAATAAAAATGACACGAGTGGGCATTATTGTCCTATTACTGATTTAAGAAGAAAAGTCTTCAGCTTTTGCAACTGAATATGTTGTTATCTGTGGGCTTGTCATATATGACATTTGTAATGTTGAGGTACATTCCCTCTATACCCATTTTATTGAGAGTGTTTATTATGAATGGGTGTTAAATTTTGTAAACTGCTTTTTCTAGTTATATTGAGATGTTTCTATGATTTTTATCCTTCCTTTTATTAATGTGGTATATCACATTGATTTATAGATGTTAAACCATTCTTGATTCCCTGTAATAAATCTCACTTGATCATGGTAATTTTCTTCTTTTGTGGTGTCCTTGTTTAGTTTTGGTGTCAGAGTAATGACCTCACAGAATGAGTTTTGAAGTAGTCCCTCCTCTTCTATATTTAGAAGGGTTTGAGAAGAATTGCTATTATTTATTATCTAAGTGCACGGTAGAATTCATCAGTGAAGACTTCTGGTTGTAGACTTCCTTTGTTTGGAGATTTTTGATTACTGATTTAATTTACTAGCAATGGTTTGTTCAGACTTTCTATTTCTGCATGATTCAGTCTTGTAGATTATATGTTTCTAAACACCCATTTCCTCTAATTCTTTTCAATTTACTTGTGTATATTTTTTCATAATAGTCTCTTCTGATCCTTTGTATTTATGTGGTATTAGTTGTAAATGGCTCCACTTTCATTGTATAATTTTATTTGAGTCTTCTCTCTCTCTCTTTTTTCTTGGTAAGTCTAACTAAAGGTTTGTTTATTTTGCTTATATTTTCAAAAAATACTAGTTCTTAGTTTCATTAATCTTTTCATTCTTTTCAGTATTTTTAGTTTCCATTTCACTTATTTCAGTTCCGACCTTTGTAATTTTGGGCTTAGTTTTCTCTTCTTTTTCTAGTTCCTTGGGGTGTGGTGAGATTGCTGGTAGAACTTCCTTTGCTGCATCCCATAAGTTGTGGTATATTGTATTTTCATTTTCATTTGTTTCAAAATATATTTTATTTCTCTTTTGATGTCTTGTTTGACCAATTGATTGTTCACTAGCATATTGTTTAATCTCCATATTTTATGAACTTTTTCGGTTTTCTTCTTGTAATTGATTTCTAGTTTCATACCATTATGGTCAGATTATTAATATGATTTCAATCATCTTAAATTTACCTACTTTTAGTAATTGTGTTTATGTGTCTACATGCATCAAATCCTTTGTAGAAATAGGCATAAGACTAGTAATTTAATAATGCGTTTTGTTGCAAAGAGCATTAAGAGATCTACTTTGAAATATTCCATAGAAGACTGCAGAATTTGTATGAAGCCTCTTTTAGGAAAGATTTATGAAATATTCATATTCTTCTGCTAGAAACTTGGACATAAATCTTTTAGAAAGATATAATGCTTAATACTCTTTTATCATGGATGCTAAGAGTTAAAAAAAGGTATTAGTTTTACATGAAAGAAACATACCCTACTTGTGCCTTTGGTTTTCTATTTCCCTGGGCATTCTCCTTATTAAAGAAATCACCAAGATTTTATGGCAGCTTGGTTCTCAAGTTATCTTTTACTCTGAAAATCATTGTAAAGAGGTATTCATTAGAACAAGTGTTCTCAAACTTCTAGATTTTGCATCATTTCAGGATGACAATGTTCCCTATAACCATTATCTTCACCAGCTCATGGAAGAAAAAAAAAAAAGGAATTTATAATGTTCTTGATCTATGGCAAAAAGGAAAATGATTCGGTAGTTAGCTACAAGAGCATAGACATGATTACTGTGGAAATACTTTTACTGTGTAGAGATACCTACAAGTCACTAGATAGTTAGCTTAAAATCCCTAGGTCCCTCCATACTACTCAGGTATGGTAATCTTACATGGTAAAGGATCTCTGTCTTTGGCTCTAACATGCCATTCATTTATTGCATCCTGTCATTCTATGTCTGTATTTATAACATTGTCTTTGCATTGGTTGGTACATTTATCAGTTTTTCCTACTAAATGGTTAGTTTTTGTGTTTTATTGACTTTGCTATCACAGCATCTAGCAGTTAAATAACACATAGTAGAAGATACTAAATGTTTTGCCAAATGAATTATACCAAAAGGAAGGAATAAAGGAAGGGAAGAAGAAAAGGAGGAACAAGGGAATGCACTAAGGAACAAACAAAGGAAAGGAAGAAGGGAGGAAAGGAGAGGGAGGGGAGATATCACCACCCATCTCACTAATTCTGCCCTAAAATCACATTTATTTTCCACTCTTCTATTATTGTAGACCTGGAGTAGGAACATGTTCATTCAGAGAGGCATTTATGGCTGCAGTGGGGTAAAGAGTCAGAAGAATAAATGGAGCTCGGATTATATAATGCCTTGTGGGCAATTTTAGGGACTTTGAGTGAATGAAACTGGGGCTTATTGATGAGTTTGAAAGTTATGTGATATGAGTTTCATTTAAAAAGGTTTACTCTACTTGTTTGAAAATAGAATGGCGGCGGGGGGGAGGGGCAAGACTAGAAGCAAGTATACCTGTTAGGAAGCTATTGCTGGAATTCAGACTAGAGAAGATGACATCCCTGAGCAGAATGGTGCCAATGGAGGTAGTGAGAGATACTGAAACTCTTGACATGATCTGAAGGTGGAGATATCAGAGGTCCCGATAGAGGACTCCAGTGTCATTGACTTGAATGATTGGAAGGATGGTGTTTTTATTAACTGGAATGAGAAAGCTATGGGTAGAGCAGTTATGAGGGAGTTCAGGAATTCAGGTTAGTACATGTTGACTATGAGATATCTGTTAGACATTCGTGTGGAGATGTTGACTAGGCAATTAGGTATGAGTCTGGAGTTTCAGAACCTCATACTACAAATATGAATTGTGAGTCGTTGACATATAGAAGTTATTTAAAGCCATGAGGTTAGAAAAGATCAAAAAGGAACAAGTATATATAAATAAGAGAACTGAGCTCTGAGACACTCTTAACAAAATTAAAATAGTGGTTCTTTCCTTCTTGAGTTAAAATTTTCTCTACTTTTATTCTGCAGAGGAGAACCTTAACCTATAAATCAAAACAAGAAAGCAAAGGAAGAAGTTTTATTCAGCATTGGAATGATTTGATGCCAAATTCAAGAAGATTATAGATCAGAATGGTGACAGATCCTGTCTAGAATAGCAGAACAACCGTCAAAACCAACATTGAATAAATGTGACTGCGTCAAACACAAAATTTATAAAAGTCTATCCTACAGCCCAACATTCTTCCAGTAAAGACAGGCCTTTGGCATTCCATCTCCATTACTGGAAATCAACTTGGTGCCTCTTACTGTCTACAAGCCAGTTATTCCTGTATCAATTTCCTCTTGGTACCATAACAAATTACCACCAAATCTCCACCATATTTGTAGCGTTAGTACCTCTCATTGGTTGAATCAAACTGGAAACCAGAAGGCAAGGGACCCTGAGAGAAGCAGTCTGTAGAAGTCAGTTCTCCTCTTTACATGTTCTTATAACAACCATTTCCTTTATGGGGCGCCTGGGTGGCTCAGTCTGTTGAGTGTCCAACTTCGGTTCAGGTCATGATCTCACGGTTCGTGGGTTCGAGCCCTGCGTCGGGCTCTGTGTTGATGGCTAGCTCAGAGTCTGGAGCCTGATTCAGATTCTGTGTCTCCCTCTCTCTCTGACCATCCCCTGCCCCCGCTCACGCTGTCTCTCTGTCTCAGAAATAAATAAAACATTAAAAAAAATTTTTTTAAACCCAACAATTTCCTTTCTAATATTTTCATGGTGTAATATTTATATTTTCAGGATTACTAGATTAGTATTTCTCTTCTTCTCTTAGAACATACACTGCACGATGTCAAATATTATCCCAGTGTTGCTTACAATTATATCACCAAATCCTGTCCTAGGCCTCTCATACTAAAGGTACTCAATAAATAGTTATTCAATATCTGAAGGAAAGAAAAGAATCAGTCAATGGACTGTTTTTAGTTTTCTCTCTCTTTCAGTTATTCTCACTTCATACACCATACCTTACTTACGTGGGAATCAGAAAAACCTTATATGATAACTGATGAATTATGACAAATGGCAGCTGTTTAAATAATAGTAACTATATGACGTTAGCATGCTAAATTCTCATACTTCTTTTTCCTTAGGAAATTGTTCATAACCTTAATTCAAAAGCTCTTCTGGCTTTTCCAGTAGATCTGTTCTCAAGTTTTACTTGGTCCATCCCACATTCTCATTTTACTTTAGGGTAGTTCAGTGAACTCTAAATATTGAAATGAATAAACATTTCACATGAAAAAAAGTTAATACTTTACTTTTTCTTCTTAAAATTGTGGGAAAATAAATGAATAAAGACATCCTGTGAAGGAGTCGGCACTTTAAGAAAATAACATGCTTACTAGATCCAAAAATATATTTCCTAAGATTTGAAGTAGATTTTTTTTTCCATGATAAAGTCAATGACAATAAGATCTTATTACAGAAGCCAGAAAGCGCTGTCCTGATTTAAGTGTCTTTGACATTCACTAAATGCCAGCAGATAAGGTTGAAATTTTGAAGAGACCGTTAAGGAAAACTTTCTACTCAGTCTAAGTATATCTTATTAGTACATATAACAATAGATTTATTCTTTTGTGTTTAGTGACTACCTTAGGAAAAGCATTAACATATAGGGATTTCTTTGGAAATATATGCAGATGAAAATGTAAGCTTTAAAAATCCTACTGTGAAGTCTACTATCTGGCAGGTTTATCAGATATTTTAGTTGTCAGAAATAGCTGTAAAACTATTCAGTGTTTGCCAATTTTCTCAGAATAAAATGACTTAAAACATGATATTAAATATAATTCAGTGTTTCATTCATGGTTCAGAAGAAACTTCAGGATTATCCCCATTTCTCAGGTCAACTTCATTGACATTAACCACCTTGAACCTGAGAATCTATTAAAGAGAGGATTCTGTCCATGAGTGATGGCTAATAGCAATTAGTATTTGAAGTCTAATTATACCAGTTAATAAAGTTGTAAGTGAAAAAGCATTAACATATTTGTTTTCAAACTATATTCAATTGAAAAGATGTAGACATGATTTTAAGAGTAAAATACATTTTGTCAGTAACATCAATGAATTAAAAGTGGACAACAGAAACCATGATATAAAATCACATTTGCTAGATAATGAGGTACCAATCTTTTCCATTTAACTTGATTACTTCAACTTAATTATTTTAACTTTAGTTAAGAATTGTCAGACTTTACAAAGAAGCTGCACTATGTCACCTTCCACAGCAGGGTTTCAGGGTTCCATTCTCTCCACATTCTGACCAGCTCTGTTCTTATTTATCTTTTTGATTACAGCCTTACTGATGGGTGTGAAGCAGTATCTCCTTATGATCTGGATTTGCATTTCCCTGATGGAAGCATCTTTTCTTGTGCATATCAGTCATTTGTATATCTTCCTTGAAGAAATGGCTGAGATTTCCCCATTTTTAAATTGGGCTATTTATTTTTTGATTATTGAGTTGTGGGAATTGTTTTCTTTTTCTAAATACAAGCCTCTTATCAGACAGATGATTTACAAAAATGTTTACCTATTCTTTTCACTTTCTATTACTAATTTTTTTTTCATTTTGGTTATAGTACTTTCAACTTAAGCATTTTAGTTTGGTACTTTTCTAAAAAATAATTTCTATATCTTTACTGATATTTTCTACTTTATAATATTGTCAGTATAGCTTAATTCTATAAGAATGATTATTTTAGGCCTTTAAATATTTTCATAATGGCTAAAGTCCTAATCATTATTTTAGTGTTTGCTTTCTTTCTTTCTTTTTTTTCAGAGAATCATACTGTGGGTTTTTTTTTCTTTTATAGTTTATTGTCAAGTTGGTTTCCATATAACACTCAGTGCTCAGCCCCACAAGTGCTCTCCTCCATGCCCATCACCCTCCTTCTCCTCACCACACCTCCATCAGTCCTCAGTTTGTTCTCAGCATTCAAGAGTCTCTCATGGTTTGCCTCCCTCCCTCTCCCCACTGTTTTTCCCCTTCTTCTCCCCCATGGTCCTCCATTAGCTTCCTTCTAATCCACCTATATGTGCAAACATATGGTATCTGTCCTTCTCTAACTGACTTATTTCGCTTAGCATAATACGCTCGAGTTCCATCCACATTGCTACAAGTGGCCAGATTTCATTCTTTCTCATTGCCATGTAGTATTCCATAGTATAGATAAACCACATCTTTTTGATCCATTCGTCTGTTGATGGACACTTAGACTCTTTCCATGTTTTGGCTATTGTTGAGAGTGCTGCTATGAACATTGGGGTACATGTGCCCCTATGCATCAGCACTCCTGTATCCCTTGGGTAAATTCCTAGCAGTGCTATTGCTGGGTCATAGGGGAGTTCTATTGTTAATTTTTTGAGGAACCTCCACACTGTTTTCCAGAGGGACTGCACCAGTTAACATTCCCACCAGCAGTGAAGGAGGGTGCCCATTTCTCCACATTCTCACCAGCATCTAAAGTCTCCTGATTTGTTCATTTTAGCCACTCTGACTGGCGTGAGGTGATATCTCAGTGTGGTTTTGGTTTGTATTTCCCTGATGATGAGGGACACTGAGCATCGTTTCATGTGTCTGTTGTCTATCTGGATGTCCTCTTTGGAGAAGTGTCTGTTCACGTTTTCTGCCCATTCCTTCACTGGATTATTTGTCAGGTGTGGAGTTTGGTGTGCTCTTTATAGATGTTGGATACTAGCCCTTTATCTGGTATGTCATTTGCAACTATCTTTTCCCATTCTGTCAGTGGCCTATTAGTTTTGTTGATTGTTTCCTTTGCCATACAGAAGCTTTTTATCTTCATGAGGTCCCAATAGTTCAGTTTTGCTCTTGATTCCCTTGCCTTTGAGGATGTGTCAAGTAAGAAATTGCTGCGGTTGAGGTCAAGGAGGTTGTTTACTGCTTTCTCATCTAGGGTTTTGATAGTTTCCTATCTCACATTCAGGTCCTTCATCTATTTTGAGTTTATTTTTGTGTATGGTATGAGAAAATGATCTAGTTTCATTCTTTTCACGTTGTTGTCCATTTCTCCCAGCACCATCTGTTAAAGAGGCTGTCTTTTTTCCATTGGATACTCTTTCCTGCTTTGTCAAAGATTAATTGGCCATCCATTTGTGGGTCCAATTCTGAGTTCTCTATTCTATTCCATTGATCTATATGTCTGTTTCTATGCCAATACCATACTGTCTTGATGATGACAGCTTTGTAGTAGAGGTTAATGTCTGGGATGGTGGTGCCTCCCATTTTGGTTGTCTTCTTCCATATTACTTTGGCTATTCGGCGCCTTTTGTGGTTCCATACAAATTTTAGGATAGTTTGTTCTAGTTTTGAGAAGGATGCTGGTGAAATTTTGATTGAGATTGCATTGAATATGTAGATTGCTTTGGGTAGTAATGACATTTGAACAATATTTGTTCTTCCAACACATGAGCATGGAATATTTTTCCATTTCTTTGTGTCTTCTTCAATTTCCTTCATAAGTTTTCTATAGTTTTCATCATAGAGATCTTTTATATCTTTAGTTAGGTTTATTCCTAGGTATTTCATGGTTTTTTGTGCAATTGTGAATGGGATCAGTTTCTTGATTTCTGTTTCTGTTGTTTCAGTATTGGTGTATAAAAATACAACTGATTTCTGTATGTTGATTTTGTACCCTGCGACTTTGCTGAATCCATGGATCAGTTCTAGTAGTCTTCTGGTGGAATCTGTTGGGTTTTCCATGTAGAATATCATGTCATCTGTGAAAAGTGAAAGTTTGACTTCATCTTTGTCAATTCTGATGTCTTTTATTTCCTTTTGTTGTCTGATTGCTAATGCTAGGACTTCCAGCACTATGTTAAACAGCAGTGGTGAGAGTGGACATCCCTGTTGTTTTCCTGATCTCAGGGGGAAAGCTCTCAGTTTTTCCCCGTTGAGGATGATATTATCTGTGGGCTTCTCATAAATGGCTTTTATGATGTTTAAGTAAGTTCCTTCTATCCCGACTTTCTCAGGGTATTTATTAAGAAAGGATGCTGTATTTTGTCAAATGCTTTTTCTGCATCTATCGACAGGATCATATGGCTTTTATCTTTTCTTTTGTTAATGTGATGTATCACATTGATGGATTTGCAAATATTGAACCAGCCCTGTAACCCAGGAAGGAATCCCACTTGATCATGGTGGATAATTCTTTTTATATGCTGTTGAATTTCTGTTGAATTTGATTTGCAAGTATCTTGTTGAGGATTTTTACATCTGTATTCTTCAAGGATAGTTCTCTCTCTCTCTCTCTCTCTTTTTTTTTTTTTTTTTTTTTGCTAGGTCTCTGTCTGGCTTGGGAATCAAAGTAATGCTGGCTTTGTAGAATAAATCCAGAAGTTTTCCTTCCATTTCTATTTTTTGGAATTGCTTAAGAATGGGTATTAACTTTGATTTAAATGTCTGGTAGAACTCCCCAGGGAAGCCATCTGGCCCAAGGCTCTTATTTGTTGGGAAATTTTTGATAACTGATTCAATTTCTTCACTAGTTATGGGTCTATTCAGATTTTCTCTCTCTTTCCATTTGAATTTTGGTAGTGGGTGTGTGTGTTTAGGAATTTGTCCATTTCTTCTAGGTTGTCCAGTTTATTGGCATATAATTTTTCATAGTATTCCCTGATAATTGCTTATATTTCTGAGGCATTGGTTGTAATAAATCCATTTTCATTTGTGATTTTGTCTCTTTGAGTACTCTCTCTTTTCTTTTTGAGAATCCTGGCTAGAGATTTATCAATTTTGTTTATTTTTTCAAAAAACCAACTCTTGGTTTCTTTGCTCTGTTCAACTGTGGTTTCTTTAATTCTATACTGTTTATTTCTGCCCTGATCTTTATTATTTCTCTTCTTCTGTTGGGTTTGGGGTGCTCTTGCTGCTCTGCTTCTAGTTCCTTTAGGTGTAATATTAGATTTTGTTGTTGCACTTTTTCTAGTTTCTTGAAATAGGCCTGGAGTGCAATGTACTTTCCTCTTAGGACTGCCTTTCCTGCATCCCAAAGAGTTTGGATTGTTGTATTTTTATTTTAAAATATATTTTTTAATTTCTTCTCTAATTGGCTGATTGGCCCATTCAGTTTTTAGTAGGGTGTTCTTTAACTTCCATGGTTTTGGAGGTTTTCCAGATTTTTTCCTGTCATGGATTTCTTTTTTTAAAATATTTTTTAATGTTTTATTTATTTCTGAGAGAGAAAGAGAGGCAGCGGGAGCAGGGGAAGGTCAGAGAGAAAGAAAGATACAGAAGCTGAAGCAGGCTCCAGGCTCTGAGCTAGCTGTCAGCACAGAGCCCGACACGGGGCTCATTCCCACAAACTGTGACATCATGACCAGAGCTGAAGTCGGATGCTTAACCAACTGAGCCACCCAGGCACCCCTGATTTTAAGTTCCATATCATTGTGTTCTGCAAGTATGCATGGTATAATCTCAATTCTTTTATATTTATTGAGGGCTGCTTTATGACCCAGTATGTGATCTATCTTGGAGAATGTGCCATGCGTACTTGAGAAGAAAGTGAATTCCATAGCCTCAGGATGTAGAGTTCTAAGTATATTTGTCAGATCCATCTGGCCCAATGTGTCATTCAGGTCCATTGTTTCTTTAGTGATTTTCTGTCTAGTTGATCTGTCCATTGCTGTAAGTGGAGTAGTAAAATCCCCTGTTGTTAGCACATTCTTATCCATAAGATTGTTTCTGTTTGTGATTAATTGTTTTATGTTTTTGGGTGCTTCCGAATTCAGTGCATAGACATTTATAATTCTTAGCTCTTCCTGATGGATAGACCCTATAGTTATTATATAATACCCTTCTTCATCTCTTGTTACTGCCTTAACTTTAAAGACCAGTTTGTCCAATATAATTATGGCTACTCCAGCTTTCTTTTGACTTCCAGTAGCATAATAGACGTTTTTCCATCCCTTCACTTTCAATCTGAAGGTGTCCTCAGGTCTAAAATGAGTCTCTTGTAGACAGCAAATAGATTTTGTTTTCTATCCATTCTGTTACCCTATGTCTTTTGATTACAGCATTTAGTCCATTTAAATTCAGTGTTATTATTGAAAAATATGGGTTTAGACTCATTGTGTTCTCTGTAAGATTCATGCCTGTGGTGGTGTCTCTGGTACTTTGTGTTCCTTGCAACATTTCCTTCACAGAGTCCCAGTTAGAATTTCTTGTAGGGCTGGTTTAGTGGTGATGAATTCTTTCAGTGTTTATTTGGGAAAACCTTTATCTCTCCTTCTATTCTGAATGACAGGCTTTCTGAATAAAGGATTCTTGGCTGCATATTTTTTCTGTTCATCACATTGAAGATCTCCTGCCATTCCTTTCTGGCCTGCCAAGTTTCAGTAGATAGGTCTGACACCACTCTGATAGGTCTCCCTTTGTATGTTAGGGCCCTTTTATCCCTAGCTGGTTTCACAATTCTCTCTTT
Source organism: Crocuta crocuta (assembly GCF_008692635.1). Taxonomy (NCBI): domain Eukaryota; kingdom Metazoa; phylum Chordata; class Mammalia; order Carnivora; family Hyaenidae; genus Crocuta; species Crocuta crocuta. Next base: position 16,173,647 of record NW_027551568.1, on the reverse strand, counting down.
GTCCTTATATTTTTCCAGTTTCACTATGATGTGGTTGTGCAGAGGTTTGATTCAAGTTACATCTGTGGGGAGTTCTCTGTGCCTCTGGGATTTCAATATCTGTTTCCTTCCCCAGATTGGGGAAGTTCTCAGCTATAATTTGTTCAAGGACTCCTTCAGCTCCTTTTTCTCTCTCTTTTTCTTTCTTTCTTTTTTTTTAAATATTTTTATTTATTTCTAGGAGAGAGAGAGAGAGACAGCGTGAGCAGGGGAGGGTCAGAGAAAGAGGGAGTCACAGACTGAAACAGGCTCCAGGCTCTGAGCTGACAGTCAGCACAGAGCCCAATGCGGGGCTCGAACCCACGAGCCGTGAGATCATGACCTAAGCGAAAGTCGGACGCTTAACCGACTAAGCCACCCAGACGCCCCTTCTCTCTCTTTTCCTGGAATTCCTATGATAGGGATTTTGTTCCATTTGATTCCATTACTCAGTTCTTGAATTCTGCTTTTATGCTCTTGGATCAAATTATCTCTCTTTTTCTTGGCTTCCTCTTTTTCTATAATTGTGTCTTCAAATTCACCTATTCTCCTCTCTGCCTCTTCAATCCATGCAGTGGAGGCCTCCATTTTATTATGCACGTCATTTATAGCATTTCTTAATTCATCACAACTATTTTTGAGGTCCATAATCTTTGTAGCAATAACTTCCCTCGCGTCTTCCATACCTTTTTCAAGTCCAGCGATTGGTTTTATGACTATTTTTCTAAATTCTTGTTCAGTTATATTGCATACATATTTTTTAAGCAATTCTTTAGCTGTCATTTCTTCCTGGAGTTTCTTTAGAAGAGAGTTCTTCCGTTTTGTCATTTTTGCTAGCTTTCTATCTCTTGTAAGATTTAAAAGCTTGTGGGGCTCCTGTATGGCTCAGTTAGTTAAGCACTGACTTGGCTCAGGTCATGATCTCTTGGTCTGTGGGTCCAAGCCCCACGACAGGCTCTGTGCTGACAGCTCAGAGCCTGAAGCCTGCTTCAGATTCTGTGTCTTCCTCTCTCTCTGCCCCTCCCAAGCTCATGCTCTGTCTCTCTCTGTCTCAAAAATAAATAAGTATTAAAAAGAAAGAGAAAAGAAAAGAAAAAAGCTTGTTATGTACTCTGCACCTGCGAGTTCTGCTATATTAAAGGAGGCTCATTGACTATCCAGGGCCTGTCCATTCAGGAAGTGTCCTCTTAATGGTCTCTCTTGTGCCCCTTGTGTCTTTGGTTATTTTATTTCCCTTCTTATAGTGATATTTGGGACTCTCCATCCACTGTGTGTACTTTGACTTTTTTCTTGATGTAGCCCTTCCAGGAGCCGGAGCAGGAGACCTGGCACGTTTGCCCAAGCCCCCTCCCCCATCTGGGCTTGCTGGGTGATTGGCAGCTGCAGGAGGGATCGTGAGAGATGGACTTAAGGTGAATCACTGCCCATCTTTTGTCCATCAGCCCTTCTGTCAATGTTTTCTTTCTTATTCACATTTTAGTAGTAAATACGGGATAAAAAAAATTATGGGTTAACAGGATAAGACACATTAAATGATGTTCAGAGTCATTGAGACACAGCAATTCATGATTTTTAAGAAAAAAAATTTTTAACTCTAGAATTCATTTGTAATAGTTTTAGGTGGAATTAGAGAAATACCTTTTGAATTTTACTTATTGTATTTTTGTATATATACCATTCTTGACTTGAGGAAGGAAGGAAGGAAAGAAGGAAAGAAGGGAGGAGAGAGAGAGAAAGAAAGAGAGAGAGAGAAAGAAAGAATGAGAGAAAGAAAGAAATCAAATTGTTTTCTTCAGATGATCCAATTCCAGGTTTAAATTTTTTTTGTATCTTCATCTCAGGCGAGGATGTGCTAAATCAGTGCAAAGATGCCACTTTATATCTGTCAAAATAGTGAAAAGTATCTTAAAAATCATTTAGGTATTAACCTCCTAAGCACCTCCCCATCCCAATATTATAAGGCTTTGACATTCTGTACTAACAGATTATTTTAACAGTGTCAGATGAAATAGTTGGATTTGCCTGGGAGCCATGGCATATGAAAAATGGGTTTGAGTTTGTTTATTTTTGAGATGCCTGTGTGCATTGAATATCTATGGGCTGCACATACGATGCCATTTTATCAAGTATGACATGATGCTCCATTCCCCAATGGTCAGAGATGCTATGAGGAAATGTGGAGTGACTAAGAAAATGGTACCACTAATTAGAGTATCTTAAGCCCTTTAAATGTATTTGAAAGATTTCATAGGTCTTTTCTGTAGTGATTTCCCATTTCTGAAAGACTCAAATGATTCGGTCTGTGGAAGACAAGATAGTAACCCTTCCTCTCAGCTCTTCTTTGGCTTTGCTAGTCCATCATACAAGTCATCTTATTCATTTTCTAAAATTGACTGCCTTCACACAATCTTTCCATAGCCATCTGGAAGGCTGAACCATGATAATAGCTTTCAGTTAACTTCTAGACTTGGTAATGAAAAATAATGCAGTCAAAATTTGAAAAGTCTTTATTTTCTTGGATACCAGATACGGAAGTAATCTTTTTTAAGAAAGTAAGCTCATATATCTGAAGGATGATGGAATCGCAGTACTATTAAGCACCCACAGGGGCGAAAAACAACTTCTCTGTACACTCTGAAGCTCATGTCCTTTCTGGGTGAATAAATCATGAACAGTCTGGCAAATTTAGAGTGCATAGGGTACTCACCTACCTACAGACAGAAGAAGGAGTATCATGCCAAACATGCTGTGTTTCAGATTGAGTGTGCATGTTGAAAAAAGGCTTGGCTTATCTCTCATTATTTTGTTAATTAAAATTTGTTGGTAGTCTAAGGAACAGCCTGAGATAGTGATAGGAGGAACCAATAGATATTGGATGAATTTGAGCATTTCTTGAGAACAGAACTCCAGAGGCACTTGAGTTTCCTGCAGCGAATTCAAAGAATATGATAGAAAATAGGTCCTTTTGAGAGTAGCAGCATATCAGCCTGTGGTCTGAACTTCAAGGTTTGCTAACCCAAAAGACTTTAAGGGATCAATATTGTACATATGTGATGCAACCATAATCTAGAGGTGCAAGAGGACCTCTGGGAAATTATAGACACATGTTCTACTCAAGGGCTTTTTTATTCTTATTTTAAAAACACCGTAAAGAAACAACACACATCTATAGGCCAAGTTTGCCTCTTAGCTACCAGGTTTAGAACTCTGGGTATGGCTTAAATGAATACACCAGACTCAGGATCATAGAACTCTCACAACATAAACATGAAGCTACATGATCTGACTTTTTAAACTTCTTTCTCTTTCCAAGTTTATCATATAATTTTACTTCATATAACTATTGAGTGATATAGCTACTGTATAACTGATTATTAAATAAATTAATGGTCAATGATTCTAGTATATGGGGGGGGAGAACTATAGGACTTATATGTACCAGTGACATTACATATTCAATTGTATTTAATTTGAACAAAACCATATGGTAGACATTATTATTTCTTATTTTATAGGCTGAGGCTCAGAGGAGTCAAGTGACTGGCTCAGAGTTATTGGCTATTGTTATGTAGGAAAAGTCACATTTCTCCAAAATTCATATGTCGGACTTGTAACTTTCAGTATCTTAGAATGTGATTTTATTTGGAAACGGGGCCTCTTTAAAGAGGTGATTAAATTACAATGGGTCCTAAGTCAATACGACTGATATCCTTATAAAAAGGGGAGATTAGGACACAGACTCACATAAAAGGAAGATAGGGTAAAGACGCAAGGAGAAGATGGTCATCTACAAGCCAAAAAGAGGGGACTCAGGTGAAGCCAAACCTGCTAATACCTTGATCTGGGCTTCTAGTATCCAGAACTGTGAGAAAATAAACTTCTGTTATTTAACTTCATATACATCTTTTAATGGAGTCCTTAGCAAATTAATACAGTTAGTAATTCATAAATTCAACTCAATATTGTCAGAATTGAGAATTACCTATACTCCAAACTCCCATAAACAAATTCAGCTTGAAATAGCTCTGACGTTTATGTGGTTCTCGTTAATATCCCCAGTGTTAGTCTAGACTTTCCAAGAAGTAGATCTTAAGACAAAGTGAATTGTGCAAAAATGTTATTGGGGCGCCTGGGTGGCTCAGTGGTTAAGCGTCTGACTTCAGCTCGGGTCATGATCTCGTGGTTTGTGGGTTCGAGCCCCACATCGGGCTCTGTGCTGACAGCTCAGAGCCTGGAGCCTGTTTCGGATTCTGTGTCTCCCTCTCTCTCTGACCCTTTCCTGCTCACGCTGCCTCTCTCTCAGAAATAAAACATTAAAAAAAATGTTATTAAAGGGCGCCTGGGTGGCTTAGTCGGTTAAGCATCCGACTTTCCCTTAGGTCATGATCTCGCGGTTCGTGGGTTCGAGCCCCGCGTCGGGCTCTGTGCTGACTGCCAGCTCAGAGCCTGGAGCCTGTTTCAGTCTGTGACTCCCTCTCTCTCTGACCCTCCCCTGCTTACGCTGTCTCTCTCTGTCTCCTAGAAATAAATAAAACATTAAAAAAATTTTTTTAAAAAATGTTATTAAGAAAATGCCCATGAGGAGGACCTGGGTGGCTCAGTTGGTTAAGCATCTAACTTCAGCTCAGGTCATGTCTCACAGTTTGTGGGTTTGAGCCCCACATCAGGCTCTCTGTGCTTACAGCTCAGAGCCTAGAGCCTGCTTCAGTTTCTGTGTCAATCCTCTCTCTCTGACCCCACCCCCCACTCATGCTCTGTCTCTGTCTCTCTCTTTCTCAAAAATAAATAAATATTAAAAGAAAAAAAAAGAAAAGAAAATGTTCCTGAAAGAAAATGGATAGAGCAAAGCTGGAAGAGCCATTAAACTGTAATACAGGTTTGCTCTCAACTGAAGGAGACATGGAAGAGAAGTTGAAGGAAGCCATCTAGACTGCTAGGCAGTGTAAATGAGCTTCAGCAGTCTAGAGGAGAATCCTGCAACCAAAGTTAGCTGTGAAAGAGTCCCCTGTGTCCTAGGAATAAGCCCACCTTAGTATCCCCTATAAGCTCAGCCATTGGCTGAAAGAGACTGTGCAAGGTATGGCTTCGTGAAAATAAAAACAATATAGCAACTGAAACTGGTAGCTAAGAAGCAAACTTGGCCTCTAGATGTGTGTTGTTTCCTTAGAGTGTTTTAAAAATCCATCAACTGGGCCGGGCTGGTGCGCATGGGTGGGGGCTTGCCTGCCAGGTGCTCTGAGCCCGAGCCCACTGGAGTGAGGAAAACCGGGTCCCTCTATGGCTCGTCACTCGAAACACGAACTCACAGGCTAATTTCCCACTTTTTAGTTCTTTGCCTTCCCTCCCGAGTTCCAGCCAGCCAGGAGCGTGGACGCCCGGCGTCCGCGCAGCTCTTTCAGGGGCCCCAGCTGCCCTGGAACTACAATGGCGGCAGGCGCCCCGCCACTCTGAAGTCCAGCTGCCAGTAGCCAGAACAAAGAAGCAGTTTGTGTGCTCAGCACCCCTGAGACCAGTTGGCGCGATGGGACCTGGTGTGCAGAACCTATAAAGGAGCCTTGGTCACAAAAATCTCCATAGTAGATTATACCCATTGAAAGAAGCTTTGATTCTTATGCATCCTAAAGGTTTAAATGACAGAAGACTTTGTAGGATCACAAATAAAAATGTATCACTGAAGGGCCTAACAAAAGGCTACCTCAAGAAACAAGCTAGAGTACACAAGGTGGAGAGTCACAAATATCACTACGAATAGGAAAATAAANTCTACGCACCGAATATGGGAGCACCTAAATATCGAAAACAATTAATCCCAAACAGAAACAAGCTTATAGACAAGAATGTGTNGGCGGGATGGGCATGGAGGAGGGCACTTGTGGGGATGAGCACTGGGTGTTATGTGGAAACTAATTTGACAATATAGTTTTTGTAAAATAAAAAAATAAAAAATAAATAAAAAGTTGAAGTGTAAAAAAAAAGATCCATCAACTACCTCTTTTATTTGGAGTTCTATAAGACTACAAGATGCATTCCCATGAACACTGTTAAAGAAATAATATTCTAATTGTTGAAGAAAAAATATTCAATAATATTTTTAAAGCAAAATAAGCACACTTTATTCTCAGGGAGCCATGGCAACGGGTATAGGACCACTACAGTGGAATTTTGCAGTGGGGAAGAAAAATATTGGACTCAATTCTGAATACAGCATGAGTAAATGGGAATTTATAGCCAAGAAGCGGGCTGGTGATCATTGGATAGAAAATTACAAAGTGGAAACATCAGAGAGAAAACGAGATTTTGGCTAAACCAGCCTAATAGGATTCTTGCTGAAGACAGGCCAGGGAGATCAGATATTACCAGGGAGATAGTGGAAGATGAGAAATGCAATGAGATACAGAGAATGAACAGATAGGGAGGATGGGAGATTGTGGCAAAACCAAGTGAGCAGAATTCTTGCTAAAATTGGACAATGCAGAGATAAACACAGAAATTCAAAAGTTCAGGGATTGTTGAAGACTTTAGAGGAGACCAAATAGAAATTGGTCAAGAGAAGAATCTTTGTCAACACGTCACTTCCAAATTATCTAAACTATGAAACAGCTGTGACTTTAAAAGAATAGATTATGTGTGTCACCTCTGAAGCAATAGGTATATTTAGTCATCAGATGGTTGTTAAGTATGTGATGAGGGCTTGACAACCAATAAGGAGCTAAGGACCGTAAAATGATAGCAGCAATGAAAGAAATCACTGCTTTCAAAGAGTCTACAAACTTGCTGAGCAATCAGAGTTGTGCCCAGAGTATAATTAAGAAAGTAGTAAATCGTACAATTAAGATTCTTTTCCCAAAGCATGATTTGCATGGCACACAGTGTAGGAAGATGCCTTCAGGTGATACATAGATAGGCTTTTGTTTTAATAGCTAGTTATTTATTTTAACATACTAGAAAAAAAAAATCCCAAAGGAACAACACATCAAAACTGCCCTTTAACTGAGAATAGAGCTTGAGCTAAAAATGAACTTAATTGGACATTAGGACAATGAGTCTGTGGGTAGAGCAAACAATACACAGATGTTATAAGGCTCATTAGAGTTTGGAAAATATTGTCCTGATGGATTGTACGATTCGGATGTAATCCTTCTATGAGTCATCAAATGATAGAATCAATGACAAAAGGAAAAGAACGGGCTGTTCTTGAATTTCAAATGGAAAGGAGACCTCTCGAAGGCAACATTTTGGCTCCTGTGTCAAAATTGCCATTCAATTTTTTTTTAAAGTGGAGACTAAATAAGCTTCAACTTTTCTTCTAATCTTGGTATTTCATTGTTTTGTTTTTGCTTTTGTTTTGTTGTTTGTTTTTAAATAGCTGCTTCCTACTGACAGATTACTGCATGCTAGGCATTGTGCTTAAAAAATACAGGATCTAAAAGACTCAGTTCTTTCCCCCAAGAAGCTCTCTATTTTATGAGATAGTCAAAACAAGATAATTACAATTCAGTGCATTGGGATAAAGAATAGGTGCAGAACATTACTGGTCAGTGAGGCTGAGCCCTTCATCCATTTCCTGAAGGAGCATGGAAGGAGCTTGGGGAGGTACTCAGGTGTCAGGCTAATATGCACAGGGTGCAGGGTGCAGATGAAGATGATATGGATGGTTATAGAGCTGCTGGAGTCCAACGTGAGAAGCAGGAAGTTGCATGTAATTAATTTTTTGTTTGTATTTTATACATATAACATAAAATTTACCATCTTCACCACTTTTAAGTATAAAATTCAGTGGCAGTTAAGTACATTCACATTGTTGTACAGCCAATTCCATAATCTATCTCCAGAATATTTCTAATATACTAAACTGAAATTCTATACCCCTTAAACACTGGCCCTCCCATATAGTCACTGATAACTACTCTTATTTCTGTCTCTATAAACTTTCCTATTCCAAATACCTCAAATAAGTACAATCACATGATATTTTCCTTTTATGTCAGACATTTTGCTTAGTAGAATGTTTTCAAGGTGATAACATGGATCAGAACTTCATTTCATTTTATATCTGAGTCATATTCTTTTATAGGTATATTATACCATATTTTGTTTATCTGTTGATTAACAGTTGGATTATTTCCACATTTTGCTTATTGCAAACAACTGCTGTGTTCATTGGTCTTTTGAGTCCCAACTTTGATTTTTGGGGGATATGTGTCTAAAAGTAGAATTGCTGGGTCATATGATAATTCTATGTTTAACTTCTTGAGGAACCACCATATCATTTTCCACAGCGGCTATACTATTGTATGCTTCTATCGGCAGTGCTGTGTTTCAGTTTCTCCACATCCTTTGTGACTTTCCCTTTTTATTTTAAGTAATTATTTATTTTTTGGGAGAATGCAAGAGGGGAAGGGGCAGAAAGAAGGAGGCAGATGATCTGAAGCAGGCTCTGCACTGAAAGGCTGACAGCAGTAAGCCTCATGTGGGGCTCAAACTGCGAACCATGAGATCATGACCTGAGCCAAAGCTGTATGCTCAACTCAACTGACTGAGCCCAGCTTCCACTTCTTCTCCTTCTCCTTCTCCTTCTCCTTCTCCTTCTCCTTCTCCTTCTCCTTCTCCTTCTTCTTCTTCTTCTTCTTCTTCTTCTTCTTCTTCTTCTTCTTCTTCTTCTTCTTCTTCTTCTTCATGTCCATCCTAATGGGTATGAAGTAATACTTCATTGTGGCTTCAATTTGCATTTCTCTAATGAATGACATCTGGTTTGAATGCTATTCTTTAAGTGATGTGGAGTATTTATCAGTTATATTCATGCTTTCCTGTGTTTGAGAGATAGGAGTATATTATTTGCATTTTAAAAACTCACCCTGGCTACAATGTAGATGTTGGATATAAGGAGAGGACTGAGGCATGAAGACCCAGAAGGAAGGCCAGTTTAATAATCCAGGAGAGAGAGAAGAAATAAGACCCATTCATTCAATCATGTGAGCAGACTTGACAAATTAGACATGATGGGCTTTGAGGGATAATGAGAAGTCAATACACCTCCTAAATTTTTAGTATGGCTGACATAGGGTGTGTGGTGCCTCTACAAAAAGAGGTTTTGGATATGAAGATAAATCCTTATTATGTTGCATTTGAAATATCTGATATCTGTAAGATACTCAGACCCAGAAATTAGAAATGTTTATATGATTTTGAAGATCCAAAGTCTGGACAAGAGGGAAAGATATAGTTGTCATCCAAAGAGAGATATGACTAGAGGAAGAAGCATAGGGAGAGAGAGCACAAAGCATGAATTCCCAGGAATAGCAGCATTTTTTATAAGTTGGGGAGATAAAAAGGAGTCCATGAAGAATTAACAGAAACAAAGAAGCATCGAGAAGATCTCTGTCCCATGGAAGCTGACAAAGGAAGGAGTTTTAAGGAGCTCATAATTTTATTGTACCACATTTAGCAAGGATTTCTAGAAATATTAGACCTGATTTTAAAAGAAAATCTAATTATAACCTAAACTAGAACCTAAGACTCTGTCCACTGATTCATATTTGTATTTCTGCATAAGTTCTAAGCCCAAATTTCAATTCCAGGTGCAGAATAGACACTGATATCCACTACAATAGCCTATTGGATGTTCTTCTACCTGACATGAAATCCTGCCTTAGAGGGTCCACCTTTGGAGTAAAAACTTCTCTATGAGGCAAAGTTTGAAAGTACTGAAGTGCTCTACTGTTTCAAGCACTGATGTAGCCTCCATCATAATTAATTCTGAGCCTAAGTGCCTGTTGGTATTTTCAGGGCTTCTTTTCAGCTACTGAGTGGGACTGGAAAGAGCTAGTCAGCCCCTTGTCTGGTGTCTGGGAGTCAATGGGTTACCGGGGGGAATTTAGGCCTGGAGTACCTATATGAGCGTCAAGCTGCACCTTTTGTGTTCAGTATGTGCTCAGGATACTTGATACTCTTTATCTGGGTTCTGGTTCCCACTGTCGTTTCCTGAAAGTTCTCACCTCCTCTCCTGATACCTGCAATCCTCTTGTTCCTAGGGGTGGGTTTGATACCTTTGCATGTCACATCATCTCAAATTGGCCTCCTTATAGTCCTGCTGATGCTGAAATATTATGCATATCAGGATCCCACTACTGTACTTTTCTATCTCCTCCTACTGGCTCTTGCCCAGAATTAGTCAGTTTACCTTCTATTTTGAAATCACTCAAAGACTACAAGCATCCGGGATGCCTGGGTGGCTTAGTTGGTTAAGCGTCCGACTTTTGCTTAGGTCATGATCTCGAGGTTCGTGGGTTCGAGCCCCGCATCAGGCTCTGTGCTGACTGCCAGCTCAGAGCCTGGAGGCTGTTTCAGAGTCTGTGACTCCCTCTCTCTCTGACCCTCCCTTGCTCACGCTGTCTCTCTCTCTCTCTCTCTCTCTCCTAGAAATAAATAAAACATTAAAAAAAATTAAAAAAAAAAACAAAAAACAAAGACTACAAGCATCCATTTTTTTCCTATCTCACTTTATTTTGATTTCCCCAGTGAGAAGTTTCCTCTGGGCTCACTGTCCTTGGCCATGATATTCTACCTCTAAATTCTTGTAATTTCCAAGATTAGGGGGAGTCACACCTTTGAATTAAAGCATTCTGTTCTACGCTAACTGTGTTACATAGAAGAGGTAGCATTGCAAGCTGCATAGCAGGTTACCATTGTCTGTTAACATCATGGCATGTATCAAATAAACTGGTCATTATCCCATCACCAGTAAGATCTTGTTGGATAAAGGACAGATATCTTTTCAAAGATTGATCCATTTTCAATATGGAAGGTAGATATAATTTAGTCCAACTTCCTATGTGGTATACAAGCCCCTACTTATCACCCTAATCTGGTTCTCCAAGCATTTTCTATGACATGGAATGCTGAACATACAAAACACATATGCATTTGGAGAGTTTAGTGGTTTGATTCACTACCCTGAACTCCAAACCATTATTTTCTCCCTAGAAGAGCCTAGACTAAATTACATTCAACAAATATTTATTGAGCATCTGCTATATGCCAGGCACAATGCCAGGTGCTGGGTACACCAGGGGCCAGAGGGCTTGATCTCATCCTGTAGGATGAGCCTGTGTCCTACCAAAATGTTGGAATGATGGGTAGAAACAGTATGTGACACTATCCTTCAGTTTTGTCATGGTTGCTTCCCTTACAAATTAGCTTAGCACATTCTAATCATGCTTCTGTTTGAGTATCTTTCTCTTTCTTTCTGCAAGACTCCAAACATCAAAACTATTTTGAGACCAGTTTGGGCTTTTTTTTTTTTCCATGATGAACTAGTTAGGAGATAATTCATCCAGCTTGTCTCAATTATGCCACAGAAGCTAAGTGATGAAATTAGATCCTGAAAGGAATAAACAGGAGCATTAAGTCCACCCAAAAAAAACATCTGTTGAATCTGGGAATAGTGTGAAAGTAAGGGACTCTTTCAGAGGCACTTTGGAAATCAGGGCTTAATGAGATTGCTTATTGTTCTTTAAGGCCAAGGTTGGGAGAAATACCTATATAGTCAATATCAAAAAGGGTTTAATTTTTGTTGACTTGGAGATAAGATGAGAAAGAGTGTTCCTTATAATTGTGTTTTTCTATTTGGAAACTAAGAAGTAGAAGCACTCAGTAGGCACATATTTGCCCAGAGATCTGGTTGCCATGAACATTTTCTATACGTCTAATTATAAATAATCATTTGGAGTGCAGAAGCAGGTGCAAAGTAAGCATGCAAAGTTGTTGTGATGATAGGTGCTATTTTTTTCAAAGTTGGCTATGAATAACATAATACACAAGAAGATGGAAAAGTACTGAGGGAAATAATAGCATTGTCCAAGTATCTGAGACCCTTAAAAGATTTTCAGAACAATGAAAGCTTAAGAACAGTTACTCTTATGACTCAGTGATCAGAAGACTTTTCAGAAAAAAGGATTGTATGAAATCTTGACTCAGTCACACGAAATGCAAACAGATCTCGTGCAAAGCAACTGGGAAGTGAACATGATAGCAGCAGCACTTCTAAAGTTAATGAGGAAGATTCATGAGGCTGGAGTAGTGTGTATTTCACAAGAAGGCAAAGATGCCAATTATTTCCAGTCTTTCTAAGTGACCGCATTTCCCTCCCCCTCTTTTGCTGCCCCTAATTATAATCAAAATTATTATTAATCTTTTGCTCAATTATTCCCTTACTGAACATATGTCGCCCCTTTATCTTTAGAAGAATAAATAAGGAATATGTGCAGAATATGTTTCCTAAAAGGTAGATCTTGGGATAGGATGAACCCACTGAAAGTAATTTTTGAACAGTGTTGTTTTATCAGTCTTCGACTTGATGACATCAAATTAACTAACATCAACTGAAATTGGTCTTATATCAAATAAAAACTCAAGTGCACAAAGACTATCTTGAAAAAAAAAAGTAAAAAAGAATTACAGCCTAAGCTTTCAAATATATCTTGTCTTACAAATTTTTCACCTTAATCCACACACTTAATATCTACTCTATTATTGCTTAAAATCAGGAAAATATCTACATTGTTTGGAAATATCTACATTGTAATTAGTGTCAAAACAAGTGTGATAAACCTGGTAGTGAACACATACCCATCACTCTATGGTATTTCCCAGTTTTGTTCCAAAGCACAATTCCTTAGCATGATCACTTAACTCGATTTCAGATCTTGTCTCCACACAATTTTGTTATTTCCAAGAACGAAATCTATGGTGTAAAGGTCAGGGATTTTCCTGGCACTAGACAGTCAAAAGGACATGTTGCAGACTCTGCAGGCCTGTCTCATGGGGACTTCAAAAGGTATTTGAGCCTCAGTAGCACAATTAAACTAAGTGCACGGGCACCCCAAGGGACTTCTTGGGAAAGCATCATATTTCACTTAGATATATAGATTCTGTTTTTAATTTTTTCCAGCTTTATTAAGATATTGGTGTAAAAAACTGCACATAATTAATGTATACAATTTGGTGAGTTCAGACCTTTTAAACACTCAGGGTACCATCATCATAATCAAGGTAATAAACATATCCATCACCTCCAAAGCCCATTTGTTTCCCTTTGTTGTGATTGTTGTTTTTAATTTAAAAATAAAACACATGACTTTATAGTCATGTCTTACATTCTTTCAGTGAACAGGAGGAGACAAAAGTTAGACATATTCCTGTAAGACAGTATCAGAGAAAATGCCTGATGCGTTTTCAGGGCTGTTGGTGGTGGTGATGTCTGTGTCTCCTACGGCTTCTAATATCTTCAAGGTCCTCTGTGCTTAATAAGTGACAGAGACATGTCTAAGAAGCAGTAGGTGTGTGACTATAATTACCCATCTCAGACAAATCTACGGTTGGCATATGCTCATTACTTCCTAAAGAGCCAGCGACGAGCCCGCAGTGGTGTCTGTCAGGGACGTCAAAGATCGTTGTTACACTTGAAAGGCGACATCAGTATTTAGTAATCTTGGGAAGGCAGTGGGGTGAGATGCAATGGTTTCCAAACAGGCCATGAGTCAGAATCTTCAATGGAAGTTTTTTAAAATGTAGAGAGAGGTGGCCCTATCACCAGAAGGCTGAATCTTTATAATAGAAGGTGGGTCCTAAACGTTGGTGTTATTTAAAGGTCCATGCAAATGATACTAATGCATCTAATCTTCAGACCAGTTGGTGCAGCCACCTGAAGGTAATGAAAGGAGACCTAAGTGAGGGTCCCCATGCCACTGCTTCCGAACTATATGATTATGCGCAAGTTGATTAACTTCTCTGAATGCAATTTCTAAGTGGGAGTCTAGGGGCGCCTGGGTGGCTCAGTCGGTTAAGCATTTGACTTCGGCTCAGGTCCTGATCTCACGGTTCGTGGGTTCGAGCCCTGCTTCGGGCTCTGTGCTGACATCTCAGAGCCTGGAGCCTGCTTCAGATTCTGTGTCTCCCCCTCTCTCTGACCCTCCCCAGCTCGTGTTCTGTCTCTCTTTGTCTCAAAAATAAATAAAAGTTAAAAATACAAAAAATAGATAAAGTGGGAGTCTACATGGGTATGTGTAATGATGTTAAGATTTAATAAACCACATGCGAGATATATTTAGCACACAGTAAGCTCTCAAAAGAATTCCTATTTCTTCTTCTTCCAACATTACCCTTTCCCCTGGTGAATAGGTGTTATTAACTGAATGTTTGCATCCCCCTAAAATTCATATGTTGAAGCCCTAATCCCCAGTGGGAAGGTATTTAGAGATGGGGTCTTTGAGGGCAATTTGGATTAAGTTAAGTCATGAGGGTAGGGCCCTTATGATGGGTTTAGTAGCTTTAAAGGAAGATGAGGAGGGATCTCTCTCTCTCTCCCTCTCTTTCTGTGTATACACACTAAGGAGAGGAGAGGCCATGTGAAGAAATAGTGAGAAAGTAGCCATCTGTAAGTCAGGAATAAAGGTCGCACCAGGAACCAAATCGGCCAGCACCTTGACCTTGGACTTCCTGGCCACCTGTGAAAAATGAATCTGTATTGTTTAAGCTACCCAGGTCAGTTTATGGTATTTTGTTATGGCAGCCTGGACACACTAAGATATAGGCAAACAAGACTTAAAATCCCACAGACAGTCAGGACAGGTCAGTGGAGAGGGGCAGTGACAGAATTTCTTTCCTGAAAGTAGGCCTTATGTGAGCATCTTTTCAGAGTATATGTCTGAAGAAGTTCAGATGGGGCAGCCCATCTCAGCCAGAGCGGAGCCTGAGCCAGTGCTCTGCCTGGGCTTTTGGCAGGACATTAACTCAGATGCCCCAGGAATTTAGAAATAGAGGAAAAGATAATGTCTTCTGAGAATAAAGATAAATACCTTATAGTAGATACGGAGAAGACCAAGAGACGGTAATTAAATGCACTGTAGAGGAATTTAGAATGACCAAATCTGCCATCATGGAAATCTGGAGTTATATCTCTGGGAAAGGCTAGAAGTAGTTGTAATTCTCTGCATGGAAACTTCACCAAGCATGCCCTGGCTAGATATAAATGGTGTAGGGGAGAAGGGAGGGCCAACCATTAACACAGAAAAGAAAAGAGTTTCAAGGGTCAGAAAAAATTGGGAAAATTTAGTTTCATAATGCTTTTCATTCCAGGTGGAGGCTCTGAACCCATAGTTTATTGAAACTAGCCTTTATGGCCATCCAAACCCACCCTGCAATTTTGTTTACTCATTGATTGATTGATTCATTCATTGAATATATATTTGTTCAGTATCAACCACGTGCCATCCAGTGAGCCAGGTGCTGTGTATACAGATCATGGAGCCCACTGTTTATGACGTGTGTAAGAGGGTGTGTGTATTTGCCTTTTTTTATGCAGTTCCATACCTTTAGTCTGATTTTCAAATGGTTAAGAGCCACAGAACAATGGGCATATTAGCTCACTCTGTTTGATTATTATATCCAGGAAACATCTGTTCTTTTATTATTTGTGGAAGCTTTTTTCTAGTGCACTAAGTTGGATGGTTTGCAAAATGCACAGGGTCGACAGAGAAACCTGAAATCCCAGTCTGTGGAGGAGGGTGAAAGGGATGGACAAGTCTGAAAACAAAG
Organism: Crocuta crocuta; assembly: GCF_008692635.1. NCBI lineage: Eukaryota > Metazoa > Chordata > Mammalia > Carnivora > Hyaenidae > Crocuta > Crocuta crocuta. The sequence continues at coordinate 16,158,035 of NW_027551568.1, read as the reverse complement.
GTGGTCATAGTTAAATTATTTAAATATTTCTCCTAAATGAATATCCAGAGATCAGCACCTTGTAGATTTCTAAAAGGAAAATGCCCATATGATGAAGATGCAATTCTTCTGGGCCATAAGTATTAGCATTTTGTAAATGAGGTTTATTTTTAACAAAGACCTTTTATACCATAGAGCAGCTCTTTGGTTAACAGGCTAGACAGCCTAATCTCAGGCAGAAATGTTGATTAAGACTCAAGGGTATGGACTCCCCAAATTATCACTCTGCAAGTGAAAAACCAACTAGAAAACAAATAACATGTTAAAGGTTAGGGTTGGGGAGAGAGTGTGTTCTCAAGCCTTGGGAAGTGAATACAAGCCTACTCTAGTTTCTTTAGCACAATATAACTCACATGACTGGATTTTGATTTCTCTCTCCCTCTCTCTCTCTTTTTTAAAGCTAGGGCAATCAACGGTTTTTCTCTCATCTCATCCTGCCTGCAGGCCTCAATCCTGAGCAGCATTGTTTAGTGCGAACTTATTGGCAGCTCCCGTATATTGTAGGCTTAAGCAGGTTTTTAATCATCCCAGATAGAGAGGGGACATGTTATTTCAAACCAGGAGCAGGCTATGAAATGGGAGACTCATTAGGAACAAAAACAGATGAGCTCCAATTAAACTAACTGTTCCCTGGCAAACCCCTGGTGTCTTGGAGGGTAACTGTTTAACTAAGGTTTACAGAACAAACAAACGTGCTTCAGGTGTCATTATGGGAAAAGCAAGTCAAGGCATGACTCACAATTACTTTCTTAGTCAGATTACTTCTCATTTACTGTCACTTGGGACTGTTCAAATTCAGGCCCCCCCGCCCCATCCCTTTGGCCCCACTGTTTTCTTCTGAGATAATTACTGAGGTGTGTTCAGGGCACCATTAAATTTAGATCACTCCATTAGACCTCAGTGCCTGGTTGCATAACCATTACATTTCTCTCATTTCTTTTACCTTGAAAACCCTGGAACATGGACACTGTTGGTCCTAGGACAAGTCCTTCCCAACTCCTTCTTCTGTACATGATTTCTTCCCGTGCTGGTTATGCACCATGTGAGATGGCACATGTCTTCAGAACATAGTTTCCCTGCTGATCCATCTGGAAAGAGTGACCCTCAACACTGGTTGTCCATCAGATTCGTCTTTAGAAAACCACCAGTGTCGAAACTCCACTCCCAGACCTGCTGATTTTAATTGCTCAGGGATTTTTTTTAAAGAGAGAGAGCATGAGCAGGGGAGAGGAGCAGAGAGAGGGAGAAAACCTCAAGCAGGCTCCATGCTCAGTGCAGAGCCCAGTGCAGGGCTTGATCCCATGACTCTGGGATCATGGTCTGACCCAAAAATTAAGAGCCAGATGCTCAACCAACTGAGAAACCCAGGTGCCCCACTGCTCAATGATTTTTAAAAATGTATAAATATTTATTATAAATGCCTCTAGTGCTTCCAGTAAACAGCCAGGGCTGAGAACCACTGACTAAAACAGGTACCTTCCACCTCATTCATCAAGGGAGCTTGGAAAGCCAGACAGGTACTGCCAGGAAATGCTGGCAGTGGAGCAGTTTCAGGGACATTGTCCTTAAAAACAGAGAGAAGAATGTATTGCAAGGCCTTGGCACCTAAATCATTTCCAGGCACTGCATTTTGTTGAACTATCCCCTGTGACTCCCCATTCCAAACCCTGCGTTAGCTCAGTGACGACAAAATACCCAGACAAAATCCATGTTCCTTTGTGCCTCCATTCATTTCATGTGCTTTTCTTTGCTAGGCACCGCTCCTACCCACCATCTTCCAGCCCATGTGCCAGGCAACATCCAACTTCCCTCTCCAGACCCAGCTCAGCCCCCACCTCCTTTCCTGGCCCACTTATGACACCCAAAGCAAACTTCCATTCTTCCATGCTTCCGTGGCATCTTGAACATATCTCCATCATAGCTCCTGATATCTGATACCATCATTTATCAGTTGACATCTCTATTTCCCTATTAGATTATGGGCCTTGGAAGGCATACACTTTGGGCTCACAATAGGGTACGTGTGACTTGAAAGTTGGTCAAGAGCAAGTGTTCTCTTGTCTCAGGACCTTTATGGCTGCTCTTCCCTCATGCAGTATATGTTGTTGCTGGAACAAGGGAACGGAGAAACTCACGTGTTACCTCCTGGATGAAACCTGCAAGAAGCAGCTCCTCAGTCTGTATCTATCATCATGCCTTCTTTTATTTTCTTTGTGGCATTTAGGGCATATCTCAAATTCTTTTATCTATTTGTTTCCTTCTAGTGCCCATCTTCCTCCCTGGAATGCAAACATCTTGAGGGCAGCTGCTCCTCTAGCCTGTCTACCATTACACCCCAGCTAAGTAAATATTTGTGCTTGACCAGCTTTCAAAATCAGAGAGACCTGGGTTTCAATCCTGGCTCTTTGAATTCCAGTTTATATCCCTAGGCAAGCTAGGTAACCTCTCTATGCCTCAATCTCCCCCATTCTACAGATCATTATCGCTAGGTAGGGCGCCTAGGTGGCTCAGTCCGGTAACCACCTGACTCTTGATTTCCGCTCAGGTCATGATCTCGCAGTTTGTGAGTTTAGGATTCTCTCTCTCCTTCTCTCTCTGACTCTCTCTGTCTCTCTCAAAGTAAATTTTAAAAAAAAGGATCATTATTGCTATCCTGTTGATATAACCACTTTCAAGGAAAAGAAATGAATACTGTATTCAATGCGCAGATCAACCAAAAACTTGTATGCAAATTCCAGTAAAATGTCAGAGGAAACAGTATGTTTTAGAATCATACTACTTCAAAATAATTGTTCACAATAACTGGATAATGCTTCCCTAGCAGGGTGGCTTCTGTGATTAAATAAGAAGGTATTTGAAGCATCTGAAAAGGACCTGTACTCTCTTTTTCACCGTGTCCATAGTCACTCTATATTCAAACCATGTAAGAATGCTGGGTACCAGTCCCCTCAAATTTGATTACTCCATTTTCAGAATAAAGTTGTGTCAAACTTTATTCATAGTGAAATTCATCAAACTTGCCCCAGTGTTTAGCATAATTTGGGAATCTTTTTGGTCTGAGCTCTCAGGCAAGATAGATATTAGAAAAAATTATGTGTGAATATATGTCTATATATGTGTATATATATGTGTCTATATATGTGTATATAGATATATATTCACACATATACACACATTTGCTTACACATACACACATACTATGTTTTAAGTAAGTTTATTTAATAAGTAAATATTAAATATAAATTCTCTAACCATCTGTGTATTAGTCAGAGCTGAAACAATTAAAGCTTTCTATGATTAGGACCTTTGGTATTTATTCCAAAAGCACCTCAATAAATGAGGGAAAGTGGGAAGGACCCAACAATCACTGGTTAGTTTTATCTGCCATACCTGTATTGCCAGAGTATATTCTCCCAGTTATTCAAGAGATGTGTAATGCGCTTGCCAAATCAGAGAAAGCATGTGGCTGGATTTGCCTTTGCATGCAAGTGAGACACTGTGACCATATGGGTGTCAAAAGAAACTTGTTAAGTCTTTCCAGACATCTGATCTGCAGTTAATATTTTAATGTTGGAATCCCTGGTGTTTTACCAGAACCCTCCAGCTGTAGTAGAGAATTAACTCCCATAAAATTAAGGTGTTTGATATATAAAGGTCTATACTTATGTTATTCATACAACTTAACAAGATTTCTCTGAGCCAGAGCCAAATAGCACCTGCTGACCCCTCCACCTTCAGAAATTCTCCCTCAATTGTTCCATCTCTCTCTAACTTCTTTGTCTCTGCGGGCTCTTCAATATGTTTATATGTTAGACATTTAAATTACTCTGCCCTGCCCATGCTACCTTCCTGCCTTGGGCAGCCTCATACATTGTAATTGATTTTGGCTATGGGTCAAATGGGTTGACTATCTCCAGGATGGCTCTGCAGTGATAATCCAATGACACAGTGACCTCAGTGCTGGGTTTACAATTTCCACACAGCCAGTGATATTCCTCCTTTCTCTCCATGCCTCATCACCATTCATTAATCACCCCAAGCTAATAATCCGGGAGTCACTCTTAAACCTTCTCCTTTCAATCACTAGTGGTAAAAAATTCTTTGGAATCTTCCCTCTCTATTGCTAGTAGAATTGACCTTGCACAGGCTATATCTTCTTTTGCCTGAAATATTATGTCTTACCAGTTCCACTATTTTTAGTCTTGGATTCCACCCCCATCCTTCCTTCACTCCAGAAATTGTTGTTTCATAGTCCACATTGTAGCCATAAGGAGCTAAGATACAAATCTGACAGTGTCAGTCTCTGGCATAAACCCTTTAATAGGCCTTTATCAATTTAAAATGCCCTAGAATGATATATTCAGCTCTCCATGGCCTGGACACTCGCTATAGCTCTCTCCAGCCTCTCTTCCCAATGCTTTCTAATTGCACTTTAAAATTTTTAGTAGTATGAAATTTTCTAATAGTTCCACAAACCCAGTCCTTGATTTGAGAACTCCATAACATTGCTTGGGCTATTGCCTTTACCCAGAATTATTATCCTAACTTTATTAGCTTGAATAACTCTCACATATCATTTGAGATTCACTTGTGCCACAATTTCATCTTTCTTAGAAACATCCCTTAAACATGGATGCATGGGTATATAAAGAAATATTCAGTTTTATTTAATAACACCATACCAGCCATAGTACCAACTCAGGTGGGCAGTTAGATACATTCTGGTCAGATCCTTGGCACGGACCAGCTATGTGATCTTGGACAAATCACTTTCTGCTCTTGTTCTAAATTCCCTTTTGCTTATACTGACCTTTTAAAGCTAGAGGCTTTTCAAAGTTCTCTCCACCTTTCATTTTCTACAGCTTTTCACCAGGGACAAAACATCTCAGACTTGTCAATAAATCAGCAGCTTAATACGACTACAAGCCTTGTTTATTGATCACTCTTAGGTAAAGTGGCTTTTATATGAAGTCAATATATGTGTTAAATACATTCAAAGTAATTGCTTTATATACTTAAATTGTCCAGTCTGCCTAGCCCCATCTTGTGGACTGCAGAGGTTTTTTTGGTTTTCATTCTACTGAGGAAAGATCCCAGATCTGGGAAGGAAAACCTTGGCAAAGGAAAGGAGCATAGATTTTCAAAATCAGATCTGGATTCAAATCCTGACACTATAATTTACTTGTTTTGTGACCTGGAGAAAGTTTTGAGACCTCTTTGGTTTTCTATAGTACTAAAATCAAAATATTTACTGCAGGATGATGTATTTCAACCAAATGTCAAAATCCTAAGAAAGTGCATGGCACATAGGAGGCACAAAGATATTACTGTTATTTTTGTTATTATAATGATTTTTATTACTATCATTATACTAGCTAGAATAGAGAAGACCAGGCAGTCATTGATAGCTAGATCTTTTATTATATAATGGCCATTTATACCAGGATCAGCTAACTATAAGGTACTCTAACATTATGTTAAGAAGTAATTAAAGGAGGGACCCGTGGGTGGCTCAATCAGTTGAGCATCTGACTCTTGGTTTAGGCTCAGGTCATGATCCCAGGGTCCTATCTCAGGGTTGTGGAAATAAGCTTCATGTTGTGCTCCATGCTGAGCATTAAGACTGCTTGAGATTCTCTCTCTCTGTCTCTCTCTCTGTCTCTGTCTCTCTCTCCTTCCCCTTCTCTCCCTCTCTCCCTCTCTCCTTCTGACCCTCTTCTCCACTCACATGTGTGTACTCTCTCTTTCCCTTCAAAAAAAAAAAAAAGTAATTCAAGGACATTAGTTCAACTTCTTTACAGATAAGGAAAACAAAAGACAGAGTGATTAAATGACTTATCCCAAAATAATTCTCTATCAAGTATTGCTTCGGGGACTTGAATCCTATTCTCTGGGCCAAAGCTTACACACTTCCCTTTAGTTTATGTTCTCAAATGTTAGCAAGCATCCTCATCACCAGAGTGTTCACAGCACCGATTGCCACATCTCACCCAAAAAATTCTGATTCGGCAGACCCGCGGTGGGTCAGAAATTTTGCATTTTTAACGAACTTCCAGGAACTGCTGTTGCTGTCCTTTGAGAAACATTGCAATAGACAACTTCGGTTCAAATTGGCTAGGAGGAGTTCTTGGCTTCCTTAGACACCTCGCTGTCCGGAAGTGGCAAAGAGAGAAAGATGAGGCCATATGTCTTGATTATTCCCTCCCAGGTTTTGTAGAGGGTGCAGCGCTGCCAAAGGATGGAGTCTGAGCTCTTCTGCCATTCTTTCCTCTTCCTACTACACTCGTAGACATGGAACATTAGGTTTCAGAAAAACATGCTCCCCAGATTTATTTTATAAAAATTACAGTTTGTTTTGGCTGACATGTTTATAGTCATATTTGGAGCTTGCAGATGCACATGGAAATCTGTAGTGTCTGAGATGAGAAATTGGCTCTGGTGCTCATCACTTCTGTGCTGTAGAAAATCTTGCAGCTTTTGTAGTTTGGTGGCGGGAGAAAATACAAAACCAAATGCTATCTGGAAAGATGATACACGAAATGCATTGAGGAATTGAACATTGTCACCCATTTCTTTCCTCTGAGAAGAGGGAAGCATATTACATCCCCAAAGTTCATTCGTTAAGTTGGCAGTTTAGCACTCCTGGTTGGTATTTCCATAGAAACAATCATGATCTTTTGGCTGTCTTCTGCCTTACAAAAGGTTTTAATGAACTTATCTGGAAACCAAATTACCATTTGTGAAATAATTTCTAAGGAGAAATGTCTTCTGCTATGTGGCAAGAAGGAAAGAATGGTTCAATGAACAAAGAAGTAGCATTTCTCTGAGAAAGGGGTATTGTGGGAGATGAGGTTCAAACGCAAGTGCCAACAAATTCTGTGCAAAATTGAAAGCCCTCTAAACCTCCATCAGGTTCCTTATCTGCTAAGAGCAGATAACACACACTTCACAGAGTCCTCCTGAGAGTAAACAGGATAATGTATGTGAAGGCTTTCAGCTACCATATCTTAACCAAAGTAGGCACTCAATAAATTACTGTTGCTGAAGCAGCGTGCATTCTCTTAGTTCTGTTTCTTCACTTCCATTGCTTTTTCCCATCCCTTGGGTCTGAGATTTTTACCCACACAACTGCAGTCACTGAAGACACAGGAAACATAAGAGATGGTGCTTCAAATCCTACCTTCCTCAATCATACATAACAATTCCACTAGCCCAGTTCGAATCCAAATGTTATACCTGATTCTATCTTGGCACACAAACAAACAAACAACCTCCGTTTCAGGACTCACCTGCTTTGAAAGGAGGTAGATTAGTGACTTTTTTTTGTCACTGAAATATTTTTTGAGCTTCAGTTAGTTACTTGTCATATTTTCAATTTCTGCATAAGCAGTGTATGAAACAAATCCTAGTGTCTTCTCTTGGAGGAAACCCAGATTTTTTCCCTTTCTATCTATATTTTTGTTACATTTAATATAAAATATTTAAAGGTGATGTATTACATCTATTAGTGTTAATTAAGGGTAAAAACTGTGTATACTTAATGAGGAAATGTTTATTGCTTTGGGTAGATATTTCAGGAAGCATTCATCAACTCATTATCTAGCATCTAGTACATGTCAAGTCTGTCCTCAGTGCTTGGGATTGTGAATGAAGCTGACAAAAATCCTGTCTAGAGACATTTCGAGTCTAGTGGGGAAAGCCACATAAATAAAGAAATTACAAAGTCTATATGACAGTGATAGTTGCTAAGAAGAGTAAAAGGGTTTAGAAGAGGTGAAGGGAAATTGGGAGTGAGAGAATGTAGTTTTGGATAAGGCAGGCTTCAGAGGTGACTAAGATGATAATGGAATACTGGCCTGACATTGTCAAGGGAGTAAATTATGTAGAAATCTAGGTACATAATTTCCAGGTAGAGGAAACCATTAGTGAAAAGACCCTGAGGCAGGGGCATGCTTAGGATGATCAAAGCACTTTGAGGAGACCGATGTGGCTGCAGTCAGTTGAGTAAAGGGGAAGCAATGAATGCTGAGATCAGAAAGTTATCATGAAAGACTCTGACCACATTTTGCCTGGGTCTTTACTTTTTACTTTTAGACAAATGAGAGCTATTAGAAGATTTTGAACTGGGTTGTCACATGATTTATGTTGTAAAAGGTTTACTCTGGCTACTTTTTCTACAGACTCGAACACGGAAAGGCAAGGGTACAAGATGAGAAATGACCTAGATGACAAAAGTCAGGAAGGAAACGATGGCAACTTGGCTCAAGGGGTGGCAGTGAGGTGCTGAAAATTGGTCCAATTCTGGATAGCCTTTAATGGATTTGCTAATGATTAGTATGGTAACCTGATAGCTTCCTACTTGACATTACAGAATAGATAGCTTATATCTACCTGGAGAATATGCCTATCTAAGACAGGAGGAGGTGGAGAGAGTCCAGCAAAAGCATTTGATTTTAAATGTCTATGAACAAATGTTCTCAGTTCTTTCACTCCATTCCTTGATAACAACTGAGCATTCCAGAGGTGGAGGTGGATGTTCTGGGAAGATTAAATTGCTTGGATTACTGATTTCCAAGTTGTGATGTACAGGCCTGATTTCCATCTTGTATCTAACTAGCATATCATACAGTCACTAAACGTTATGCTTCTTGCTTCAAACCTGCATGTACCCCTTGTTAGTCCTTTACAATATGAGTCATTCTGCAACTAATCCCAGCTTTCAAGTTGAGAGCATAAATGTTTTGTTTTTTTTTTGTTCTTCTGGAAACTTGTTTTTCCAGGACTCTTCCCATTTCTAGCTCTCATGATTAATTCAGTTCTCAATATCTGGAAATTCTATCACCTCTGTATCTCTCACATCCACCCACATCACCCCAGCTAGCCTGCCATATTCCTAATTCACATTTCACTTGGAATGGCCTCCTTTAGTCTCTTTGCCTATCGTTTAGCTATACTCACCTCCAAGTCAGTTCTGTACACAGTAACCCCAGTGATCTTTCTGAAGTACAAATATGATGATGGCTGGCCTCTGTTTACGATCTTCCATTGGTCCCCCAATGCTCCCAGGACAGAAAAGCAAATTCTTTTAGCGTGCTTAAAGAGTCTTGGGATCTGGTCCTGCTTACTTCAGCAGCCTTATATCTTGAAATACAATATTTCCCATCCAATCCATCCATTCTGTGTGACTCCTGTCCAAGCATGCACACGACTGAGACATTGCAACTACCATTCCCTCTACCAGCAACATAGTGTCCTCATCCTTGTGTGATCCTACTTACCCTTAAGATCTTAACTCAGGTAGCATCCTTTTTTCAAGGAAAACTGTACAGATTCAAGTGCCGGTTAAATGTCTGTCTAATGAGCCACCATGATGAGCGACCAATGCTCTTACATTGTCTAAGAACTGCATATTTGCTTCTCTGAATTCCCCATTGGCCTATAGGCTCAAAGAGGGTAGGGACCATGGTATTCATACACATCATATCTCCGGCATCAGTGTCAATGTTGTGTACATACTGGATGCTCAGTAAGACTTGTAAAATTGTCTTGGCTTTAAGAAAAAAAGTGTAAGAATCATAGTTGAAACTCCCTTAATGAATTATCTTTTTCCTTTCATCCCTGAACTTCAGTCCTCTGTAAATGTACATACACGTGCAGCTACCTCCACTGCCTCCGCCCATATATACTTGCACTTTGACTAGTCTCAAATTAATTTGTGTTAGGATCACCCTTTAATTTGGAAAATGACCAGGTTTTTACATTTAACACAACAGTTAACCCTCTACTTGAATCTCTTCTTTTAATTCCCATGAAAATATTACTTTCTAAGGTCTGTTTAGATTACTCCCCTCACTCCTGGCCTGGCATTCTAGAATGTCGACTCCTTGTTCTTCTCTTTCTCTCTTTCTCTGTACATCTCTCTTCCCTGAATATATCTCATTCACTCTTGACACTTCAACTATCACTTATAAGGATTAATCCGATTTTTCTGTCTAGCTCTGGCCTCTCTCCCAAGGTATAGCTTCATGTTTTATCAACCCAGCAACTCTACTTGAATCCCTGCTGGTTATTCAAATGCAATTCTATCAAAATCTTAATTTTCTTCACCTCCCTACATGTGTATGTCCAGATTCACCTGGGGATGAGTTGGAGTAGCTGTCTGGAACCTCACGAGTTTCCTTTCTCCTAAAAGGATCCCAGACCACAGGAATGGGTCCACAGTTCTCTTCTAGGTGACTCACCTCCTAGCAACAACCAATTGATTCAGGGATATTTGCCTGACCCAAGGTGGGCCAAGCAGGCTCCCTTTGTGAAGTCTGAAATTTGGAGGTGGGGAGATTCCATGGTTAAAGGTGCCTGGAAATGAGGTACGTTAAGGGCAGCAAGCTCACGGTGGAGGTGTACAAACTCCTGCTGCAGCCCTACCCCCTGAGCTGCCTGCCTTCTGTCCTTTCCTTGATGGTTCGTCCTTCCAATCCATTTCCACCACTTTTTCCATTCTTGCACTAGTTAGAGCCAGGAAAATGTTGACAAATAAGCCTCCATGTTTCACCGTCAGGTCAGATAACCTTTGACGCCTCCTCTCTTTGGTCTTGGCATCACTCGGTTCTGCCTGGTTCATCTCTCCATCTTTCCACCCAGGGAAATGACCTCTGGCTCAAACCCTTGCAGTAGCTGACTCCCTGGTTTTCCTGTCCCTGGTTTCTTTCTCTTTTCTTTCATCGCTGTGATTGCTTTTGTTTTTATTATTACCAGATGAAATAAACAGGGCACCACTGTGATCAGGCCACTTCACTACCCAGAAACGTTAATTAGATCCTCATCATTCAACTCTCTTACAGATTCTCGCAACTCTTTATAGTATGACCTTTCTATAGTATCACATTTCCAGTCTGGTAAATTTTCTCTGGAATCCACTGTACTATAAAATGAAGTTAGCCGCTAATCTCTGATTGTGACCATGGCTGAGACAATTCATATGGTTTCAAATGACCACATGTGGGGGAGGAACTTTGTTTTATGTCATTCATTCATTCACTTATTCATTCAACAAATAGTATGAAAAGCCCTATAGTGGCCAGACGGTCTTCAAGGTCCTGGGGATACTGTGAGAAGATAGTATTTGCATCTAGAACTGAGTGATGAGAAAGAACAAGAAACAAGAAGGGGTCGCCTTGAGGGAAAGAGAGATCACAAAACACAAAGGCATTAGGCAGAGATAATCTTGGCTTCTTAAAGAACTAAAAGGCTATGTCAGGAGAGAGCTGTCAATATGGGGGGTAAGGGTTCAGAATAAAGTTGGTCTCAGTTGAGACCAAGGAGAGGCCAACGAGTGGTGAGGAATTTAAATGTCATTCCCAGGGGAAATTGGGTGGCTCAGTTGGTTGAGGGCCGACTTCAGCTCAGGTCATAATCTCACAATTCTTGGGTTCAAGCCCTATGTTGGGCTCTATGCTGACAGCTCAGAGCCTGAAGCCTGCTTCAGATTCTGTGTCTCCCTCTCTCTCTGCCCCTCTCCTGCTTGTGCTCTGTCTCTGTCTCTCAAAAATAAATAAATATTAAGAAAAATTTAAATGTCATCCCCAGTGTAATGGACAACTATTGAAAGGCCATCGCAGGGAAGTTGTATGAAAATATACCTTTTAATCTGGCTACTGTGTACAAGGAGATTAGTAAGGTGTAAAAGGAAAATCAGGTGAGAATCTATAGTGTGGTGGCTTGGGTCTAGGGCCGTGTTAGGAGGCTTGGTGAGAATCAGTACTATAGAGGTTATGTTTTAGAGTCAGCAGAAGTTGATGACTGGGTTATAGTGAGGGCTCTTGCATATTTTAGCATATAATGGACACTCAACAAATGTTGATTGAACCACTGAAGGAATGATTGAACTACTATCAATCAAACCCAGATTCCAGGAAGCATTTGCTAATAGACCTCCACCCACGTACTTCTCTCTTCCTCTCTCTCTTCGAAATTCCCAGTGCTCTCAAAACATTTTCCCATGGACACTAATCTTCTTCTGTGGACTAATATGCACTCCTTGCCTTCCCGTCTATACTATAAGTTTTTTCATGATATTTATGCCCCATAGTCTTTTGCGTATTCAGCGTGGCACATAATCCATGTCAACCTTTTTGAAGGATGAATGAATAAATGCATGAATGAAATGAGATGGAAATTATGTGAAAGTCAAAGTTCTCAAATCAGGAAATGATTACTGAGCTACATACGGCATCGGAAATCTGAGGATCTTTCCAGATGGGTTAAACAATTATGCAGCTTGGTTACTTTAGGTTCTGCCTTGCCTGAAAGTGCAAGAGTAACTGAGTGACCAACAGCTTCTCTGTTTCAAAGACCCACACCCTGAGAGGCAGAGCGAGGCTGACTTGTGTGAGTCAGAATGGGTTCTCACAGCCACCTCGGTCACACACCAGTTGGTAACAAGTGTCTAGGCATTCTAAATCATGATTTCCTCATTTGTCAAATAGGCCACAGAGCTGGTTTGTGAAGAAATAATAATAATTACTCTTATGAATCGAGCTCTTGCTTTGTGCCCTACAGTCCCCCGGATGCTTTAACTGTACAATGTACACATATATTTATTGCTCTGGACGACACTAGCAGGTACACACTTTTATTAACCTCATTTTATAAATCACAAATATGAGACACCTACCGCAGTGCACAGCACCGAAAAAAACAGTCTGGAAATACTAGACACGAAAAAGAAATCAAAACTATATATGCAGCCAGAACACATGGCTTAAAACCGAGTTTTGCTGCTATTTTTGACCGCAGATGAGGGAACTTTCATAACCTCAATTTTCTCATTTTTAAAATGGAGCAATACAAGGACTAGGTGAGATGAAGTCTGTGAAAATGCAAATCTATGTAAAATGATAACAAAATCCTGTATAAATGTAGATGTTTGGAAAGTGTTAGAGGTGATTTTTAACTCGTGTGTGTAAGATACCAACCTGTTTAAATGCAGTGTTTTAGCAGGAAACATCATAAAACTCTTCAAAGGTGAAAACTCATTTGCCATAGTTTTGTTACAGCAGTGAACAGTCTCTGAAAGTCACGGTCTATGACTTGTTTGTGTCCAGCAGATTGACAACTTTAAGTAAAATGAATACCTCAGTAGCTGAAGATCTTGGTTCATTTCTAGTCTTATCCACCACAGGGCATCTGGGCCGGTTGATTAAAGCATTCCCCGTGAGTGCCCTTCCACCACATATGAAGCACCTCCTCCTCCATTATCTTTTGTGATTCTCCTGGAAATGCTGTAAAGGAGGAACATTATCCATTCTTTCTTCTCCTGGGCTCCATCCCTGGTAACTTGTAGGTTAGTCCTGGGTTTACCAGAAACACCTGCTCTGCATCTAATTGCTGCTGACCACGAAAATGAAAATAGAGTGTCCCTTGGTTTGATCATTAGCGTATGTCTTCAAAATTGTTTGGTGTTCCTTTTTAGCATTGTGAAATGTACTTTCTTCAGTCCTTTCTTAGTGAAAACTGGAAATTCAGATATAGGAATGCTAATTAAAGCTGCCTTTTCCTTCTGAAAGAGAAGGTTTCTTTTCTGTACATTAAATGTGTGCACACATACACACACATCTACACATGCACACACACACACCTCTAGTGACTTGGTCCTGATGAAGTAGAGTCTACTTTTGTGGCTTTAATTAGGGGTTACCATTTCTTTTCCTACTAAAATAAGTACTTCTTATTAAAAGCTATTCATATATTTTAATTGTGTGGTAGGCACAATAATGGCCCTCCAAAGATGTATACATCCTAACCCCCAGAACCCATGGATGTGCTAGTGACATGGCAAAGATCATTAAAGTTGCCGATGAAATTAAGGTTGCTATTGAGCTGACCTGAAAATAGAAAGACTATCCTGAATAATCCAGGCAGGTCTAAGGTAATCACAGGATAAGGGAAAGAGAGAAGCAGAAGAGTCAAGTTCAGAATAATGCTGGAGAAAGACTCAGCTGGCCATTGCTGGTGTTGAAGATGGAGGTCACCACAGCCAAGGCATGCAGGCAGAATCTAGAATGTGGGAAAGGTCAGGGAACAGTTTCTTTCCTCAAAACTTTTATTATTATTTTAATGTTTATTTATTCTGGGGAGAGAACAAGCAGGGAAGGGGCAGAAAGAAGGCTCACAGCAGTGAGCCTGATGTGGTGCTTGAACTCAAGAATCACGAGATCATGACCTGAGCTGAAACTGACTGAGCCACCCAGGTGTCCCTGATGGAGTCTTTTAAAGGAACACAGCCCTGCCAACACCTTGATTTTAGCCAAATGACATCCATTGAAGACTTCTAACCATGAGAGCTGTGAGATAGTACATTTGTGTGATTTAAGGCATCAACTTAGCGGTGATGTGTTATGGCAGCAATAGCAAACTAATACAAACTGATTTCAGCATTACAGTCATAGAAGCGTAATGACAGAAAGCAAGCAATCTCCAGCAGAGACAAACTATAACATTGACTGATTATAGGTTCTGGGAAACATGTAATTCTCAGAAGAGGAATGATTCCCTTTCCAGCTCTCCAAGCCTCTGATTTTGGAGCTGGGGTAGGGGAACCAATTTTCTTTACCTCTCTTTTTGCCAAATGAAGTTTAGTCTCTTTTACCAAACAGTCTCCTTCAGATCTATCCCCCAGCTTCACTGGCTGCTAGTTTGTAGTGGATGTTGGAAACAAGTCTTCGATGTGTCTGACTTGAGAGCACTAGTAACAGCTTGCTAGCACTCATGGGCGGTACCTGGGCATATGTAGTGTCGGACTTGGCCTTCATGCCTCATTCACCATGTCTTCTCTTTCTTGTGGATCTTTCTCATCTCACTAGAAGAACTCACCCTCTTCTATAGAGCAGGGTCCCTCCTTGCTTCTGTCTTAGCTATTGTGTAGATGTCTTAACTCCCTGTTATAGTGGAGGGAGCCGAAGTCGGACGCTTAACCGACTGAGCCACCCAGGCGTCCTGGGACTTTTATTTTCACTGGGGCCTCACCTATTCTGACTTTGCAGATGACAGAAATGATCTCAGTGATAATAATTGTGTGTGTGTGTGTGTGTGTGTCTGTGTGTGTGTGTGCGTGCAAACGCGGGCGTGTGCGCAGGCATGTGTGAATGAGAGAATGAGTGAACAAATAAATAAACAAGGGGGATTTGGAAGTGCTCTCAGAGAAGGACATTGAGGCTTCTATAAATATTCTCTGCAGCATGGCTAGTGCAGTATCCATGGACGTGCCATTCTTCAGGCTTTTAACGTCACCTGCTGGATTTCCAGGCTAAGGCTGAAAGAGTGGAGCCAGATAGTGTGCATCGCTATTCAGAGGGGCCCCAGAACTGGATGGGCCAAGGAGGAGGGACGAGTTCAGAGAGTAATAACCCCTCGGCTTAACTCTTTCCTATAGCCTGTTTTACTCCTATTTTAAATCTCATCTCCCTGGCAGTCTGAGAATCTCACAAGCAGAAAACAGGCCACAATGTGTGTTCTTGATTCTCTCACAGAGGATTGCTTACCTCTTCCCTTATGCCTGCTTCTTTTTCTTCTCTTCTCTCCTCCCTTCAAGTCTTCTTCCTCTCCCTTATCTCCTGATGTCCTTTCCTCCTCTCATTTCTCTTTTCTTTGCTCTCTGGATCTTGATTCCAGAAAAGGACTTGGCACTTAACATTTAACTTTCAAGGTGAGGTAAGCGCCACACCACATGCTACCTTTCTGGAAGCCATTTGCATTTTTTCATTTGCATTTTAAATCTTCTTTCTCTTTGTTTCATAGGGCCACAGTAAAAACAAAATAAAACAAAAAAATATTACAAATGCCACCCTGTGGATCTAAGAATACTGTAGCTTGAGTGAGAATTCCTGAGGCTGAATCCCAGCTCCTTGACTTCTAGTATGTAATTGTCAGGGAGAAAAAAATATTTCTTCTATCCCCTTAGGTTCAGTTTCTGGAGGCCTGTAAATTAGATTAACAAAAGACATATTAACAGGAGAAAGGCATACAATTTTTATTTTATAGGTATGGATGGTCACAGAAAAGAAGTAAAACTCAAAGAGGCAAGCAATGAGACCCCAGGGTTTATTTCCATTTTAAAAAACAGAAAGAGAGTTTGGGCTTCAAGGGAAGATAAATTCTGGGGAAGTGACTAGCAAATATTATGAGAAAAACTAACAGAAGCCTTGGCTTCTTTAGTTAGGATTTTTTATGCAGACTCATCTTGCTGCTGATTCTCAGTTTTCATTGATAAGAGTCACTTTCTGATTCTTTGTACAGAGGGTTGGGCAGCTCCACAAAAGGAAACTTATGCCCCAGTTAGGAAGATAATCTCAGGCAAGTTACCTAGGCATTGGCATTCTAGTGTTCTCATCTGTAAAATGGGATTAGTAATATTACCTAATGTTTGATATGTTGCAATGATTCAATGAGATAGTTCCTGTAATGTGCACGGTACACTGTTACATGGAAAAGGGAACCAGAGCAGGCAAAAAAGTCATAAATTGTAGGGAGATTTTATTCTTAGGAATGTTTCCTGGTTGAATATCCAAATAATCTGCTAATTTGTTTTTATATATTGCATACATTTTGATTATAAGATCCATGAGAACTATGTTCAAGACACATTAGTGCAATATTGCTAGAAGTTTCTTAAGGTGGAAGCTATTCCCCTGCCTTATAAACTCAATAGCCACTCAAGCCAGAAGGTTGGATGCTTAATTGTTTAATGGGCAAACATATACCGATTTTAAAGAAATCCATTCCAGACGCATTTACAAACCTTTCAGAATGAGCCCTGCAGCTACGTGAAACAACGTGAGTCTTGACATGTTTGAGTAGGAAGGTTATCTGGAGAACATTTAGGGGTCTCTCCAAGTAATTGCGACACCCCAAGACAGAGGGATGTGATATAGTTTGGGATGGAGGTGAGCACTGGAGATAGAACTGAAGGTACAGGAAGTGAATAACCTTCATCATGTCGGTGAGAAAATCTTAAATTTAGAAGAGACACTAAGTGACACACAGCAACCCTGTCCTCATTACTTGCTCCATTAAGATGTTAAGAGGCCTCTTAACAATAATTTTCCAGTCCCATTTTTCTTCCCTGCTTCAGAGGCCTCAATGCAGCTATGCCACCATTATGAATTATGCCCTAATGTGCGCCCATTCTATTCCTGGGAAAGTCATTCTTCCTCTCCTTCCTTGTTTTCAAAAACCTAGACTAGGGGCACCTGGGTGGCTCAGTCAGTTGAGCAGATAACTCTTAATTCAGCTCAGGTCATGATCTCACGGTCTTTGAGTTTGTGACCTGCGTTGGCTCTGCACTGACAGCATGGAGCGTGCTTGGGATTATCTCTCTGCCCCTCCCTGTGTTTGTTCTCTCTCTGTCTCTCTCTGTCTCTCTCTCTAGAAATAAATGAATTTTTAAAAGTAAAATAAAATAAAATAAAATAGTCCTAGATTAAGCCTCTCTCTTCAGTGGAACCTTCTAGATAATGCCAACCAAACTGATGCCTTGCTTCCTCTACATCCTACGTAATGTGTGTGGAATCTGACACCCGGGATACCCAAGTTCAAATCCCAACTATGTCAAGTCCTATCTATAAGACTTTGGGCCTGAACTGTCTCCTTGAAACTAGAGAAGTAATATAGATCTCATAGAATTTTGAGAGAATTAAATTAGTTAATTGGTGTGAAGATTTTGGAATAGTGCCTGACACTTATACCTTTTGCATAACTCTTAGCAGCCATAATGGAGTAAATCACATATAAATCATAGCTGTGCTCCTTATTGAATATAACTTTGTAAAAATAATCTAAATGGCCCTCAGTATTATTTATTTTTAATTTTTTTGCAATAGGAATAATAACACTTCCCTTATCAGTTTAGGGTAAGATTAAATGAATTTATACATGTAAAGTACATAATATGGTGCCTAGAGTCAGTGAGCAAGAGATTCTTTTGGTATGGGAGACAGATCTTTGCTGGACATCCACCACAATGTAGAGAAAAGAGTGAGTCTAAGAATAAGGAGAGAAAGTCAAGGTGTATTTTAATACAACAAACTAGGTTGGGGATAACAAGCTACTGTAATAAAATTATAGAGCCATCACCTGGAATTATTTTTTTAGTAATATATAGCCAATTGTTCTTTCCCAAGATGGCCCTAGAAATGCACTCTTCCCCAGCTGTCTCCCACTTCCGTAGACTGGTCAGATGATAATGAAACTCATAGTTGGCACTACCAGTTTATAGAATCCTGCTGTGGAGGAGTGCATATGAGAGAGACCCCGGCATTCTTGAGAGCTAGAAGATCCTATAGCTGGAACTAACCGTAAAAGCTTACAAAACCAGGTGGTAGAGGTAGCTAACGCAGATGGGGATTGGTTGGGCTGCCAAGACACTCGGTTCATGGATCTTATATGAGGAATGCCATTGTTCTCAAGTGAAGTCCTACCTGGAATCAACCAAATTATATCAGTGGGTCTTTCTGTGATTTTCAAAGATCGTAGGGATTTCTTTCTTGGAAAATGAGATGTGACAGTTTAAACATTCTTTGCCTAAGTCTATGAATCAAGAAATCGGGGCGCCTGGGTGGCTCAGTCAGTTGGGCGGCAGACTTTGGCTCAGATCATGATCTCATGCCTTTCAAAGGCTTGTGAGTTCAAGCCCCTGGCATCAGGCTCTGTGCCGACAGCTCTGAGACTGGAGCCTGCTTCTGATTCTGTGTCTCCCTCTCTCTTTCTCTGCCCCTCCCCTGCTCGTGCTCTGTCTGTCTCCGTCTCTCTCAAAAATAAACATTAGAAAAATTCAGAAAAAAAAATGAAATCAGTGGAAAACTATTTGCTAAAATCTGCTGAGGGGTGTAAAAGGAGAATAATTAATTTGGGATAAAGCAGTGTTTAAATTCTGCATCTATAGCTTTTTAGCTATGTGACATTGGTCAAATCACTTCACTTCTCTGTACCTTAATTGTTTTTCTTTTTTAACTTTAACACAATATTGTATAGGATTCAAAGACATCATTACAGTTAACCTAATTAATTTCTTTATTTTTTTAAACTTTTGATGTCCTATAGCCAAACGTTTGCAAGAATTTCAGAGAATGGTTACTTAAAATGTTTTCAGAGAATCATTACCTAAAATGTTTCTTTACTTGTCATCTTCCAAGAACTGCTTCCCCTTCATTGGCTTGCTGACAAACTGAAAACACCATATGTAGATGGATAGGTGGCTGGGAATGTAGACAGATATTGCCCATAAACATACAAACCCGAATGAAAAGCACCATCATAAAAGCCAACTTGGTGACCCAAGTGCATTCCTAGTGCCCAGAGTGGTAGGACCAGGGAGGAGCAAGGTCTCTTCACTCATCTAGACCCAGCAGAGCCTCTAAAGACTTGGATTTGCTGTCATAATTCCATAGCTGTCGCCTGATGAGCAGGGACCCGGCTCAGCTCTCCGCAGGGGACTCTCAGACTAAGGACAAGAAGGGGGCAGGAGCACTCCCATCCTGAGCTTGGAAAACTGAAATTCAGACACGGAGCGGTTTCCTGAAGGTCACACAGCAAGCAAGAAGTGACAGAGCCAGGTTGTAACCCAGGACTGTGTGCCCCAAAGCCTGTGTATGATGTATAACTTATAATAATAATGAGAGCTACCAATTTTAACGGTTACCTCTTCTATAAAGTTTCCTTCCCATTACCACCACCCATCTTTCCCCAGGTGGGGCTGGCTTTTCATTCTCGTGCCCCCACGGTACTTCATAGAGAGATCTCTTCAAGTGCTGGTGCATTTATCAGTCATGTTCGAGTTCAGCCTGCCTCCTCTATTATACCATATGTCCCCACAGGATAGGGTTAGACATCCTTTGCCATTTTATCATTCATGTACTATTCATAGCTTATACTAGTAGGTTAATAAATGTTAATAAATAACCAAGTGAATGAATGAATGTCTATTGCCTACCCAGCATTGAGCCCATCACAGCTTTGACAAGTAAGTTAACCTCTTTATGCTTTAGCTTCCTTGCCTATGAAATGAAGATGATCATAACACCTACCAAACAGAGTTGTGGGGATGAGTTAATTGCTGATAAATTACTATACTATTGATGAGCACATACTAAATGTTCAGTAAATGTTAGCCTTTATTACAACCACACTTAATTCCCACAGTTCCCTTTATGTTTAAACAAATTCTTTTTTAATTTTTAAAAAAAATTTTTGAGAACCCGAGAGACAGTGTGAGTGGGAGAGGGGCAGAGAGAGGAGACACAAAATCCCAAGCAGGTTCCAGGCTATGAGCTGTCAGCATAGAGCTTGACATGGGACTCGAACTCAAGGACCACAGAGTTGTGACCTGAGCTGAAATCAGAGGCTAACCGACTGACCCACCCAGGCGCTTCCCCACCACAATTCCCTTTAAACGGAGCACTTTATTTTTTTTAAGTTTATTTATTTTGAGAGAGGGAAAAAAAAGTGTGGCAAAAGGAGAGAGAGAGAGAGAGGGAAGGAGCTCGAACCCATAAACTGTGAGATCATGACCTGAGCCAAATCGAGAGCCGGAAACTTAATGGACTGATCAGCCAGGCACCCCTAAATGGAGAACTTTAAATAAGGTATTATAATCTCAGCTTCACAGAAAAGGAACTGTTTTTAGAGAGACTAAGTTTCTTGCAGGAAATCACATAGCAAGAAAGTCCCAGAACCAGGAACTGCCCCCCAGGGTCTAAGATATTATTCATAAACCCTTTTTTTCATAGTGAGTTCCAGGGGCTAAAAGCCCTTTTACATACAGGGTCCCAACTGATTCTCCTCACCAGCACTCTGGGGCTGGGATTCAGCAGAGAGGAAGAAATTGGCAAGTGATGAAACCAGTGCGGGCCTGGCATAGCCCAGATCCATGACCAGAATCACAAAGCTGGCTAGAATGTGTGGTGGGTTTTGTAACAGAACACCGCCTGGGACCCTCAGGACGTCCTAACCCACGCTTCCCTGAGAAGAATCATCTAGCTTCTTGTTTAAGAGTACAAACTCCAGAACCCTTGTTATACCCAGATCGCAGTGTCCTCAACGACCAGAGACCACCGGGGAGACCGAGTCACGCATGCAAAGGCAAAGGGCTTTATTACAGGCTCGAGCTCGGGCTCCCAGACCTCACCAACGCAGTGGATCCGTGCTGAGAGCCCGGAGCAAAGGCAGAGTAGGGTTCTTATGGGGTTTGTAACGGGGGAGTTACAGAAGTTGTGGCAGGGGAACAGTGATCCAATCATAATTATTCAACATTATTGACAGTGGGCTTAACCATACACATTATCTAGAGTATTCGTTACTTTTGGCGGGATCCAATTACAACATTTAGAGTACCTTTAAATTCAACCAATCACAGAGCGAGCCTAGGGTCGTGTTCGGCGACTAACGGGTTAACTTTAACATTAGGTAACAGGGTCCTATCTATAGTTTCTATCTCCAGGCCTCTCCCTCAGTAATGTGGAGGGTGGTCGCTGGCCTTTCCTCATTGGGTGTTGCAAGGGGGGTTTCTCCTGCCTTGGGCAACGTGTAACTGCCTGATAGTTTCCGGGAAGCTGAAATTTAGGCCTTCTAGTTTAGAGGGGAAACTTAAAGCCTGTCATGGAGCCAGTTTGGTTTAGACTTGTGCCCTTACACCCTCTGATTCAAGCTGTCCACGAGAGAGCATTTTTAAAAAGCACCCTGGGGTGTTTTTTATCATCAGGGAAGTTTGTGAAACTTGACTTTGAAAGGAGGCTAGTGCAGCCCCTCTCCAGGAGGCAATTAGTCAACATCAGTGTTCCCACCCCGCTCTGCTCTGCCCCCATCCTCCATCCCTTCGCGTGTGTAGATATAAGGACTAAGTCAGACTCCCTACAAGTGTGCTCCGGTGTCAGCGGGGACCAGGTAGCCCCAGTGGAGTGGCGGGGGCCAGGCAGGCAGCCTGGATGTCCCCGGGTGACAGAGGCACTGAGTCACGGTTCCTTTGCGCCTGCACTTTTCTGCCTCGAAAAACTGCCCACGGGCTTCCATGGGGGGCTCGGGGCAAGGGGCTGTAGGCAGGAGCCACGGAAACCGATCGGTCCCAGCATCCCGAGCGGGGGCTGAGCTGTCTGGCGGCGCAAGCG